>NC_083344.1:108632951-109232951 GCF_019175385.1 Lycium barbarum | reverse complement strand
TCCCACCCTAATGGGCGAACCCTCTCGTTTATATAACGCTTCAGTCACGTAACATTGCTCTAAAAAACAGTTGGAATTTAAGACATACAGCGGAATTTCATTCATAAATACTAACTCGAATATTTCATAGTCCAACAATAAATATTTACAGACTGGATACAATTTTCCCATGACCTGGTCTAGACTAATACAAAAGCGACTAAGTAAATTTCAGAATGACATCATATTCTAAGATTCAACCTCCGATCCCGGAATGAAATGGGAGGAGGCCTTCCAGAAGAGCACCGCATAACTTCCACATATACTTCGATCAATCACCTAAAACAATCTACACCCCAAAAAGGGTGTAGCAAGTGTAATATCAGTACAAACACGGGTACTGAGTAAGTATCATAGGCCGACAACGGTTAGAAGTACATATTGGTAAAGAATTCATGAATAATGAGGATAATCACTATATCAAATCACATATCCCAAAAATAGTAGATCACTACTTCAATATAACTTAAGTCACAACTAATCGTTCAAGAATTATAAGCTGGCCAAACCCCCCATACAGGTTCTCAACATCTTTACAATTCCTAAGTCGCTCGTTCGTGTTTTAGGAGCGATCTCTTTATTATGACACCTTTATGTCCACCTTGCTTAACACAATACACTAATAGTCTTAGGCTAATTTAACAGGCACAATTCAATAATATAAGTCACAAGTATCGTGTCCAAATGTTCATCATTGCCTATGTATAGCATCTAAACCCCATATGATAAGTCTGAGTACTTTCGATCCAACCAATCACTACGTTTAGAGTCATTACAATACGATCATCACAACAGAATCATCACAATAGAATCATCGCATACATCTCGACCAAGTCATAATGCAATGCAATGCGATAATGGTATGAATGCGATGCCATGCCATGCAAATGAGGTGTACAAATGTACTCCAGACGGAAATATCGACGTCACGGTAGCACAACCCAGCGTGACTCGCGAAGTCTAAGTGCCACCGTCCCGGATCTTTGCCAAACAGGCAGACGGGACCCTGGCCAATTGCTCATAGGGGGAGTCTCACCGGCACCACCCTGGGAGACTCGCGGAGCCAATGCACTAACAACGATCCCGGGATAACATCGGAATTGGCCATGCAACAACGATGCCCGAATATAACCATCGGACATCGGCCTCCTCACAATCACTCAAAAGAGTCTGTCAAATATCAGTTCATAAATCAATGATTCCGGAATTGAACCTCGGACATCGGCCTCCTCACAATCACTCAAGTAAAAGAGTTTTTCAAGTATCAGTTTCGCTCAATCAACGATACTGGATCATCATCTGATATCGGCCATGCATGATAAATATGAGAGAATGCGTGCAATGCATATGTCAATCACCAACAGTCGAGTTCAATATCATAAATACCACAACGGTTATGTCAACAACGTATCACATCGCAATACTAACAGTGGGCATGCCAACATATATCAATAACGCAAGTACCAACAGGGGGTACGCCCACAATATATCCAAGTACAAATACCAACAACGGGTATGTCAATTCTATCTGAACCAGGACAACAAGCAGAATTTGATATCTACCAGCTACACATGGCATCAAGCCAACACAATTGAACAATCAAACACACATAACGGGGTGGCTAGCCCCAACACATATCAAGTCAATCATTTAACATACGGTATTACCATTTCCCTAATCAGCATATTTGCTTAAGATAAGAATCTCACCCTACACTCAAGTCACTCGTCACCATTTAACTAGGACATCATTCACTACCGTGATTCAATTTATATTCCCAACTAGCGTTTAGATTCACTACAATAATCTCATCAATAGGCATAATTAGATTCCGTCCACTACTCCCAAATCACACAAATCCATCGATAATCAACAATGCCACATCAATACCTAAGGAGTCTACATGACGCAAGCCCGAACAAACAAGTCACACACAACAACACCATCCTAATGTTACATCTCAAATCTCCAATTTCCTATACATGCATTCTCCGTTTCTTCTACACAACCAGTGGCGGAGCCAGGATTTCCGCCGATGGGGTTCAAAATATAAAAAAGTAAACATATGAAGAAGCCTAAGAAGGTTCAACATCTACTATATATACATAAAAAATAATTTTAACCTTGTAAAAATAGTTTTTTTTTTTAGCCGAGAGGGTTCGGATGAACACCCTCGGCATAGTGTGGCTCCGCCACTGTACACAACAATACGGAAAACTAACCGGAGTCTACCGAAAGAAAATCATAACCTACCTCATGGCCGAGCGGGTGCAACGAACATCCAATGAAGCCTCAATTAATCACCACCACGTAGTCCATATGAAAAGCTCGGAGACAACCATGAGACCCAAGAGTAGAATTAACCATTAGGGTCCTTTCAAAGGACTTCGAAATTGCTAAGGTAGATATGGAATTTTTATCCTACCTAAAAATTCACTATCACCACGCTAGTTGATCAATCAACCTTTATTTAGGATATTCATGACCATATTCAAGTTACTAGTTTGGTCAAATAGCCATTTTAGGCTTATTTCAAGAAACCCATTTCCAAGTTCTAAAATAGAGACCCATATGTATTTTAATGGGATTGGTGAAGGATTAGGTTGGGAATCATGTTAGGATGATGAGCATAGGAAAATATTCCAAGGACTTTATATCAAGAAGGATAAGGGTTCATCATTTTGGAACTTAAGAGATTTGAACTACCCATTTGTGATTCTAGACAAGGATCGTTAACGAGAATCAATGTTGGGAGAATGGATGGAAGAGGTTAGGGGGATAATCTTTCCCAAGAAAGTATCATTTTTTGCTCCAAAATTACTCCAAAGACGGCTGGACCCTCTAAGGTTTATGAAGCCAATTTCTGAAATGTCACTTAAATAGGTGGAACACTGCTCGTGACCGCTGGGGCGGTCTCGTCACCGCTTCGGCGGTACTGCTTTTGCGTCAAAGGTGACGCTGGGGCGGTCGAATGGGATTCTCTGCCCTGCCGTTTTTGCGGCAGACGAGCCGCTCCTACGGCACCGCTAGGGCGACGTGTATGCCGCTGAAGCGGTCAAAGATGGGCTCGAGGGCCCCGATCTAATTCTTTACGCTTAACTCATACGATTTCCCGATCAAGTTAACGGTTCCCAAGTTGCAAGGGAAGGCTCAAGCATGTCTTCGGGAGCCGGTGTCATGAATATTTCGAAATTCACCGAAACGACGGAACGGGTTGTTACATTTTTTTTCTTACGATTCTTTTAGCAAAATCTCCAAAAGTCTAATTTTTTTCTAAAGCTTCCCTAAGTTGACAATGCAAATCAAACTTCACAGTATCTACATTGCTTCGGGAAGTCGCGGTATCTCTATCAACCAGAGCCTTTTTATACTTCGCTGCCACCGTTTTATCCGCGGAAACTTCATCTTCCCACCAAAAATATGTGCACCCACCATCTGCCTAATAAAATAACAAATAATATTAGTTTTATAAGGTAGAAAATGTAGACAATGCGACAAAAACTCTATAAAAAGTTGCAAAATAAACTTACTTCGGACACTTTACAACTCCAAAAACGATGACCTGAATTTTCTGGAGTCCTTAAACTTTGAGCAGGTCGTATACACCGCAATAACATACGTCGGGTTCTGTAACATAAAACGATGATTCGGAGTTTTGAGACATGATTTATGAGGGGGTAAAGTATGGCAAAAGAGTGAAAATTGAGGAGAATGGAGAAGTGTTAGGAAAATGGAGGTTCTGTCCTAGTTTTATGGAGTTGTTTAACGCAGGAATTTCCTACGTTATTAAACCTTTGACGGCCTTCCTTAGCGCAGTAATTTACTGCGTTATTGGACTTAACTGCGTCGTTACGGTTAAGTCCTTTAACGCAGGAAAAGGGTACTTTGGAATCATTTTTTTTTCTTGGTGTATTTTGGTTCATTTCATCTTGTTTTGGATCATTTAGGTTCGAGACTCTATAAAAGAGAGCGTGAGAGAAATGATAAATTCTCACTTTCGTTCCACATTATTACTCTTGTTCATTGCTTCTGTCTACGTAAACCATTCAATTTCGCACCCATTTTTCCAATTTCAACCGTTTGTCAATCGTGGACGTTGAGTACGTGAAAGAAGTGGAGAAAGCTTGTGGAGATCTCCCAGCTCTTATCTCCAGCAAAAACTGTGGCCCTATTATGCTTCGACTAGCGTACACACACACTCTCCCTCTCTCACTCTTCCCTTCATTTTATTAGTAATAAAACTAGTAGTACTTCTTTTACGAGGAATTAAGTTTTTTCTACGTATTTAGTCCGGTGTACATTCGGATATTAAA
The DNA here is from genome assembly GCF_019175385.1 of Lycium barbarum. Classification (NCBI taxonomy): domain Eukaryota; kingdom Viridiplantae; phylum Streptophyta; class Magnoliopsida; order Solanales; family Solanaceae; genus Lycium; species Lycium barbarum. The sequence continues at coordinate 109,228,598 of NC_083344.1, read as the reverse complement.
TGTTTAGAATAATAGTAATACATATCGAAAGACTAATGTTTGGAAAATCATATTGAAAACCCTGCCCCTATCATGCTTCGATTAGAGTAACATACACTCCCTCTCTTCCCTTCATTTTCTTAATATAACTACTGCTTTCATTCTCTTATATAAGAAGAACAGTAGAACTGCTTCACGCCTCTGTTTCATCGTCGTGCCTGCTTGCCATAGCAAGAGTCATCTTCTGGTATACCACGTGTTACCGCTTCTTGGGCTCTCAAAACTCCCACCGGTCACTAATTTTTTGGGTTTAACAGGTTCTTCTTCATATTCTAATCGTTTTGTTGCATGTCTTCACTCTTCTCCCTTCCTGCTTAGTTTAGGTGATCTATAGAGTTATTAGGTGGGGTCTCCTCCCGAATTTCTCCTTTGTTTATCCATGTTCTGATTATCAATGTTATTTATTAGATTTGAAATTGTGCTGAGTTTTAATTTGAAGAATGTTCTTTTCTGTGTTTTGAGTGTTCCATGGAAGAATTAGCTTACTTTTGCCTAAATTTTTTGGCTAATTGGTCATAAATCGCTACACCTCTGTTGTGCGTGTTCAGCTTCGTTGTTTTCATGGTTAAACTGTTTTAAGTCTTTCAAAGTGTAGTAAGAATGGATTTGTGCTCATTGACTGCTATCGAACTTGCGTTGGAGGTGGAATTTGACAAATTGCCCGAAAGAAGAAACTATTTAATTTTTTTTTTTTTTGGCTCTGTTAGGACCCTCTTAAATCCAGATTGTTTAACCAAAAATACCTTTGAATTAGATGTTTCAGAAGAGAATTCAATTCTAGTTTTCCATACTATTTACTTGTAGTTGCTCTTTGTTAAAAATTCAATTTCAATTTTCCGTACTATGTACATATAACTGCTCTTACGGTAAAAAAGGTTGTCATTCTATTGTTTGCCATTAATTAATATATTTTGTTCATCTGCTTTCACTATGGAATCAATTGTTCTTGCTGGTTATTGCTTAGTGGGGCTCTTTCTGTCAACTGCAGTTGAATTTTATAATGTTTACTATCGTAGAAAGCTGGTACCAACTTATATTTGGGAGTCACAAATTTGATATTGATGGATGCTGAACATCCAAACAAACGTCCTAGCTTTGATAAGAAAGGTCCTGATAGAAATGTTACACGTCGTGAGCTGTATAAACTTAATATGGCAATTGAAAAGAACGCACTATCGTTGCAGCAACAACTTAGCGACCAAGTGTTGGAAAGTCATCTTAAAATTACGACTCCTACTACCTCTACTGAGCTAACAACAACACCGCCATATTTGCCGTGTACTTTTAACACAGAGAATTACTGCTCTGCTCCCAAAACTAGTTAGCATACAACCTCTAAAATTTGTTCGCGCAACTACTTACCTTGTTTTGTGCAAGTAACTGTTTGTTTCTCCGCCTAAATATTTATTTGGAACTAATTATTGCCAACATTTTGTGGAACTTTTCCCCAATATATGTGCAGTAAAGTTACTGAGCTTACAGTGATTTCCTCATTTCCTGCTTCTGCCAAGGGAAATCCTTCTTCCTTCTATGAGAAAGGTAACTTACTGAAAGTTGTCCCAACTTTAGTCCAATCTAGAAGACTTACTAATATTCATTGAAAAATTCTTTGTACGCCAGGTTCAACATCAGGTGCTTGTAATGAAAACTACAATACAGCTATAACAGCCATTACTCAGCGTTCGCGTAAGTCTCATGTTTAATTAATACCGTTTACTTGTTCTCATTTCCTTCACTCCTTACACCTTTTAGCACATTCAGGTCACAACGGAAATAAAAGAGATGTCCTGAATATTAAACAATGATCAGACTACGTACCATTAAAAAAGGTTTCGAACTGCAAATTCTGTCATGCGAAAAGATTTCAATATGAATCTCCTGGATTTTGCTGTGGCACTGGTACAATTAAGCTAATTTCACATCGGATGCCAACTATGTTGCGTTATCTATATTTAGGAAATGATGAAAAGTCTGCATTTCCGAACATACATTAGAGTCTATGCATTTCCGAAGTGACTAAAACACTCCTAAACTTGGCGCGAATTGTAACTTCAGTCTCTGAATTATTGCCACACTTAAAAATACCCCTGATCTTTACTAAATGGATTTTAATTCACCCCCGCGTAGACATGACACGGTAAGTGGAATGCACTTGCCGTCCACTTGGCATTTTCATCCTATGTGTCCTCCACATAGATAAATTGTTTTTAATAAAATGTAAAAATGATTTTTTTTATAAAAAATCTGGAACAATGGAATATTTATTTTAAATCTAGAAAATTTGATTTAAAAAAAAAACTGAAAAACTAGAGTTTTAATTAAAATATCTATAAAAAATGGATTTAAAAAATAAATAAATGAAAACTTGATATTTTTTTAAAAGTGTCCTAAAAAATCTAGATTTTCATTATTCTTTTAAGACATTTCTTTAAAAAAGAACAGGAAAACAGTGGATTAAAATTGGAGTTTTATACAAATATGGAAAAACTATTTTTTTTTTAAAATGAGGAAAACCCTTTTTTTTTTTTAAATAATCCCGAAAAATTAGATTATTTTTTAAATCTAGAAAAAAATTATCAATTTTCCACTTTATTCTTAAAAAAATTAGTATTCCAGATTTTTAAAAAGTCCAGGTTTTTAATCAAAAATTCAATTTTCCAGATTCCTTTTAAAAAATGGGTTTATTTAGTTTTCCATATTTTTAAAAAGTCCAGGTTTTTAATCAAAAATTCAATTTTCCAGATTCTTTTCAGAAAAATGGGTTTATTTAGTTTTCCAGATTTTTAAATAGTCCAGGTTTTTAAATTTTAAAAAAAATCAATTTTCCAGTTTTTTTTTTTTTAAATAACGGGTTTCGCACATTTTTTTTTATAAAAAGATTCAGTTTTCAAGATTTAATAAGTTCCAGATTTTTTAATAAGAAATCCAATCCAGATTTATTTTTAAAAAATGGGTTTTCCACATTTAAAAAAAAAAGTTTTTTCTGATTTAAAAAAAAAACTTTTTAATGAATTTTTCAAAATTGATTTTTTTTTTATTAAAAAAAGCTGATGTGGAGTCTCCCACGCGCCTGAAAGTGTTTGTGCATACTTGTTGTGCCATGTGGCAACGCGGTGGTGAATTAAAATTCAGTTAGCCAAGATTAGGGGTGTTTTTAAGTGTGACAATAGTTCAGGGACTAAAATTGCAATTCGTGCTAAGTTTAGAGGTGTTTTAGTCAATTCAAGCTAATTTGTTTGCATTTACATCACGTGGAGTAAATTATGATACAGACTTAGCCCGATTCGTGGTATCTATATATATAAAAAAAGACTGGAAATATATATGAGTCTAAGAATGAAATAGAGCAAAAGAATTATTCTATTTGAGGTGATAGAAGACTTACAAGTCTGCTCCGTGGATGGTTTCATCATAAACAATATTATATGTTGAATGGTCATCACAGTTGGCCGGCGCAGATGGACGAATGAGTACTTTAACGGAACTCGAAGTCTTTGCTCTTGATTTGGAGCTCTGACATTCTCTGTCAACTTCATCGTAGCTCTGTCAGAAGTCCTGCAGCCTCTTCTCGAGCTCTCAGATTTCTCCCTGAATATATGAAAGGTATATTGCATCACATATGATGATGTTAAGAACACACTAATTTGTGATCTATCCTACTGTTTCTCAATAATGAAATTTTTATTCCGCTTATTATGTCTACATATACTGGTATCTATGTGCCCATGGCTTAGATAATCACAATGTCAAGTTTCAATCTAAAGTGTATTTTCCTTCACCTCTTATTAATTTAATTTAATGAACTGATGATAGATGCTTCAATATGGCACATGCCTGGTGCATACATAACCATCTAAAGCCTTATATACAACAACATCTCACTTGAACTCAGCATACTTTCACTGACAAGATTGGTGAGATTGAGAGGGCCACAAAGGAGGAGTTTGCGAGGTTGAAAAGGAGATGCTCTTGTTTGCAGTAAACTTCAACATCTGCCATTGCTGCTAGGGCATGCCACGTGTTGCATAATATATAGGAGATGAGCAATGAGGAAATGCATTCAGAGTCTTTTGAGCGCATTGATGATGAGATAGTTCCCCAGATTCAATTGAGATACACCAACGCTAAACTCGCAAGAGATGTCATTGCTTATAATCTTCTGACAGGAGTAAGCTCTGATGTGTTCTTAATTCATGTATCTATTTGAAGTTATTCCATGTTGCGTGTGTTTTCCTCACAGTTTCTACTCATGGCAATCTTAGTCATATGCATAGTCTAATCATTCCCTTTGTCCAAAGTCCAAACTGACGAAAATTGCTTTTACCACCATAGCATACACCATAATTACAGACAGACATTGTAAATCACAACCAACAACTGCTCAATTTTTGCAGTACAATGATGTGTTATTCTATGGGTTTAAGATCCTCATGGCAGAAATAAAACATTCAGGGCAATGGTTCATTTAAACACGTAGTTTTCGACTTCGACTTCTTTTGAAGTATGAATTATGAATTATGAATTGTTAGTGAGGACAAACTTTAATTTAAAATTTAGGACAACGATGTCAAATATCAGGTGGGTTAATTGGTTGTTGATAATAATTATAGCAACTTAAAATAAACTTCTTAGCGAGCCCGGGCTTATCCCCACTCGTCCAAAGAATACGAGGAATTAAAGTTTTCTCAACTTATTTAGTTTCCGGTGCACATTCGGATATTAAGTTTTTAGAATAAAAATACTTATGGAAAAGGCAAAATTAAGCTCTGTCTACTGGGAGAAAATATTTCCGCCACGTAGTTTGTTACGCGGTTTAACCCATATTTGTGTAGAAACACCTTTTATACACTATTGTACAAGATTGATACTTTATGTATAATGCTTTCCCCTCAGGCATACGGTTGTATAATATTTTATAATGTTGCATAATATTGTATATTGGGCTACGTGGCGTATTGTTTTATGTTGAGCTGTATATTTTTGAAAATTTCCCCGACGAAAAACTACTTATTGTATTTAGAAAACAACAACAACACCATACCCGTGTAATCCCACAAGTAAGGTTTGGGGAGGGAAGGATGTACCCAAACCTTACCTCTAACTTTGTGGGGTAGAGAGGCTGTTTCCGAATACTTATTGTATTTAGAAAATGTTTTGAAAATCATAGTAAGAAAGAGAGTTTGGCTCTTCAGATAGTAATAGTGCAAAAAACAAAAATTGGGACAAGGTGTATTTCACAAGAAGGATAATCATTAGAGGCTTATTGGATTATGTTTTTTTGTAGATGGCATGATGCAAGAACATATGATTGTAAGTCCAAAACTGGAGGACCTAATGGTTCTATCCGTAATGAGGAACAGTTCACTCATAGTGCTAACAATGGCTTGAATATCGCTCTTGAATTTTGCGGTAATTTTACTGCTTCATGCTTCAAAAAGAATTGACTGACTGGCTTCGTTTTTTATTTTTAAATTTACCTTAAAAGAAGGTACAGTTTGATAACCACCATGTACAATCTGATTGTGTTAGCTGGTCGAAAGAACCTTTTGCAATTCCAGCAATGACAAAATATTCCAGGTTTGAGCCTTGGTTGGCAGAGTTATCCGGTATCTGAACTGGTGGGAGCTAAGACGTACCCTGTGTAATGGTCAGGCCCGGTATAAGCTGGCTCAGGCAACATCGTTATATATAAAAAAGGAAGAAGAAAATTCTGGGAATTGTCAATTAGACTAGCTTATTTAAATTCAACATTCAGCACTTAGCGAAGCTGTCCCTTGGATCATATTGTTGGATGGTTCAGAATGTCTGATGCATCAGTTGCCTCCGAAGTTGAAAATTGCAAATGAACTTGCAATGGTCATGATGCCCCCCAAAGGAAAATGACACAATGTATTGTTGGGTAGGTAGGGGAGGGGTACATATGAGAGGTTAAAAAGGCATGCGATAATTACTTCAGTTTTATAGTTATGAACTAAAAGGACGAAGAGGTTCGAACTGGAAGGTTTTTGAGACCCCTAATTCAGATTGAACTTGGGTGGAAATAAGGAAGTAAAACTTTTTGACTTATCTGGTATGGTATACCAAACAACCTGAAGGGAATGTTAAATACTTGTCATTCGAGAAGCAGGACAATTGACTCCTGCTCCCTTTCCTTGAAGTGAACGTTCTATTATGTGTTTTTTCACAAACATGAACAAAACAAAGAGTTTCTGTCCATCGGAAATCAGCTTTTGAGCTAAATTCTTTCTAATCATATAGTATGACATAATAACGCATCTTTAAACCTGCTCTGTTTCTAATTGCAGAAGAAGTGAAGGCTGAACATCCAAAGATTACATATGCAGATCTATACCAGGAAGTCACTTTTTTCTTTGGTTCTTAAAGATGCTGGAGTGATTTCTTGTGGTATTCATATGGTTTTAAAAAGGGTGGTTATCAACTTAATTATCACTCGTTTTCAACAATTCGTGCTTTTTTCATGATAGTGAAGGCAATCCTTTAAAATTTGATTGTTTAGATTGTTCAAATTCTTCCGCTCAAGTTTTCGAACACTTAGAAAAAGTCTATTTCCAGATAAATCTATTGTTTTTTTGGCTGATGAAATGCAGCTTAAATTAAACACAGGAAATTAAAGGAGTTCAGTACACAAAGGAACTGATCGTAAGACTCAGTTCCCAAATAGTCTTTGTGGAAGGTAAACAAAGCATAAGCGGGGGGAGAGTTCCAAAATACTATATCAGTTCTAACTAAACCATGCGATTCCCAAGTCTTCCCGTAGTTTGCTGGAGTGTCAGCCGCCATATTAGCTTCGCGGTAAATGTGGTGCAACAGTGGACAATCCATTGCCTCAAGTAGGAACTTGCAATCATACTCGTGTGAATAAAATGCATTTTGTGAGTGTGAAGAGAGTAGATCTTTCAATAACTGAGAATCCGTCTCTACTATCAATGGATACAGATTCTTAGTAAAAGCCAGCAGATAATTTATTTCATCCTACAAAACTAGTTATTGTTGGCAAAGGTGCAAGTTAGATTGTAATCCTGCATGGTGAGAAGATGTAAAGGACTTGGCTCACCCATAGAATAGATAAAGGAAATGCCAAGCAGCTTGTCTAACTCGTATATCCTTCCTTTCTTTTGGCCGTACTGTGAATGTAGTTTTCGGAATAAATTCCTGGAACATGGAAATGATTTATTGCTGAGATGCCTCAAGTCAAATTCATAGGGATTGATGAATATGCACCTTTCATAGTCTTGCAAGCTGGGTGATTCTGTTTTGTTAGACACATTGTAATAGTGCTGATAATTTCCAGAAAATTGATACCTGAATTTTCCCTGAATAGCTGACATGTTATACCTTGCATCAAGTTACATTTCAGGAAATTGTCATTATCTTCTAATAAGGGTGCTGATGGACGTAGTTGAGCTTATTTATTGCCATAAATCTTATCGCTTGCAGGTGTTGTAGCAGTTGAGGTCACTGGTGGTCCAACCATCGACTTTGTCCCTGGTAGGAGGGTGGGCACAAACTTTTGCATTTGGTATTTGATGACAGTGAATAATAAATCATTCAAATGTCAATGCCTTTGTACCACTGTTGTTTTTATTAGGATTCAAAGATTTCTCCAAGGGAAGGACGTCTTCCAGCTGCTAAACAAGGTTTTCCTGGACTACCAATTCCTTTTTAAATATGTTGTAACCAACAATCTTTTTTTTCTTGACAATTCTCTTTACTTCTCAAGCTTCTGTCGCAGTTAAGTTATTGTTATTCAGCTCTTTGGGCAGGGCAGGCTATGAAGCTGCACATTTATGATCTTTAGGTTCCTGGGGGGAATTTTAAATACCTTATATCCAAATAGACAGTATCTTAGATGTTATTCTAGTATTTTCTATAGATAGGATGAAACTGCATGGAATAATATACCTAGCAAATATGTTTCATGAAAGAATAGGAGTGTGATGGGGACTGTTGGATCTTTTTCTTATAATGGGCATATTATTCTTTCCTCGTCTTGTTAATTTGGTATAACTGTTCTAAAAGTTGAAAAGTTTACTTCTTCCCTGGAATATGATCGTCAGGATACACTTGGTTGACATGCCTGGCCTTGCAAAACTTTCTTTTTACGTCCTAACTAACATATCAAATATCTTTCTCGCATGCACTTCCGCCTTCATACCAACCATACTCAAACAAAGCAGTGGTTTTTTCTTCAAGCAAGCCTGCAGTAACCAAAAATGGAAAAACCAGAGAACACCCCTTTCAGAAAAGGCAAAAATGTAACTTAGAAGGGAAAAAGGGGACAAAAGGAAATTGGAACAGGAAAGAGAATGTTTATTTAGCAGAAATACCATCAAATGTAACAAACAAGAGAAAGGAAATTATATGGGAGGAGATTGGTTATCCGGATGAGATGCCATCAAGGGTGATCAGTGCCTTTCCACACCCCCTTTCTTATTCTGAAAGCTAGCCTTCTACGGCCATTTTCTTTTGGTTTAGTTCTTCTAGCTCCTATCCCCGCAGCCCCTGATGGGCAATGCTCTTGGTAAGTCACTTCGTCTTTCACGATCGATGGTAAATCCTCTTGCTTAGCCTATGTCAACTGCTGTGAAAATGGTCTTTCTCACTATTGCTTTTTTGTCCACTTTAATCATTGTTCACTGGCAACTCACCAGAATCCATTTGGATCTTCTGCGCATTAAGTTTGAGAATGTTTTAAGAATAGTTGCTAATGGTACAAGAATTGCTTGCTTTTGACAAGTAGTACTATTCATTTCATTTCTTTTCAAATTATTCGGACTTACTGTCTTCTTAATATTAGTGCCAATTTCGTTGTTACTTTTCTCCTTGTTGTTTCTTACTTGAAACCACAAAAGAAGAGAAGGTTTCCTGGTCTTTACTGCATTTAAGTAAGGTTTACAGCTATTTTTGGTATGTTAGGGGATATCATTATTGCCGAACACAATGCCTACATTGCATTTGCAGGTAAAAGAGTAATTGAACAAACATTGAATAAAACAGTACCCGAAGGTTCACAAGTAGCTGAATGAGGAAGAAGGAACTTCACATGGTGTTCATCGACCTTGAAAAGGCCTACGACAAAGTCCCCAGAGAGGTTCTATGGAGGTGCTTGGAAGATAGAGGTGTACACTAGGGCGATCAAGGACATATACGAAGAATCCAAGACCCGGGTATGGACAGTTGGAGGTGACTCGGAGCACTTCCCGGTCATGATGGGATTGTACCAGGGATCAGCTCTTAGTCCGTTTTTGTTTGCCTTAGTGATGGATATTTTGACGCAGCATATCCAAAGAGAGGTACCATGGTGCATGTTGTTTGCGGATGACATAGTGCTGATTGACGAGACCAGCAGGGGGATTAACGCTAAGCTGGAGATTTGGAGATAGACCCTGAATTCTAAAGGGTTTGAGTAGTACAAGACAGGATACTTGGAGTGTAGGTTCAGTGGCGCAACGCGGGAGGGTGACGTTGAAGTAAGGCTTGATACACGTGTCATCCAAAAGAAAGAAAGTTTTGAGTATCTGGGGTCCATCGTCCAAAGTAATGGTGAGATTGACGATGATGTCACACATCATATCGGTGCGGGGTGGATGAAGTGGAGGCTCGCATCCAGAGTCTTGTGATGGAGGCTGACGTTGAAGTAAGGCTTGATACACATCTCATCCAAAAGAAAGAAAGTTTTAAGTATCTGGGGTCCATTATCCAAAGTAATGGTAAGATTGACGATGATGTCACACATCGTATTGGTGCGGGGTGGATGAAGTGGAGGCTCGCATCCAGAGTCTTGTGTGATAAAAAAGGTGCCACCAAAACTCAAAGGCAAGTTCTACAGAGTAGCGGTTAGACCAACGATGTTGTATGGGGCGGAGTGTTGGCCAGTCAAGAATTCTCACGTTCAGAAGATGAAAGTTGCGGAAATGAGAATGTTGCGGTGGATGTGTGGACATACTAGGAGAGATAGGATTAAAAATAAAGATACACGGGATAAGGTGGAAGTGGCCTCGATGGAGGACAAGATACGGGAAACGAGGCTGAGATGGTTCTGACATGTGAAGAGGACATGTGCAGATGCCCTGGTGCGGAGGTGTGAGAGGTTAGCTATGGATGGATTCAGGAGTGGTAGAGGTAGACCAAAGAAGTATTGAGGAGAGGTGATTAGACAGGACATGGCACAGTTGTAAGAGGTTGTGGAGGATACAGATTAGGTTAGTGGGGTAGTGGCGCGTTGTTTCGCATATTCTTCTTTACTATTAGTCATAGTATTTTTTTTTCCTGTAGTTTCTTGTCCTTTGATTTATGTTATTATTTACTCTCTTTGTGCTTTGCTTAGCATACTGTTGTCTTGCTGTCACTATTTCATTTTCCTATTTGACTTGCTTTGTTATTGCTATATTCTGTATCTGAGGGTCTATCGGAAACAACCTCTCAACCCCAAATAGAGGTAAGGTCTGCATATACTCGACCCTCCCTAGACCCCACTTGTGATATTACATTAGGTATGTTGTTGTTGTTGGCTAATTATTGAGTGCTATTGCCATATAACATTGGGTATTCGGGTATTTCTCCTTTGCCCCTCATTTCAGGGGAACTGGCCGAGGCGTTTCCATCAGTGATCAGCGTGATCCTTTTCTGACTTTGGGGTGGGGTGGAAGGGGGGGGGGGTGGGTTGGTCCTAATATTACCGCTAGTGTCTTCTGGACATGATTACAAACATGAGCCAGATATAATCAAATCTACGGGACATGAAACAAAAAGGATATATGTATTTGTTTGTCTTAATTACAAAAATATTTAACGTTAATCTATTATACAAAAGATTTGATACTCTCCTTATCAAGAAAATAATCTATTATACAAAAGAGACATAGAACATAGTCCATTAGTACTTGCAATATCACAAGCCACAATTCAGATAATTCAACATCAAAGTAAAGATTTAGAAAGCATCTAAAAAGTACCACCAACAGGTTCTCTTGTTTGCAAAATTTTCTGGGCACGTTTGACTTCCAAAGGTCAAACTGTCAAACGTCCCCTTGGTCAACCATCTTCGTGAGTTAAATGCAATTTGCGCAATAGAGGCAATTACTAACAGTGTATAAGAAGTAATATCTTTTTGGAGTTATGACAAGTATGTTATTACAGTTTGTAGATTAATTTGCTCTTCAATTTGCGTTTATAATTGTTGAATTTGATAGGTAGTTCTTTCGTGCTCATTCGTACCTGTGTTCTCACAAGATTCAGATTCTCAGATCTTTCAATTGTTTGTAAAATAACATATAAACCTAAATTGAGCTTCTCTGTTTCGTTTGTAAGTGATGGTAGGTGTACCACATGAAGTATTCTATCGGATGGGTTTGTCTGACAAAGATATAGTGGCAGTATCGGGGGGTCATAATCTGGTAAGTTTTTCTTTTTTTTTTCTTTTTTGTACTTTTGTATTGTTAGGCTGATTGTTTTTCACCATTTATGCTCTCCTCCTCTTGGTGCACTAACATATTTGTCCTTAATGTAAGTCGAGGAATGCACCAAAGTACATAAGTACATATGAATCGGTTCATTGGGTATTTGTCTGCAGGAAAGGGCACATCCAGAGAGATCAGGCTTTGATGGTCCATGGACAAAGGAGCCTCTGAAATTTGAGTACAATTCTTACTTTTTGTAAGACTCACTGGCTCATGGCCTTGTGAGCTCATTTTTGGATTTTTTGACCTTTAATTTCAAATGGGCAAAAGCCATCCCTCTCCCCCTTTTTCTTATTCATATTTGTTGTTACTGAGTAGAATTGATCTTTTCAACCAGGGAGCTACTAAACAGGGAAAATGAGGGCCTGCTGAAACTTCCCACTGACACAGCTTTACTGGAAGATCCTGTGTTCAGACATTATGTTGAGCTGTATGCTAAGGTAACTGAGTCATTTCAACTGTTTGACCAAAGTTTGTGGTTTAAATTATTCAACTTTGCAAACTTTTACCAAATACTATGAATTTACTATCACTTTTACCTTCTAATTAAAAAAAATGAAGGGGAAACTTCAATAATGTACAATCCAGCATAAAAAATTACATCCACGTAGCCATATTTTTAAATTATATCCGCATAGCCACTTTTTTACGGTATATAACATTATACAGAAATATACAACTTTATACATCTATTGTAGACAATGTATCGATCTTGTATAAAAGTGTATAATAATGTAAAAGAGGTGTTTATACACACTTTTACGCTGGTATACAATATTATACAAACTTATACCAGAGGTGTTTATACACACTTTTACATTGTATAAAATTGTAAAATAATGGAGATCCGGTGGAGATTTGGTGGTACAGGGGATAGGATGAAGGAGACGACCTCTTCAGTGGAGATCTGATGGTACAAGGGAGAGGATGAAGGAGACGACCTCGCTGGTGGAGATTCGGTGGCACAGCGGAGAGGATGAAGGAGACGAGTTCTCCGCGACCTCTCCACCGGCTACAGTGGGTAAAAAAAAAATAGTGGCTAAACCGGGTAATTATTTTACCCTAATTGGTATAGAGTGTAAAAATCCCAAAAATTAATTTACGTATCACTTGATGTTTGGTAAAATGAAAGATCACAGATTTTTATGTCTTAGCATCTACTTGCGATTTGTATAAGTGTAGAGAAAGCACCTTTGGCATAGATCAGACAACATTGAAAATTGGCAGAGATTGGGGAGTTTATTCGAGTTTTAAGGGTCAATAGCACCCTGTAGTAAATTTTAATTTTGGTTCTTGTGATATCTGACTGAGAATAAAACCTTCAATTATTTGAGATGTGCACCTTTGATCTCTTTGCTTGTGAATATTCACAAATTTCTATGATTATTAACCGTTCCATCATTTAATTACGTGTTATGTTAAGCTTGTGCCGTTACTCAAATATTTGAGTGTAATATACTGCTAAAAGTAATCCATATATAACATATTTCCTATATAAAGGGACCAAAAATGCATAGTTTAATTAATTGAAGATTAAATAATTAATTGAAGATTAAGTGTGCCGCGCTTTATATCACAAGGACAAAATTAGAATTTATCAATAACTAGGGATGAAAAGTGCTATTATGCTAAGTTTTAATTGCTATTTTCTCCCCCTCTTAATTGTGAAAGCTGAAGGAAGCAAGTACTTTTCATGTGTTCACGAGTCCGGAACTTTTTTAACCCAAAAAATAACTTTTGGAACCAAACTAGCCCTTTAAAAAAAAAAAAAAAAAAAAAGAACCAAACTAGGCTTCACGCACAGAATCTGTGCGTGAAAGGGCCAAAGTGTACATTTACAGTTTGGTCCTTTCACGCACAGATTCTGTGCGTCAAAAACCTTTTTGCCCCGACCCCAACCTTTATTCTTTGGAAACCAAACTCAAAATTAAGCTTTTTCTGTACTTTGACCGAAGATTAGTCACGTTATTTTATACAGAACTTAATATTTTTTTAGTGTAAAATAATGTCGGCTCATTACATCAAGTATACATATATGTTTGGATCGTCGTTTTAGGGGTTGTAAAGTGTCTCGAAGTAAGTTTGGAAACTTGTTATCTTTAAGTTTTTTTTCGTACTTTGACCGAAGATTAGTCACGTTTCAAAACGTCGGAATATAAATATTTTATATAGAACTTAATATTTTTTTGAGCGTACAATAATATCGGCTCATTACATCAAGTATACATATATATTTGGATCATCGTTTTAGGGGTTGTAAAGTGTTCCGAAGTAAATTTGAAAACTTGTTATATTTAGGTTTAAGTGTCATATATTATAGGGTTTTGATTAATCTCTTTTGATTTACTCCCAAAGTTATGAAAGTACTTTTCTGGTTCAAGAAAGATAGAAAAGAAAAAATTACTCTGCTTTGTATTAGGTTATTTTTTTCTTTTATGTCTTTTTTATTTTGTTATTGTATTGTGTAATCCGCACCTTTTGAATGTGCAAAAATAAATATAATATTTAAAAATAATTCATCCAATACGAGAAGTTCATAATAATTGAAAAACATTTCATTCCATTAGCAACGAAATACATCATTAAATTATAATAGACTTAAAAAAAATAATCAAGTTCTAGACACTCTTCTACTTCCAGATGTGCTGCCACCACCGGAGTTTTGCCCACATGAACGCTTATCATGCCCAAATTGCTTACATATCGAGCACTTGCGAGAGTAAGTCTTTTCGCTAACATCCATTTGATTGGGATAACGGTTTAGCTTGTTTTTTTCCCAATTTACGGATATGCTTCTTGTTCGCAACCATAGAAAATGGCGCGGCTGGCCAATAAGCTTGATTACCAAGGGGATGGAAGTGGCTGAAATATGCTTTAAGGTAATTTACGACCTTATATTCCCCGCCACATAATCAGTTACATTTCTGGCATTCTCTTAAAGCACTTGAATGCATAAGAACAAGGCATGTGGTACGTTTTCCACTTACCACGAGTGCATGATGTTGTACGCTCAGTAACAATATGTTTGTTTCCTACTTTACCGTCGTAATAACCCGTTCTAACTTCATACACTCGTTGAACGACGTCATACTCGGTCATTTGGTGACCCTCTGCTTTTCTTCTATGGTGTTCCATCTTTTTGTAGGGCTTTGGCATCCATGTTCCGTCCTCGGCTAATATGGCTCTGGCCTGCTGTTGACACCCAATTTTGTCCCTCCTTTATTTCAATTTATTTACTCGGGCTTCTAAATTTATTGACGAGCTGAACACTTTATTTTCACTATTACTAATTTTCACTACTTTACTATCAACATCACGAGCATTACTTTATCACCAATTTTTAAATATTCGTCATCATTTTATTTTTTTCGGGTTTAGAATCGTTAAATTAATTACAAGACAACACTTTGTTAAATCCTTATTTTCTACATATTAATTATTAATTGTCTTCACATAGTATATATTGTACTAGTTATTAAATTAGAAACCCAAGAATAATTAAATAGAGGAGGAAGAATCAACAATTTTCATCTCATAAGCAATTGCTCGAAAGTATATCAACATTGGACTCATTTTGAAGCTCGTATTTTAAAACGACGTGTTATAATTTTTATTTTATCAAAATATTATTTTACAAAGGACAAATTCCTGATAATGTTATTTACCCAAAAAAAGAAAAAGAAAAAAAAAAGAAGGAAAGTAAAGAGAGAGATAAGAGGAATTGGTGCGGTGAACTTGGAATAAGAAGGAATGAAAAAGAAAGAGGAATAATTAAACATCTTTGCACTTCTTTTTCTTTTTCCTTCTTTTGCGCTCATCTCTCCCTTTCCCCTCTTCTTCTTTCTTCCGCCTCCTTCATCGTCTTCTTCTTTTTCTCTTCTTCTTCTTCTGCCTCCTTCATCATCCCTCCACTCACTTCTGTTCCCCACCACGTCTGTCTCTCCACTTCCCCTTGTCCCCCACGTTTATTCCTCGCTTCGTCTCTCTCATACGCTCCTCCTTTTACTTTAATACAAATGAAACCTTATAAATAAAACGGGAGTTAATCCAGAAGGGGGGAGGATTTTCAGTTTTTGGGGAGGGAACTGAGCATCGTTTTAGAAAAAGAGGGATTTTTGTTGAGCAAGAAACCTAAGAAACTTGGACAAAAGATCTGGAATCTACAAATTTTCCTTACAAAAACACAATTACTTTAATCGGGTTCGTTCGAGTTCGAGTAGAGATCCGAGATTCATACCCCGTTCACTGCACCTACAAAAGGTCAGTAAACCTTTCCCTTTTCTTTAATTTTTAGTATTCTGCGTATTGAGTTTTAATTTATGATCATGTGTTAGTTAACAGCTGGGTTGGCAGTGATTTAGTTTAGTCGAACTTAGTATTAGTTAATATAGCGTATTCTCAATGATTGCGGCACTCGGGTATGTTAGTATAGCCAAAGATGTTTGCTGGTAATAGTAATGTTCAAGCATGTCTTATTTGTGTAAGTGTTGATTTTCTATTTGAGAGTATGGGAGATATACCCAAAATATACTAGATGTATACAGTTCCTGCATGCGTTTGAGCTATAAGAATTTGTACATTGGAGTATATATCGTGTATATCAGTTATATGGACTCTGAATTATTAGCTTGTGCGTCATAATGATATTAAGTTGGATCTGAACTTTAATTGTTTGCTTCATTGGATTGCTCGTTATTGGTTTCTATATTCTGAATATCATGGGTATCATTCGAGTTTTGTCTTGTTTATTAGGAATCTGAAATTAATTGAGCATGGTTGAGTTCCTTTACGAATTTAGATAGTCAATTTCCTACCGACTTTAAATTTGTGTGCAGAGTATGACATTTTGCCCAGTTCTGTTTTATTCATGTATTTTGTCGCTAAATGGGTTTGTGCCTGATCTGAAATGTCGTTAGTGTATTCGGTTTTGTGTTAATTGCTCTTCCTGTTCAGTTAGGTTTATATGTTAATTTCTAGTTCAGGCATGTTTATGCTCGTTCTAATTCCTGTTTAATTGTATCGATATGTCGGTTGTTAGTTTAGTTCAGGTTTGGTTTAAGTTCAGCATGCTTCCGCCGTTAGTAGATTATTGGTCCTCATTATGTTTTCTGAATGATATCAGTATAGACATGAGTTTTAAACATACATTATTGTCCTAGTGTGTATTCTAAGCAATTCGGATCATAGGAATTTGTTATAAATAATTAGTTAAGCTTCAGCTCTTGTCTGGAAGTTTAGAGAAGATACAATGACACATGGTTGCTTAGACTCAATCTAGGTAGCATGACATTTAATCTCTTAACCTTGCTGATCATTACTGTCAAATGGCTTTGTTATGTTTGCTTGATCTTGTCCCTTTGGTGATTGACTGTTGACTGAACATGCATATGCTTGCCATTCATGAAATACCCTTAAAGAATAAATTACACTCGTCTATGCTTTTCACTCGGGATTAACTTACTTCAGAACCATCATGTGACTTAAGTTGTTCTCTTCCTTCATTGTGTTTTCTTAAGTCTTATTGGCCTTACCATTTATTTACTTGAATAAGTAACATTGATCCCACTTGCCTATTCTGCTGAGTTTTAACTGGACCATTTGCATTCATGCTTGCTGATTTTGCTATGACCATTATACTTGAATGTTTTCCTCTGCCTTTGTCTCTTAAGTATTCGAGCCTACAGTGCCAAAAGGAAAATTATTCATTGAAGCCAAAGTTTTCTTTTCTTTTAAATCTCTTATTTCCTGTTTCTCTTTGAGCCTTATTAGATATGTGGAGGATCATATTCTAATGATTTCATCTCGTCTACTTATTTTCCACATCCAGATCTGCTCCTTGTCCTAGTTAAAGACACACAATGTATGTTTTAATCGTGTTGTAGTATGAGTTGTTGGATGTAGATTTTAATGCATATAGGAAGCATGACAACTTTTGGTATTCCTTTGAATTTATGTGATAAAGGGTGAGCCATTAGCTTAATCTCAACTCAGCATTTTGGTTCTTTCCTATGATCCTAAATAACTTAGCAAGCTGCACATTTGAAATTAACACCAACTGTTTCCTTTATGTTGCTATGTTATATTCCTTTTGGGTTTGTGTTTGTTCTTTGTCTGTTTGCTGAATTAAATGTCACTTCTTAGAGACAAAATTGGACTTGAATAACTACCTCTCCTCACTGCAGTCATCGGTCGTGTTTAGTAGGAAATTGAATTAGATTGTTTTCGTCTCTATACACTTAGTCACATATACATCTGCAATGTCTTCTTTGGACTTACATGTTGATATGAATTAAATGATAATGTCGCTGCACTTTGTTCACTCGCCTTTCTTTTATAAGTATTATATCATTGTATTGATCTTTTTTCTTTTCATTTTTTATGCATGACTATCGCCCGCGAGTCCAAGCGATTCCTCATCTTCCCCGCATTTCGACGTTGGGCCAAAATCCCAACACAACTCTACTCGAGTCGGCTTAATATGGTAGTAGTCCAGCCTGCAGCACAAACAGAAAACATAAATTCTGGGCTAAAACCCAATAGGCCCGACCACTGTAGCAGCAGTCCAAGAAAAAATGGGCCTAACCCATTCACTCTTCACTTCCTTCATCATTTTTATAGTCGTGTATTTTATTTGCCTTGTATGACTAACATTTTATTTTGTCTCACTAGATTAAATGAACCATAGTAAAGTTAGTAGGACTTAGTTTAGTAATGGGTAGCTAGTTTCACAAATTACATTCACTTCCATTTTCTAAATTATTTATAGTATTTATAATATTTTGAGTAATTACTTTTCAAATAGTATGCCTACATATTTTGGGTTAAGGGTATCATTTTTCATTCTTACCATCTTAGGAATCTTAGAACGTCACTAACACATAATATGAATTCGATTATATTTACAAACGTTTTCAAGATTTACCCAATTATACATATTTTAGTTAAAATTAGCTAAATAAAGAATGATAGAAATAGAAAGAACTCATGACTCTTTTCATCATATTTAAGAACATAAGTCTAGGCATTTCCATTCCACCATATTCATATGAATATCATTTTTACTTAAAAGATCACATTCGTCGCGTTTATCTCTTTAAAGACTATTATTCATAAGCAAATCATCTTACTCTTTTATAAATCTTATTTTGAACAACATTACCATTTCTATTTAAAGCCTCAACAATATCTTTAAATATCATTCAACATTTTCCTCTTTTATGCAAAATTATTATGTCTTCCACAAGTATCATTCTAAACAATACTATTTTACTTTCGTTTAAAATCTTAACAACGTTTATAAGTCGTATTTCAAAACAACATTAGAAATACCCCTTTTTTTATATACAATTTTTTTTTTTTTTTTACAAGTTCTATTTTAAATAGCATTCTTACATATCTATCTATAACTTTAGCCATACTTAAGAAACTACTTTCCTTTTTCTATAATACTATATCTACATTTAGCCTAATTAATTTTAAGTCCGGTCGGTTAACCATTGTTAATGGGTCTTAAAGGGTGCCTAATACCTTCCCTTTAGACTAATTGAACCCTTACCTAGAATCTTAAGTTTCGCAGACCTTAAACAGAGTTAACTTTAAACATAACTTTAATAAACTTTAGTTGTCCTAATTCACCATAAATAATTAGGTGGCGACTCCTTAAAATAAATAAAAACAGGAATCTCCAATACGTCATACTTCTAACTTAACTCTCCGGGGTTAAAAATGGGGTGTGACAGATTGGCGACTCTGCTGGGGAACTAAACTTAGGTTCTAACCATAACGGACTTATATTTAATTAGGATTTGTGTGCTAACTTTATTTGCTTTAATTATTTTCACATGTTACAACTGTTTATCTGCTATTAATTGTTTGTTTGATATAAACCGTTAAATGTTACTGCTTTGATAAATTGTCATTCCGTTCATATTTCTTCCACTTCTGGAAAACTCACACTATCACACGTACACGCGAGGTGTGTTTTGCGCACCCGCAAATTTCTTTCGTAGAATCCAAATGTTAGGAGAGTTGGCGTATGCGCGGGGTGCTCGAATAACGGGGACCGCGTAGCCTTCTCACTCGAGTTGTCCGCTCGGGAACCTTGCGTCTAGTAAACCCACTCCTAGTCAACCTAAGATAGAGCTAAACCAACACCCTTTATTAAGAGCATACATTTCATGACCTAGGAGGTTTAATACCCTTGGTGTATTAAGCCCATTAGATGACTTTACCTAAACGTCCAAGCGGGTTCACAACCCCAAGCGACAATGATCATACTTTATATGCATATTTGAAGGATAAATGTACCTATATATTGACTATTTGCTCTAATTAATTAAACTTTAGGAGGGAGGGAATGACTAACGTTTCTATGACAGGTATGGATTTGCATTGGAGTACAATGAATGACGAAAACATCACAAATGGAGTTAGAAGTTAGACATAGGAAACTGTATTTACTTAGATTAGGAAACACTCCATGTTGTATTCATTTGATATGTAATAAATATCCACAACTTTTGTACTTTTTTTTTGGGAAATAGAATTTGTTTAATTAATCAAAGTAACGGGATGACGTATTATGGCACACTTTACCCTTCAAACAAACGTTAGGCCTACCTCTGGCACAAAGAGGTCACATGCATATTAGGACGCGTTATTGTTTGATATACTTGTTTGACTCTACTTGATAAATTATTTGCTACATGCCTTACTTGACTTTACGTGATCATGACTTTACCTAGATATGTTCATGAGACTAACATCATTCATACTGTATGTTTCTTTTATCTTATTCCCAAGAAGAGAGTTGATTTGTGTTCACACTCGATGGCCGACCATCCTTACATCACGAGGTCAAAGACGTCATCGCTACCTGAACGTAGTTGGGTTGTCCAAGGAAATGAAATTACTATGTCTGATCCGGCCGCATCTATTCCAATTGGTGTAGAAAACATCGTGACCTCTAGCGATCCGCCCGAGACTTCCGAACACGGAACTGCTATTCAACGGGATGAACATATCGCCCGCCTAACTCAAGAAATTGAGAATCTACGTGGAGAATTAAATCGGGTTAGGGACTTGACCAATTTATCCATCACACTCCAAAATTCACCTCCTGAACCTAGAAATACTGCGCCAGAACCACCTCGTTTCCCATCACTCGAATCCCCAGTTCCTGAGCATTTCCCTCCCCAAAACAATACACCTACCAACAACAACTTACCTCCGATCACCCCCGCAAATCCACCAAATCCAACATCCGTCTATACTCCCCCACAAAGTCAACCAACCACCTACACTAACTATACTTCTCCACAAAGTCAACCACCCACCTACACTAACTATACTCCTCCACAAAATCAACCACCCACCTACACTACTTATGCTACTCCTAATCCACAACCCGTCAACCCAGCAAGTCAATCGCTAGTTCACACTCCCTATGTTCCTTTGCCCACCAACACTAATCCACCACCTACAATTACTCCTCTAAACCCACCAAATCAACCACCTACAAACACCACTTATAACACACCACCTCCGGTCCAAAACACCCCCATCGCCCAAACTTATCCAACCCAGCATATGCACGGGGCACACTTTGTCACCCCAAATGCACAATATGTTCCTCCGGTATATGCCACAGAAACACAAGCCTTTACCAACCCAGTAACGGTCAGGTTCCAACCCGAGGTGGATCAATACGAAGAAATAGAAAAGGATGCAAAGGCAGGGGCAGATAACATATTGCTAAAAGAGATCCACAGTCTCAAAGAAGCAATGAGAAACCTTCAAGTTGCTAGGGGAACTAAGAGTGTGGAATACGAAGATCTTTGTGTTCAACCTGACGTCGATTTACCCGTAGGCTACAAACCGCCGAAATTTGACACATTCAATGGAACAGGCGACCCTCATACACACTTAAGGGCTTATTGTGACAAATTGGTTGGAGTGGGCAGAGACCAGAACATAAGGATGAAGCTCTTCATAAGAAGCTTATCTGGCGAAGCACTTACTTGGTATACACAACAGGACGTCCGTAAATGGCGTGGTTGGAGTGACATGGCGCAAGACTTTATGGACAGATTCAGTTTCAATATCGATATCACGCCGGATAGAGTCTACATGACTAAGTTGACTAAGAAAGTAGCTGAGACATTCCGCGAGTACGCGTTACGTTGGAGATCAGAAGCAGCCAGGGTTCAACCTCCGATGAATGATAGAGAAATGACTGCTACCTTCATTGAATGCCAGACTGGCATATTTTACGAGAAAATGATAGGTATGATGGGACAAAAATTCACAGAAGTTGTCTGAATGGGAGAAGCCTTAGAAGAAGGAATCAAATCGGGGAAAATTCAGGATCTTATTGCTTTACAAGCAATAAACAAAGCTATTTAGTCTGGTTCTATCAACGGGGTTAAAAAGAAAAAAGAAGATGTCGCTACAGTCATGAACGCCTGAGGGCATGAGCCGAGCCAAGCCATTCCATACTTTGACCACCCACAACAACCTTTCTACCCTTACCACTATCCTGAACCCTACCAAGCTCCACTACCTCCTTACCCTGTCTACAACACCCAAGCTAACTACTACCAACCCCGAGCACCCCCACATCAAAACCCACGTCCGTATAAACCCAACCAAGCTCCAGCTTACCAAAATCGACCACATACTATACCTAGAGCCCGTCCAAACCCTGACACCAAAAACACCCGTAATTACACTCAGATCACTGAACCCTTGGCTCAATTGTTCGAAAGAATGAAAGCAGCAGACATAATACAACCGATTGAAGGAAAAATTCCCGAACCTATCCCAAAATGGTTTGATGGTTCCAAACGCTGTGCATACCACTCTGGAGTTGTTGGGCACGCCACTGAAGATTGCTATGGTCTTAAAAACAAAATCGAAGCCCTGATTAAGGAAGGAGTAATCCAGCTCGCTGAAGCTAAGCCCAATGTGGTCAACAATCCTTTTCCTGCTCACGGAGATGCCAAGATTTGAAGGAGTCCAGTGCGGAAAAGGTCATATCATCAACTTTTTCCGTTCCCGTGAACAATCCAAAGACAAACACACATGAAGATTACTGCTACAACGACTTACAACATCGAGACACCTATCACACGAAGTGCCGAACCAGGGAAGACTCTGAAGAATTGGACTTGTACTCCGTCCTCGATCCGTCGGGAGCCTTGGTAGCATGAACATGTAGTGAACTTGTTTTCTTTTATTGACGCTTGAACCGTACCCAAAATTTTGTTTGTTTTGCTTCATCTTGTGGAAGCTTGAATTGCAAAACTGTGAATGCATTTCTAATTTTCCTTAATCATCTATTTTATACTTTATTTATCAAAACTGTCAATTCTACGATTGTGACATGAAATGTACGAACAAACAACATACGTCCCGAGAGAATAACAAAGAAACTAGGGGACAAGACAAGATTCCCTTCAAAAGAATTGAAATAGCCGATAGGTGATAACATAAACCTCAAAGAGAGCAATTCAAGAAGAAATCACAGGACGACAGTAGGTAAGACAACCTAGTTTGCAACCTTTCCTTTAACAACAGTACGAACTACGTTCCGACCTGATTCCCGTGGTGGGATGCGTAGGCAGCCCACATAGGGTTCGGTTGCATTTAGAACAAAAAATCAAAAGATTTTGCATGCATACGAACTACGTTCTGACCTGATTCTCATGGTGAGATACGTAGGCAGCCCATATAGAGTTCGGTTGCGCTATAACAGAAAATCCAAAAAAATCCTTACACAAAGAAAACCACACAGGGCCTGATTTCCCCGGAGGAATTCGTAGACTGTTAACATACAGATCCGTCACACCTAGATAAAATCCAACAAACCTTTTACATTTATATAGCAGAACTACGCCAACCAGATTCCCTCGGTGGGATACGTAGGCAATCCACATCGGGTTCGGTCCCTTTATTAGAAAACTTCAGACCATTCACCCTTACGAACTACATTCTGACCTGATTCCTCGGTGGATACGTAGGCAACCTATATAAGGTTCAGTCACACCGCAACATAAATTTAGTACACCCTTCAGAACCAAAACTGGGGCATATTTTTTTGAAAAAAAATATAGACAAAAGAACAGGGACATTGACAAGATTAAGGCTACCAGACCGGAAGTATTATAGATCGATTACTTTGGAAGTATCACAATCTGAAGTTGGCAGAAATATTTTACAACTTACATACATATATTTACACATATATCTTTCATTACATACATATATATCTTTCCTTAGATACATACATTTACATATATATATACATATATATATATATATATATATATATATATATATATATATATATATATATATATATATATTTCACAACTTATATACATATAGTCACATTTTCTTATACATATACCTACATACCTACCTTTCAAATCAAATACTTTCTTGCAATTGTTTCACTATTGTTCACCTACCGAGGCTTGAACGGAGATCACAAGATCCAAACAAACAAGACGAATGGAGAGCCAACCACGTCAAGCTTCGAGTCAACACGAATCAACTTCCCCCTCCCAAACTAAGAATTTTTCTTTGAGTGCAGGAACTTAAGACCGCGAGATCAACAGTCAAGTCTATCAATCATGGCAGAAAAGCATCATCTGGCTCAATATGGCCCCGCCTAAAAGCCAAACGGCTTTATTTCTAACTCTATCTTTATTTTTTTTTATCACAATAACTTTATGACTTTATATACCTGTTTTGTAGGTTGACGAAGTTGAAGGCGAATTAAATCAGGATCGCACATAATTAGTTCAGCCTGTCACGATACCATCAACATCATAAGCCAAACGGCCATTCTACCGCTTTGCTCCATACTTCATCAATTACGTTATCATATACTTTACCATCTTTAACCATTTTACTCCGAATTTTGCAGGAATTATCGTCGAGTCCCCGAAGACAACCGGAGACACATTATCAAATCTATGAAGACAACCGGAGATGTATCATCAAGTCCCCGAAAACAACCGGAGACGCATCATCAAATCTCTGAAGACAACCGGAGATAGATCATCAAGTCCCGAAGACAACCGGGCATCACTCGGCTATACTGCCCCATATGCATAAGCCAGACGGCTACACATCATCAACTCTAACGATTTACCTTGAACTTTACAGGAATATCATCAAGTCCCCGAAGACAACCGGAGACACAGCATCAAATCCCCGAAGACAACCGGAGACACATCATCAAGTCCCCGAAGACAACCGGAGACACAGCATCAAGTCCCCGAAGACAACCAGAGACACAGCATCAAGTCCCCGAAGACAACCGGAGGCACAGCATCAAGTCCCCGAAGACAACCGGAGACATAGCATCAAGTCCCCGAAGACAACCGGAGATGCATCATCAAGTCCCCGAAGACAACCGGAGACATATCATCAAGTCCCCGAAGACAACCGGAGATATCGCATGGCTACACGGCCTCACCTGCATAAGCCAAACGGCTATACACTTACTTTACTCCCTACTTAATTTCTTTATTTCATCATCTACTTTACCTACTTTAACGAATTTACCTTAAATTTCTCAGATATCATTTATCATCGAGTCCCGGAAGACAGTCGGAGGCCCTATCACTATCATCTTCAACTGCAACTAGAGAATTTATCACATCCTCGGCATACGCCTCACACATTCATTCAAGTCCCTGAAGACAACCAGAGACAACATTGGCCACACGGCTTCATCTTCATTCTCACACTCATATTTACTATCATTTATACTCTTCGTAATTTTACACTTTCAACTTTATTACTAATTTTGACATGAATTTCAGTTTTGGCAGAAAATACAACCTGCAGGGACGCAACACAACGTGGAACTTTATCTTACGCAGTGAACTGGGGCAAATATGCTGAAGAGGAATACCAAACTCACAAGCAAAGGTCACGAATCTACTCTCGAACTCGACTCCTCCTACATCCACAAACATGTGCTACGTAGGTTATCCAAAAATTTCTTTCATATTCATCGTTAAAACTTTACTAAATCTGCTCTTTTCACAATCTCATATTCCTTTCTACATCCCAGTGTCTCCATAACTCAACACTGGGGCATTTTTTGGAGAATTTACATCGTGTCTAGTAGAGTCCTACTTATGGGTGTGTTGTGCACCACATTTATAATTAGGAGGCTATAAGCATATGTTCCATTCTCGTCACCTGTCCACAACCCTTGCAAAGTTATAAATCCATAAATAGCATTCGCTCAACAGGTTCGACCATAATTCCTTCTACCCTCATAATATTTTTTCGCCAATTCTCTAAAACCATATTTCCTTACAAATCCGTATTTTGTCGGTCGGAACAAAATTGGCTATTACGTCAACTTCTTCGCCCAGGGATTCTTGCATCATCTCCGGTCGAAGAGGGGCATCTGTTGACACCCAATTTTGTCCCTCCTTTATTTCAATTTATTTACTCGGGCTTCTAAATTTATTGACGAGCTGAACACTTTATTTTCACTATTACTAATTTTCACTACTTTACTATCAATATCACGAGCATTACTTTATGACCAATTTTTAAATATTCGTCATCATTTTATTTTTTTCGGGTTTAGAATCGTTAAATTAATTACAAGACAACACTTTGTTAAATCCTTATTTTCTACATATTAATTATTAATTGTCTTTACATAGTATATATTGTACTAGTTATTAAATTAGAAACCCAAGAATAATTAAATAGAGGAGGAAGAATCAACAATTTTCATCTCATAAGCAATTGCTCGAAAGTATATAAATATTGGACTCATTTTGAAGCTCGTATTTTAAAACGACGTGTTATAATTTTTATTTTGTCAAAATATTATTTTACAAAGGACAAATTCCTGATAATGTTATTTACCCAAAAAAGAAAAAGAAAAAAAAAAAGAAGGAAAGTAAAGAGAGAGATAAGAGGAATTGGTGCGGTGAACTTGGAATAAGAAGGAATGAAAACGAAAGAGGAATAATTAAACATCTTTGCACTTCTTTTTCTTTTTCCTTCTTTTGCGCTCATCTCTCCCTTTCCCCTCTTCTTCTTTCTTCCGCCTCCTTCATCGTCTTCTTCGTTTTCTCTTCTTCTTCTTCTGCCTCCTTCATCATCCCTCCACTCACTTCTGTTCCCCACCACGTCTGTCTCTCCACTTCCCCTTGTCCCCCACGCTTATTCCTCGCTTCGTCTCTGTCATACACTCCTCCTTTTACTTTAATACAAATGAAACCTTATAAATAAAATGGGAGTTAATCCAGAAGGGGGGAGGATTTTTAGTTTTTGGGGAGGGAACTGAGCATCGTTTTAGAAAAAGAGGGATTTTTGTTGAGCAAGAAACCTAAGAAACTTGGACAAAAGATCTGGAATCTACAAATTTTCCTTAAAAAAACACAGTTACTTTAATCGGGTTCGTTCGAGTTCAAGTAGAGATCCGAGATTCATACCCCGTTCACTGCACCTACAAAAGGTCAGTAAACCTTTCCCTTTTCTTTAATTTTTAGTATTCTGCGTATTGAGTTTTAATTTATGATCATGTGTTAGTTAACAGCTGGGTTGGCAGTGATTTAGTTTAGTCGAACTTAGTATTAGTTAATATAGCGTATTCTCAATGATTGCGGCACTCGCGTATGTTAGTATAGCCAAAGATGTTTGCTGGTAATAGTAATGTTCAAGCATGTCTTATTTGTGTAAGTGTTGATTTTCTATTTGAGAGTATGGGAGATATACCCAAAATATACTAGATGTATACAGTTCCTGCATGCGTTTGAGCTATAAGAATTTGTACATTGGAGTATATATCGTGTATATCAGTTATATGGACTCTGAATTATTAGCTTGTGCGTCATAATGATATTAAGTTGGATCTGAACTTTAATTGTTTGCTTCATTGGATTGCTCGTTATTGGTTTCTATATTCTGAATATCATGGGTATCATTCGAGTTTTGTCTTGTTTATTAGGAATCTGAAATTAATTGAGCATGGTTGAGTTCCTTTACGAATTTAGATAGTCAATTTCCTACCAACTTTCAATTTGTGTGCAGAGTATGACATTTTGCCCAGTTCTGTTTTATTCATGTATTTTGTCGCTAAATGGGTTTGTGCCTGATCTGAAATGTCGTTAGTGTATTCGGTTTTGTGTTAATTGCTCTTCCTGTTCAGTTAGGTTTATATGTTAATTTCTAGTTCAGGCATGTTTATGCTCGTTCTAATTCCTGTTTAATTGTATCGATATGTCGGTTGTTAGTTTAGTTCAGGTTTGGTTTAAGTTCAGCATGCTTCCGCCGTTAGTAGATTATTGGTCCTCATTATGTTTTCTGAATGATATCAGTATAGACATGAGTTTTAAACATACATTATTGTCCTAGTGTGTATTCTAAGCAATTCGGATCATAGGAATTTGTTATAAATAATTAGTTAAGCTTCAGCTCTTGTCTGGCAGTTTAGAGAAGATACAATGACACATGGTTGCTTAGACTCAATCTAGGTAGCATGACATTTAATCTCTTAACCTTGCTGATCATTACTGTCAAATGGCTTTGTTATGTTTGCTTGATCTTGTCCCTTTGGTGATTGACTGTTGACTGAACCTGCATATGCTTGCCATTCATGAAATACCCTTAAAGAATAAATTACACTCGTCTATGCTTTTCACTCGGGATTAACTTACTTCAGAACCATCATGTGACTTAAGTTGTTCTCTTCCTTCATTGTGTTTTCTTAAGTCTTATTGGCCTTACCATTTATTTACTTGTATTTTATTTGCCTTGTATGACTAACATTTTATTTTGTCTCACTAGATTAAATGAACCATAGTAAAGTTAGTAGGACTTAGTTTAGTAATGGGTAGCTAGTTTCACAAATTACATTCACTTCCATTTTCTAAATTATTTATAGTATTTATAATATTTTGAGTAATTACTTTTCAAATAGTATGCCTACATATTTTGGTTAAGGGTATCATTTTTCATTCTTACCATCTTAGGAATCTTAGAACGTCACTAACACATAATATGAATTCGATTATATTTACAAACGTTTTCAAGATTTACCCAATTATACATATTTCATTTAAAATTAGCTAAGTAAAGAATGATAGAAATAGAAAGAACTCATGACTCTTTTCATCATATTTAAGAACATAAGTCTAGGCATTTCCATTCCACCATATTCATATGAATATCATTTTTACTTAAAAGATCACATTCGTCGCGTTTATCTCTTTAAAGACTATTATTCATAAGCAAATCATCTTACTCTTTTATAAATCTTATTTTGAACAACATTACCATTTCTATTTAAAGCCTCAACAATATCTTTAAATATCATTCAACATTTTCCTCTTTTATGCAAAATTATTATGTCTTCCACAAGTATCATTCTAAACAATACTATTTTACTTTCGTTTAAAATCTTAACAACGTTTATAAGTCGTATTTCAAAACAACATTAGAAATACCCCTTTTTTTTATATACAATTTTTTTTTTTTTTTTTTACAAGTTCTATTTTAAATAACATTCTTACATATCTATCTATAACTTTAGCCATACTTAAGAAACTGCTTTCCTTTTTCTATAATACTATATCTACAATTAGCCTAATTAAATTTAAGTCCGGTCGGTTAACCATTGTTAATGGGTCTTAAAGGGTGCCTAATACCTTCCCTTTAGACTAATTGAACCCTTACCTAGAATCTTAAGTTTCGCAGACCTTAAACAGAGTTAACTTTAAACATAACTTTAATAAACTTTAGGTGTCCTAATTCACCATAAATAATTAGGTGGCGACTCCTTAAAATAAATAAAAACAAGAATCTCCAATACATCATACTTCTAACTTAACTCTCCGGGGTTAAAAATGGGGTGTGACACCTGCCTTGTCCTATTCGCAAACCGTTTCACGACCTGCTTGAAAGCTAGTCTTACCATTGCGGTGACAGGTAGTCCCCGAGCAGATTTGAGGAGTCCATTGAAAGACTCCGAGCTGTTCGTTGTGAGCATGCCCCATCTCCTTCCTCCATCAGCATAAAACGTCCATTTTTTAACTTCTAATTTCATCAACCAAACATATGCCTCTTCACTCACTTCCCTTAGCAGCTCCATTTTCTTTGTTGATGCTGCATCGCAACCCCCCACATCAATTTGTTTACAGTGCCATTGTTTGCAAATTAGCCTTTAAGTGCCTTAAACAATATCGAGAATAAGCATGTGGAGGCTGTCACCCTTCCAGAGTACGCATATTGTGAAATATGCCTTTATGACGATTCGATAGAACCCTTACGACCCTTAATAACATGAGTTTTCAGATGAGTCAAGAACATCCCCTATGTCTCGTTGCTCTCGTTAGCGGCAATTGCGAAAGCAAGAGGGAATATTGACCCATTGGCATCCATACCTATTGCAATTAGGAACTTGATGTCATATCGGTCATATACATGCGTCCCATCTATCGATATCACATTCCGGCAGTGAGCAAAACCATCAATACTTGGTTTGAATGCCAAAAAGACGAAGTCGAAAATTCTGCCCTTTAAAAGCCGCCATTGTACAACACTGCTAGGATTATCATGTTGTAGAGCCGTTATATACCCCGGCAGCGCCCGAAAAGAGGATTCCCAAGTTCCAAAGATCATCTCAAAAGCACGTCTACGCTCGAGAAATCCCTTTCTCTTGCCTATGATTTTACCATATTTGGAGTGGACCATGCTAATACAAGTTTTGATGGGCATCCTGCATAAGATTAAACAAACAACATTTAGCAATGATATTTTAATTGCTATAAGATATATAATGTACTAGGTCAGATAAGTTGCCTTGGAGTTTCCTCAATGTCTTTAAGTAACACATGAGCAATCAGGTTTATATCTAAATTAAAATGATCTGCTCGACTTTTTCCCATATCACAAGTGTGCTTTGGGTGGAATTTTGTGATTTCCCACAGACCATTAGGCTTAATAATTCCCTGAAGCAACCATCGACAGCCTTGAGACTTTCGCTTACAAACCAGCCTCCATACCGATTTGTTTGAGCCATCAACCTTAAACTCCCTCACATCCTTTATACAATAAATTTTGACAGCCCGTTGCAACGCCTTTTTTTATGCGAACATCATTCCCTTTGCAAGGACGCATTCATCAGTCATGAGATTTTTTTGTTCAATCCACGTTTTTTTGCGACTTTGATCATCATCTCTTGTGAAGACAAATGCATCCTCACGACCTTGTAGACTATCAAGATATGGAATATAGTCAGAATGCCACTGCATTGGGCTGTCAGGAATTGGGTTTTGCGCCGTCGGAGGTGGTATGTGGTGGTGAGTTGGTTCGGGGGACTGAAATGCGCATCTTCTTCATCCCCTTCACTATCTTCATCATCGGTTACCTCTACATTATTAGCCGGTTCATTGTCATCACTCTCTAATGTATCCACATAACTTGGACAATCAGCGCCATCTAAGAAAGGCCTCCTCCCACACGATAAAAAGCATATGTTAAATTCCAAATTCAAATATATATATATTTCTAATTTTTTTATGGCTATATGAGGTTGTAACTTTATTTTGCCTTCTCCTAGTACTATTCCTAAGAAATTTATATAATTTCTACATAATTCCATCTTTTTCTTACTAATTATTATTCCATTTTCTACAAATAATCTAAATACTGTTTGTAGATGTCCTAAGTGTTCTTTAATATCTCTACTAAATACTAGTATATCGTCTACATATACTAATACAAACCTTTTGTATTCTCCAAATATACTATCCATTTTTCTTTGAAAAATTGGAGGAGCTGTCTTTAGTCCAAATGTCATTACTAACCATTTGAAATGTCCTTCAGGACTGGTAAATGCAGTCCATTCTATACTTTCTTCATGCATTCATACCTGCCAGTATCCTGATTTACAATCAAATTTACTAAATATTTTCTTTCCTTGTATTCGATTGATTAATTCCGTCTTATCTGGTAACTTATATCCATCTGTCCTAGTATTATCATTAAGTTTTTTATAATTTATTATCATTCTAGCTTTTTCTCTTACTATTTCACTATGATTTCTTACCATAAATGCTGCAGATCTATGTTTAGAAGTAGATCTCCTTATCACTCCTAAATCTAATAGTTCTTTCATTTGTACTTTAAAATCTTCTACATCTTGATTAAAATCTTCTACATCTTGATTAAAATCTTCAATTGAAGCTATTTTAATTACATATTTTGGATTTATTATATCTAATTTACATACAATCTTGTTATTTTTCCAATGTTTTAAAGGTTTTTCTCCTATAATTTCTATTTCATCTAGTATTTTTATTATATTACCTAGATCTTTTGATTTTTTATTATTCCTATTCTTTCTATTCCTGTTTTAAAATTATATATATATATATATATATATATATATATATATATATATATATATATATATATATATTATTTAACATCAAGGTGATGAACCTACACATATTGAGAATGAGCATGGTGTGGAGAATGATCAACTCCCACCAAACTGAGAGGACTGCCCAACATCCACAGTTGGTACCACTGGCGCGTTTTGGTAATAATCAGCTGCATCGAACTGAGAATTATTATAATAATCAGCTCCACTGAACTGAGAGTTTTGATAATAATGAGCTGCTCTACTAAATTGAGATGATTGCCCAATATTACTCGTATCAGGTCTATAAACCCTACAAAGATTTAAAAATGGTTATTTACCAATACATACAATAAACACGTGCTACTACACAAAATAATAATAGAAGAATGCATATTTACCAAGTTTGATTAAATTGTTGGGTTAGATTTTCAAGCGGCACCTGGCCACTCAAAATGTCCACGTAAGAACTAATATCTCCATAAGTGTTAACTTGACTGACTGTTCTTGAGGGACCTCTCGGGGTATCTTTTCAACATATATCTCAAGAACATTAATGGCGACTAAATGTTTATATTCTTCTGGCGCATTCAAATAATCCCTCAAAGAATCATCATCATTGATATAATGCATACCATAAAGCACTATACCATGGGAAACTGGTTGTGGATATCTGCCTGTTATAGAGATTTCATGCTCATCTGGACTAATGTTCATTTTTTCATGTATGTAAGTGACTAGTGATTCATAAGACATTTCAAGTGGACATTTAACATGAACTTTTGGTCTTTCATTGTAACGAACTGTACTATTGTCATCAAGGATAATATCATCCCAATGTAGTGAAACCCTAACTGGTGGAATATCTTGAGCCATTTTTTGTATGAAGTTTGATTTTTTTATTTTTTTTTGAATGACTTAAGAGAGGTTTTTTTGAATGACTTAAGAGACTTAAACTTATGAAATGGAAGAGTTTTTACCTCGTCCAACATTCTTCTTAAATAGATTTATATTAACCCCTCTTGCACATTGAAATGTTGTGCAATAGTCACTATTTTCGTCATTTCATGCATTGTATTGTCAAATCGATCCTTTATGTGTGATAAAAAAAGCTGAAATTGACATGCATGGCATGTAGTCAAATCAAGCATGGGGTATAAATACACTTGTATTTCGCATTGAAATGTTGCGCAATATGAATTAATGTCTAATAAAACGGTCAAATAATGTAGCATTGTATTGTCAAATCGGTCCTTTATGTTCATAAAAAAGCTGAAATTGGCATGCATGATGTGTTGTCAAATTGGTCCTTTATGTGTGATAAAGAAGCTGTAATTTTCAACCATGATGTGTTGTCAAATCATGTTATATTGTGCATTGAAATGTTGCGCAATATGAATTAAATTCAAATAAAACGGTCAAAAATGTGTGATGAAAAAGCTAATATTGACATGCATGGCGTGTAGTCAAATCAAGCATGGGTAATAAATACACTTGTATTGCGCATTGAAATGTTGCGCAATATGAATTAATGTCTAATAAAACGATCAAATAATGCAGCATTGTATTGTATAGCAAACTTTGAAGTTTCAAAACTTTGAGACATGTTTTTGGGAGTGCAAAAGTGTGTTGAAAGGGTGAAAATGGAGGAAATGAAAGAGAAGAGTATGCTGGAAATGGGAGGTTTCTGGTGGGTTTTTGTTACGCCTTTCACGCATAGATTCTGTGCATGAAGCCTAGTTTTTTTTTTTTTTTTTGAAGGATTAGTTTGGTTCCAAATGTTATTTTTTGGGTTAAAAAAGTTCCGGGCTCTGTGTTCACCTTTTTTCATATGTTCTCCTATTTATAGTAGACTTAGAGCAGGACGATACGGGGATCCACCCATGTGTGTATCCCTATCGGATTGATTAGGACATATAGAAATTAAATTAGAGAGTCAATGTTTGTTAGATGTCGCAACAAAGCAAAAGTACCGAAGGCGATATTTGGGACCAAGAAGGTAAGAGAACTATGTAAATAATAATAGGAAAGTCAAAAGACAAACTCATAGGATATTGGAAACATAGAAAATAATTTCGAAAAATCTTTTTGGAATAGTGTTGGATCGGTTGCAATAAGTACAGTAGAATAGATTAGAGCTCAATCAAAACTGACTAATTAGACTTATAAAAAAAAAAACGAAGTTCTAGAGTGGCTAATTGGGTTTTCTTTATGTGTCCAAAGGTTATTTTAGCCCTAAAAGAGACCAACTTGGCGTGAAGTATGATGTGGAATTACATCTGTTCACTTCATTTCATATAATACGGTTCTTACTGTACCTCAGAATTATTGGTTGTCCGTTAGTCTGTACTCTGTGGCAAACATGCGAGACTGGATGATGTTTAGTGTTCAGGCACTAGTGGAAGGTCCAACTTATTGGTTACACTTGTGCAAACTGTTTGCTAATTTTACCAGCGTTTTATTCTCTTTTTAAATGAGGAGATTTGCAGCATCAAATGTTCTAGCACAATTCATGCGGCGTTGCAGCATCATGTTCTTTCCTGTTTAATAGGCCATTTCTTTGCATTGCTTTTGTGAAAGTTATATGAAAAGAAACTTAACTGATTAGAGTCCAATTTGGTTAATTTACAGGATGAAGAAGCTTTCTTTAGGGATTATGCTATATCACACAATAAGCTCTCTGAGCTAGGTTTTACCCCTAGTTCATCTGGTTCCAAGGTGACAGTGAAGGACAGCACTATATTGGCGCAAAGTGCTGTAGGTATTGTTGTTGCTGCTGTG
Organism: Lycium barbarum; assembly: GCF_019175385.1. Taxonomy (NCBI): domain Eukaryota; kingdom Viridiplantae; phylum Streptophyta; class Magnoliopsida; order Solanales; family Solanaceae; genus Lycium; species Lycium barbarum. The sequence goes on along the minus strand of NC_083344.1, from coordinate 109,193,888 downwards.
GTGGTGGTACTATGTTACTTATATGAAGGCCGAAAAAGGATGAAGTGAGCTTCGGTATCAGCGCTACAAATTGCTTTGTTACCTTGTACCAACTACATGAGTTAGTGTACCTCATTTTTGGTGTTCACTCTCCTTCCTGAAATTACAGCCTGAAGAGCCATCTAATTGGATTAAATAGAAAGATACATTAGTAAGCTGGTTGTCCCATTATTGTATAAACGTTCAAAATTGTTTGTTGGACTTTTTGGAGTTATCTGATTCCTTTCTGCTTTGGCTTTCCTCAGATACTTGACTTAATCCAGTTACATTTTGGTGTGAAAAAGGTAAGCCAGATATCAAGATGGCCTTTTTAACTTCAACCTCACAAGCAGATTGCATAATAAACTAACTGGGGATTTATGTGCCATTTATTTGTTTGTGCATCCCATGTGCAAATTATTGAGTTGCACCACTTGCTTATTTTACCTAACAGTGTCAGGGATTGTCGTAGTACTAGTTTTTCCTAAAATAGGGTGACTGGACTTTGAAATTTGTCGGTTTTTCGTGCTCTCTTTTGGTTGGGTCATTCCTCCCTTATCCCCTTTGCCAGGTAAAAGGTGCTTAGTATCACTTGTGTGTGTATCCAAATAGGGATGTCAGGTGAATCAGTTTCAGTATTATGCATAAATAGGGTGTCGAATGAACGAATCGATCCGAATTTGAGCGTGTCAAATAGACCAAGTTAACAAATTATGTGTTAGAATTGACACCTTTATCCAATTTGAATAACAGATGAGATAGTCTCATTTTTATGGTAGAAAAAGCAGAATCGCGTTTTCGTTCTCTATTAAACTAAAATGAGGAGATTTAAGGGTTTTTTTGGGCGCTTGGTGCTCTATTCAGGATCTAAATACATTTCTTGCTTTAGGTAAATACCAAATACAGCAAAAAATCGAAAGCGAAAGAGATGGAAGACCCTATATATATTTAAATGAGGTTGGTGGTTTTCTAGGTAAAAGAAAATTGACAGAAATAAATAAAATAAAATTCGAGGGAGCAACTATTGAAATTTTATCTGGGGGAGATTGGATTGGCAATCTATTGTTATTATACAACTCTCCTTTACATTAACTTAGGTGCATGGTTTAAGTTCTCAATCAAATACCTTTGTCTCCCATTCTTTACCCTCGGATTAATTCGCGGGTCACCACTTTTCTCTCCAAGAAATGATTTTTTTTTTTAATAAAAAAAAAAAACATTCATGCGTGAAGAGACAAGCCTTTGGATTTAGAAATGGCCAAAGTCATAGATGGACTCCTGAATTTGTCTTGATTTTTCATTTAGATCCCTCAACTGAAACGTTAACCATCTGAACCCCCGAACATAAGATAAACTGTGCCATTTGAACCCCTCGTGCCAGCTGGGCACACGCGTGAAGCTCACTGCTTTAAACAGAGCGTGAGAAACCAAATTTCTTCTTTTTTAAAATTTTTAATTTTTAAAAATTAATTTTAACAAAAACTCTATTTAAAAATCTATTTAAATAATTAAAAAAATTGAAAAACCCAACCCATCCTCTCTGATAGCCCACTCACCACCGCAGCTGCCTCCGCCGCTACTGCCGCAGCCGCCGCCGCTTTCTTTTTTTAAATTTTAATCATTAAAAATTAATTTTAACAAAAACTCTATTTTAAAATCTATTTAAATAATTAAAAAAATGAAAAACCCAACCCATCCTCTCCGATAGCCCACTTCACCACCGCCACTGCCGCCGCTGCTCCACTTCAAAATCTATTTAAACAAATCTCCGACGAAAAACGGCACCATTTTTTTAATTATTTAAATAGATTTTGAAGTGGCGGGGGCAACGGCGGCAGTGGCGGCGGTGAAGTGGGCTATCGAAGAGGATGGGTTGGGTTTTTCAATTTCTTTTAATTATTAAATAGATTTTAAAATAGAGTTTTTGTTAAAATTAATTTTTAATGATTAAAATTTAAAAAAAGAAAGCGGCGGCGGCGGAGGAGGCAGCGGCGGCAGTAGAGGCGGAGGCAGCTGCGGCGGCAAGGTGGGCTATCGGAGAGGATGGGTTGGGTTTTTCAAAAAAAATTTTAATTATTTACATAGATTTTAAAATAGAGTTTTTGTTAAAATTAATTTTTAATGATTAAAAATTTAAAAAAAAAAGAAAGCGGCGGAGGTAGCGACAGCAGTAGCGCCGGAGGCAGCTGCGGCGGTGAGTGGGCTATCAGAGAGGATGGGTTGGGTTTTTCAATTTTTTTTTAATTATTTAAATAGATTTTAAAATAGAGTTTTTGTTAAAATTAAATTTTTTTGTTGACATGACTTATTTGTTTTTTTTAAAACAGGTAACATGACATGGCTTATTTTTATTGGTCTATTTTTCCATGTCACAACAAGTGAGCTTCACGCGTGTACCCAGCTGGCACGAGGGGTTCAAATGACACAGTTTATCTTATGTTCGGGGGTTCAGATGGTCAACATTTCAGTTGAGGGGTCTAAATGAAAAATCAGGACAAGTTCAGGGGTCCATCTATGACTTTGGCCTTTAGAAATTAGACAGTCGGTTTTGACTTAAAGAGTGTTTTGAATGTATAACTAACTTTATTTATGCTCTTCTCCTCCCCCCCCCCCCCCCCCCCCCCCGCCCTTCCTCTTTTATGGGGAGATTAGAGAAACATTAAGCGAAATGGGTATTATGGAATCGAACTCACACTTAGGAGCCGTTTGGACATGATTTCATTTCATGAGATGAAATCACGAGATGAAATCATGTTTGGATATGCAATTTGAATTTCTTAAGTTGCAGTTTTTTTTTATAAACATAAAAACCCCGCAAGTTGTGAAAACTATCAAAAAAAATTTAATTCTCATACAATCTTACCAAATGAGTAAATCATAGTTCATAATAAAATTAATACGCTACTAGAAGACCTTTCTAAAAAATACAACATCAATTGATCAAACTTTAGTTCAATAAAAAGGAAAATTTAGCATGAATAGTAATGTAACTACTCTTTAATATAATCCTCCCACATGGTAAACATGATTGATAAATATATTTTACCAACTTGTAGATTTATATTTAATACAAATGGTTGGTAAACATGATTGGTAAATATATCTACCAACTTATGGGTCTTTTTTTACAAAATATAAACGTATCGGTCAAATTTTACATTTATATTTTTTGAAATCATGATTTCAAATCCCAAATCATGCCTTTTTGGGTGATTTGGAATTTCATCTCATGAGATGAAATCAGAGATGAAATCGCATGTCCAAATTCCTACTTAATTTATGTCATGAATTCATCTTGAAATCGAATTTTTTTTGTTCAATTTAGGCCATCTCCAACCTTGCACCATTTTTGACACCAAATTCTATTTTGGTGTAATATTTGGTGTTTTGGAGCTTCCACCATTTTGGTGTGTGAATGGTGTTGCACCAAATTTGGTGTAACACTATTCATCAACACCATTACTATTCATCAATATTTTTATTTATTTATTTATTATATAACACTTTTGATTTAACATATTATAAATTTTAATTTTTTCATTTAGGCCCCTAATATACCTAATTATTTTTTATGTAATATCTTTATAATATTAATTTTACATCTTAATTTTGGAGTGTAATTTTTATAAATTAATTTTCGTATATATTATTTTTATATAAAATTGTAAGTTAATTTTATTATAAGTTATAATTGTATAAAAAAAATATAACCATCACAAAAATGAAAGGTGCAAATATAAAATATAATATGTTGTTAATAAATAGCACAATGTTCAATAACATAATAATTTAGAATTGAAAATCCATTAAAAATATAACACAGTGTTCAATAACATAATACATTAAAATTATAACACAATGTTCAATAACATAATAATGTTCAATACATTAAAATTGAAAATACATTAAATAACATAATAATTTAGGAAATTATAACAATAATTTAGTACTCTGGTAGGTCGTTTCCAGATCCACCGAAATCATTAAATATTGAGTGTATGGGGCAGAGGGTTGTTGTGGTTGTGGCTGTTGAACTTGTTGAAATCGCGACGAAACAAGAATCATGTCAAAAAGATATTGAACGTGCATTCGGAGTTTTGCAATCTCGTTTTGCAATTATTTCAGGGCCGTCACGTTTTTGGAGAAAAGAAGTGCTACATGATATATTAACTACGTGTATTATACTACACAACATGATAATCGAGGATGAGCGTGATCTTAATGCACCAATTCAAGATGCTTGGGAAGGTTCAACTCTAACAGTAGAAATGACAGTAGATGAAAATTATCGATTTGAACAATTTTTAGCTCGACACAAAAAAATTAAGAACAAAGATGCTTATTTTGCACTTCGTAATGCATTAATAGAGCATTTATGAGAGCAACATACTAATCGTGAAAGTTGAACATTTATGTAGAAATTAAAATAAATTTTACCATAATGTAATATTTATTTAATTATATTTTATCAATGATTTCACTTTTATTTGAATTATCCATTAATATGTATAACGTATAATATTTGCTTACAATTTATATTATTTAAAAATTTATCGTATAAAATAATTTTATATTAAACGGTTATATAACAAAGGAATATGAATTACATGGGATGAATATATAATAGGAAAAAGGACACTGTGTGTTCACTCAGCCAAACTAATCCCACATTTAACCACTGTTTGGGCTTAATCCCATTAGGTGTCCGGTCGGCCCAAATTAATGCCAAAAAATGGCTGGTCGGCCCAAAATAATGCCAAGGCTGGCCGGCCCAACAACCCAGGCGCTTAGTCGTCACTAAAGGGCTGCTATAGCATATATACATATGTTGGAATTATATATACACTTTATATACAAGAATTATACAGTTTATATACACATGTTGGAATTAATCATACATAAATTATACGTTATTATACATTTATTATACACATATTATGCAATAATGATATGATATTTTTTTTTACATATACAATAGTGATACATATTATATACCACAATGATACGGTTTCTATAATACACTTTTTGTACGTATGGTACACTTTCTATACAAGACTGATACAGTTTATATACACATGCTGGAATTATATATAGAGTTTCTATACAAAAATGATACATATTATATACAAAAATGATACAATTTTCTATTCTATATAGGGAAATTGCACTGTGCTGATACACATTATATACACAAATGATACATATTATATAAGAAAATGATACATACCTTAGTGATTCATATTTTATACAGTTTTTATACATTACAGATAAGTACTGATACATATTTTATACACAAATGGCACATATTATATATAAAAATCGCCTCAAACATTTTTGTATTTGGATTTTTATTTGAAAATTGTCTTATTTAAGTTTTGGCTAATGGATGAGATTAGTTTAGTGGGTATAATTTGGATTTACAAGGACTTTGGCCTCCGGGTGGAATTAGTTTCAGCCGACCGGCCATATATGTCCTTTTCCCTATATAAAAAAGAAAAAAAAAGAAAGGATTTGTTTTATGAAATAAAAAATAAATTTTAAATAAAAGAAAATAGTATAATATAGAAGAGAGAAGAATATAAACGGAATATTGTTTTTTGGTGTAAAAAATAGTATAATGAGTTGGAGTTAATTTCCACCAGTTTGGTGTAAAAAATGTTGTACAAGGTTGGAGATGCCCTTATTCCACCGAGGAAGCAATCCCATTTTTTTACCTTGAATTGGTCAAAATATGCTGAACTTTTTATACTCGTGTTTTGCACATATGTGTAACAGTGTAAGTGTTCAATTTCAAAGCACCTGATTCTGTCAAATCCGGGATCCCATTAAGTCGTATACACTTCTAAGTCATATCAAAAGTTCTCCTATCTTCTTTTTTTGCCTCTCCTGTTCGAGGTCCGCTCACCAAATAAAAAAATTAGGAGTATCACATGGGAAAACCAAAGAGGTAGGTAGGTAGGTAAGGGTGTTTTAGGACAGCCACACTAGTCTTGTTGTGTATACCTAACTAAGCACATGATATCCACAGCCAGATGAGTTGGCTCTCACCTTATTGTTTCACTATTATTTGCCTACCCTCACCTCACTTCTCTTTCACGATTCATGTCTCCTCGCCAATATTATTATTATTATTATTATCCAACCAATCATGCATGTAACTTCATCCACTCTCTTGCCTCGATATTTATGAACACATAAATGTTATTTACTCATTTTCAACACTTTGCAATTCCCATTTGTGAGGAAAGGGAAAGATCAATTTGAGGGAGCACCAACTCACTTTATTACAGTCTCTCTATAAATGAACCTAACTCAACTTACTTTGGTGGAGGGTAGGGTGGGGGAGTTGAGAAAGGACACAAGAAATTAATGCTTGGAAGTTAAATTGTAACTAACGAATTAAAGTAGTTATATACATTTAGCGTAATATATTTTTTTTTTACAATATCAGTATAGTTTAATAAATTACTCTTACATATTAATTTCATCAGGTTACTAATTACTTCCTATGCCCCAATTTATGTGGCACCTTTCGAATTTTGAAAGTCAAACGAGTTATTCTTTGACCCTAATTTTAAATTGTTAATATTGTCACTTATAATGCTTTTTTATATAATTTTCAAATATATAAATTCTATTTAAGAAACTTACTCTATAGAAGCTTGACACACAAAATCCAAACGCTGTCACATAAATTGGGACGGAAAGAGTAATAATTATAAAAGATAAATACTTATGATTGCCTTGTAAGTAACCTGATAGTATAAAAAAAATTACACTATCAATTCATAGAACTTAAACTCATTAAATATTTTATTCTCCTCCAGCGGTGGAAGCTACATAAACTGACGAGTGGTCAAGTGAACACCCTTCGTCAAAAAATTATACAATTTATATAGAAAATTATTGCGTATGTAGGTTATAATTCACTTTTATATATATATTTCACTACAAGAAAAAAGATATGCGGCAACAAAATCTTTTTTGTTGACATAGATTGATTATTGTTGCAAAAAGTATTTTTGGCAACAAAAAAAAAGTTTTTGTTGCATGAACTTTTCCCAACAGCTGTTATTGCAACGACATGCAACAACTTTTTTTTTTGTTGCCAAAAGTACTTTTTGCAATAATAATCAATACTATGGCAACAAAATTAAATTGTTTAGCAACAAAATATTTCATTTGCCAACAATAAAACTAAGTTATTGCCAAATATTAATTTTTTTTATTGCCATTTATATTTTCTTGTAGTGTTTATTTAATTTGGAACATCCTTAGCCAAATTTCTTATTTGGCCACTATTCTCCTATGCTATTGAAACCAAAGGTTGAGAGATAATGACCATGTTTGAAATGTCACCACTTTTCAGTAGCAAGTAATAATCTCATGAGAGTCAATCATATATTGTAATTAATTTGTAAGCTTAATTAGGGGTAAGTGTGGGAATAAAATTCAAGACTATTGTCAATATAAAGAGGTAGGGATCGGAGCCCCTTAAATAAATAGAATATGACAAAAAAAAAAAAAAAGGAGGTGAAATGGGTAGGTAAAAATAGCCACATGGAATTTAGACAAGTGGACATCTCTCTCTTTCTTTCTTTTTCAAGCCATCAAAGCCGAGATAATGGAAAAGGTTTTAGGAACTTTCATTCATGGGCACAAGTTGTTATCAAAGTTGTTTTCAGAGAGAGACAGAGAAGTTTTGTGGTGGTGGGTGGTAAACAAAACAAAAGAAGAAAAATCCAGGTAGGAGGTAAATAATACTTAATCATATATATAGCAAAAATACAACAAAAAGGTGAATAAATGACCCTCCTCCACTATATATTAACCCTACATTAATGTTGCCTAAACTTGAACCACAAGGTTTGGCATAGGAGTCTTTTAAACTAGAGTTTAAATTATATCCATGATCAGTGTAATCTTTTTTTTTATCGATCATCTGACCACCTTTAACAGGTAATCTATCGTATTTTTAAGATTATTTTAAGAAGACCTGCTTATAAATATCTTTGGATCATAATAGTATAAAATTCTTTACTTGACACAACGTATATAATTTAGATTCTTTAAATAAAAGAGAAAAGAGAGAAGTGGAAGGTGAACCAAAGCCCATGAGCAACTACCGCCATACAGCACAGTCATTTTTTTCTTCTACAAATTTCCTGTATGTGCTTTTTCTTTTTATCTGCTGTATTACTCTAGCTAGTACATGTCTTCTAGAAACTCTAGCAACAGACACACATAATCTCTCTCACTTTATTTTGCTTGTATGCTGGAGTACCAATATAGTAATGAACAACAACTCCCCCACCCCAACCATATATTATGATCTTACTCTTACTTGTATTAGCAAAAATCTATACACTAAAAGCACATCGCACAATTCTTCACCAAATGCTCGCTGCAACTAACTTACCAGATATCATTACTAAATTAAAAATGAAAAGAAAAGGTTTAACTTCTATGCGATGATGGTGTAAAAGAACTTTTATTATAACATTATTTAAATTAGATAGCAATAAGTAACCCTCCATAAAAGTTAGAACTAATTAATAACTGGAAAGTAAGGCAAAATACATGCCACAGCGTAACACGTAAATTTCTCTTTTATGCTATTAAATCAATTAAAAGATAACTGAAGGTAATCGTCCATATATAAAAAGGGGAATACGGGATGAGTAAACTGGAAAATAAGGTAAAGCGCATTTACAACACGTTAAAAAACATCGACAATTTAAAACAATGAATATGAGTTAAATCCAAGAAAAAATGTTCCACATGCTGTCAACATTTTTTTTTATTTTTCGAATTTCCTTCTTAAAAAAACACTTAGCACAAATTGATTGATCATTGATGATAGTTTCTTTATCCGTGGGTAAAAAGATAAGAATATATCTTGATCGATCACCATAAATCCGATAAGGTTTTTAGTTCAATAATAATTTTACAATATATTATAATATTGGTAGTCTGCAGGAAAGTTATTCTGGTACATGTTGCCCATATGGTTAGGAAGATTTTGGAAGGTTGGGTTTGGTATATGGTTAGCTAAATTATTAATAACAGGTTGTTCAGAGTTTGGACAGAAACGAAAAAGAGAGACAAATTAATAGGAGTCCATCAGATCACACACTCCCCCCCCCCCCCCCCCCCCCCTCCTCATTACTAGAATTTAATAACTCATCACTTTATACGTACCTGAAGGTTACCCATAGTTAATGACTTGTCACTTTTACTCCTTTTATCAATGACATAGAGAGTAGTATTTTTTTTTATATTATTAGTAAATTTTAGCCTGTGATAGCGGTTAGTTATTACTCCCTCTGTTCATTTTTACTTGTCATTTTTCACATATCAAGATAAGACAATTTTTTTCTTCCTGTTTTATTTATAGTATTAAATACTTACTTCAAATCATTTTTTCAAATTCAATAAAAATATGCACCAATTAATATGGGTAAATTGGTAAATTATGCACTTCATTTATTATTTATTAAACAGCGTGAAAAGTCCAAAATGGACAAGTAAAAGTGAACGGAGGGAGTAGTTTTATTATATTATGATCAATTAATGCTTATCAAGAAAGTTATTTGTGATATGATTGTAGATATCACTTACATCGTCTGTAAATTTTAAATCATTTGATAAATATTTGTTTTTTTTAATCCCCGACACTTAAAATGAAGTTTTATACGATCAAAGCAATTTAATCTTCTGTAGGTGAACACTTACTTTAGTTTTCAGATTATAACTTATCCCGCTTATTATAGATAGTAACCTGTAAATACTTTTAACATAATCTTTTATATTATATGTGTAAAAATAAATTACACTATTAATGTAAAGTTACATTTCTATGTAACAAAATTGTTTGTCCCGATATTTTTATATTGCTATAGCGAAATGTTATTACAGAAAACATATAATATACCATATAACATAACAGGAAAGATCAGTTCCACAGAAAATATAATTATTATAGTAAAATGTTATTATAAAGAATGACAATTATTTGTGTAAAATTACACGCATAAATATATGATAATAATGTTGATGGAAATACGGAGTATTTTTTTTTTTTTAAAGGAATGCCCATCAGCCACTCCCCACAAACCTGTCTCACCAACTCGCATCTAGAAGCAATTAGTGTCACTACGCCCACCCCAGCCCACCCCCACCCCCACTCCCCCCACCCCATCTGAGGTAGTCACTTTTTCTATTGAGTCAAAAGCTTATATAACCCCACTTCAAGTCTTAAAAAGGCAGGCTTTGATTCTCAAGCACCATGTACCAAAGCTAAACTTCCATTATTCTTTCCAATATCCCTCTCTATTACTTACTACTATACCATACTACACACTTCAAATAAACAAAGTAAAGGCAAAAGTTTAAGGTATAGTTTCTTCATAAAGTTGGCTCAATGGGAAGGTCACCTTGTTGTGAGAAAGCTCATACAAACAAAGGAGCATGGACTAAAGAAGAAGATGAAAGACTTATTGCTTACATTAGAGCTCATGGTGAAGGTTGTTGGAGATCTCTTCCTAAAGCTGCTGGACTTCTCCGATGTGGCAAAAGTTGTCGTCTCCGATGGATTAATTACTTAAGACCTGATCTTAAACGTGGTAACTTTACTGAAGAAGAAGATGAACTTATTATCAAACTCCATAGCCTCCTTGGAAACAAGTACGTTTAAAGTTTCATCATAATTTCTTTCCATATTGGTTAAATTTTGAACTTAACACTGTACATCAGAGATAGATTCAAAATTTAAACTTGACGACTTTTAATATTAAGGTTCTGATTGCAAAATCCACTATACTTTTGGAATTATGAATTTAAAATTTAAATAGTTTTTGAACTTTTAGTATTAGATAAGAAAGTTACGCGGTTCAATCTGCTATCTGAGCAGGCGAGAAATCTTGGCCTCAGGATAAATGGAACATAGTACTAATTATTTTTTATTCGTGTATGATAGGTGGTCGCTTATAGCTGGAAGATTACCGGGAAGAACAGATAACGAGATAAAGAATTATTGGAACACACATATAAGAAGGAAGCTTTTGAGTCGAGGTATTGATCCAACGACACATCGCCCTATCAACGAGCCTGCTAGTACACAAAAAGTGACAACCATTTCTTTTGCTGCTGATGATCATCAAGATCAGAAGATTAATATCAAAGCCGAATTTGTTGAAGTGAGCAAAGAAGATAATGAAATTCAAGAAAAGTGTCTTCCTGACTTGAATCTTGAACTCAAAATTAGTCCTCCTCATCATCATCATCATCAAGAAAACCAACAACTGGATCATCATCAAAGATCAAACTCTTTATGTTTTACATGTAGTTTGGGGATACAAAACAGTAAAGATTGCTGTTGCAGTAAAACTAATGGAAATGGATGCAGCAATAATATTGTAAGTATGAACATTGTATCAGGTTACGACTTTTTAGGGTTGAAGACTAATGGTCTTTTGGACTATAGAACTTTGGAAACAAAGTGATCAGTTCTGGATTATCGTCTTATTTGCTGTATATGTAGAAAAAAAAGTATAAGAATGTCAAGAGAAGTTAAAGAGAGAGGTCTATATAAGTTGAGAATATTATTCTTCTAGCTAGTTTCTCTTGGTTGTAAAATTCACACTATATTTACGTTTAGTTCAAAGCGGTAAACTTAGAGTACGTACCTATGTTCTATGAATATTAGATGGACGAGTACTTTCCTTGCTTACTCATTTTGTAGTCATTGTATTTGTTTCCTTCTTTTGTTAATGATTTCTTCTTCCTCAGAGAAGCAAAGATCAGTGAGCTGCTTTTAATTTTTTTCAGTGTAGTAGCGATTACTCCCTTCGACCCAAAATGAGCATCAAGTTTAAGAAACTAAAAGTTAATATCATGTAAATTAAATATATGCAAAGTGTAACTTCTCTTTTAAATTAGTGGTAGTGACTGTTTCACATTTCACATATCATTTCATTTTCTAGCTAGCTTTTTATAGAAGAATGTTTTTTTATCAAGTGAGTCCCAACAAGAATCCTTAAGCGTAAACGGGTCAAATTATTTCTTGAACTTCCCAAATTTATCCAAATTTGACCTCTTTTAATAGCCGAGGTCATATCTACCATTGTTGTGCTAGATTTTCCCTTATTGACTATTGACAAAATTTCTCCAACACATTGGCCTTTAATTAAAAGCTAAGTGTCAATTGTTTCCTTCAATTATGGGAAATGACCCAAATTTGCCTTTGAATTTTCAAAAACAGGGTCACTGTTCCGGCAGTGACACCACCGTCTTCTTCAACACTCGGAATTTCCAACAGCCAGGTATATATCTATCCCAAGCTCAAATTAACCACACTTAACTGCCAAATTAATCCAAATAGAATTCAAACAATGATTAATTGCACTAACAAATTGAATTTTCACATATGTCAGAATTCCATCGACACAACTTCATCACCAATCTTTCTTAAATCATAAATAACGATGCAAAACTCCACATCAACCCTCTAAAGCTAAAATAAACCGGGTTTACACAATATTGATATTGTGACCGTCAAGGTGCCTATACGTCACGACCCAAATTAGAATCGCGTGGGCACCTACTATTTCTATCTCGGTATGCGAACCCTCAATCCAAAATCACACATTTTCCAAGTAAAGAACAATTTCATTTCCATCAACATATAAATAAAAAAAATTATCAGCGGAAATTGAATCATTATATTAACCCAAATTGCGGAAGTGGTTACAACAGATAAATAATTACAAGGACTCATTTCTATTCCCACGACCTGGTCTAGACTAGTACAAGAGCGACTAATGTAAAAAATGCAACACTACAAGAAAGTATAGAAATCGCAATAAATTTTTTTATATTTGGCAACAACTTAGTTTTATTGTTGGCAAATGATTTTTTTGTTGCCAAAGAATTTAATTTTGTTGCCATAATATTGATTATTGTTGCAAAAAGTACTTTTGGCAACAAAAAAAAAAGTTGTTGCGCGTTGTTGTAATAACAGCCGTTGAGAAAAGTTCATGCAACAATTTTTTTTTGTTGCCAAAAGTAATTTTTGCAACAATAATCAATCTATGACAAAAAAAAAAAAAATTGTTGGCAGATATATTTTTTCTTGTAGTGCAACAATTATTCTAAGACCCAACCTCCATCCCGGAATGAAGTGGGTGGAGGTATTCAAGATAGGCATCGTACATCTTTCGAACGTATCAACAATCAATCACCTGAAACACTCTACACCCAAGGGATGTAGCAAGAGTAGTATCAATACAATCAACACGTATTAAGTAAGCATCATAGGCCGACAACGGTTAGAGGCACATATCAGTAAAAGAGTTCACAATAAGCATGATAAGTAGACTAGATCAACGTCATACATTAACTACCACTCGTCGTATCATCAAGATTGTTAGATCAATTAACTCTTATCCAATAGACACTAGGCAGTTCCACACAAGTTTCGCAAGTCAAATATCATCACGCTATTCAATCTTAGTATAGAAGCCAACTCGCCTATATGATAATCATTGTTCACCTAATTTTTAAGAAAACCCAACATGTACAACTAGAACAAGGAACAGTCAACAAAATCATAGCTTACGGTTTAGCAACTAAGCCCGATCGGGTCAAGTCTCAAAATATCCAATCTGAAATCAGACAACATGAGTAATTATCAGATCATCACAATATAAGCCAGAATGCAATGCAATGCACGGGTGTCTGAATGAAGATGCAATGCAATGTTGTGTACACATGTACTCCGGACGGAAGTATCGACGTCCCGGTAGCACAACCCATGGGGGACCCACGAAGTCCACGTACTCACTCAATCCACAATTCCGGGAAAACCATCAGACATCAGATCTCACATCACTCCATACAATCCACGATTCCGGGACAACCATCGGATATCGGACTTCTCACATCACTCTCATGCAAACTGAGCCAGTTTATCACAGTGTTTCCTCAAGTATAACAATGTATCAACAGTATATCATGAGTGATGAGAATGCGTGCAATGTATGATTCAACATCAATAATCAGATCAATATCACAAGTACCAAACAGGGGTACGCCAATCATATCATAAAAGATTATACAAGTCATATAGAATACTATCTTCGTATCAACGTCAACATGTGAGGTACCACAATATTATGAACAAGATATCTCAATAGGCTCCGATAATCAACACGGACTGGTCACCTAAAATATCACCTCGCTTCGTTTACTGCTTCAATATTAACATTTAATAATTCCACTTTCTACTTCTAAGTCGTCACTAATACATAGTCTAGAATTCAATTCACGATCTTTGGTACATTTTATCCATTTCAATATCAAATAAGATCCACTATGAATAGCATAGAACAAATTATACGAAATTCTCACCAAGGGACATGGTAAACTAAGTACCGAACAACTAACTTCCAAGTCACAACAAGTCCACCAATTTTTCAAGGAAACTAACACATGAACCTAAGAAGTCTACAGGCCACAAGCCCGAACACACAAATCGCACAACAGTACCATCCTAAGAATCCATCCCAACTCCAATCCTATACATGCATTCTCCATTTCACTCTAGTAAATGAATATGTAAATCTAACCAGAGTCTACCGAAAGGAAGCTGTAACCTATCTCGAGGCCGAGGGGGTGCCACGAACATTCGTAGATCTTCAATTCGTTCATCACGTCGTAATTCATATGAAGGAATTTGAAACCTTCATGAGACCCAAAAATAGGAATCACCATTAGAGCATTTATAAGGGGTTCAGATTGATAGGGAAAGTTTGGGAATTTAGACTTCTTCTAGATTTTCTAGGCTTTTATCACTAAATGAACTCTCTTTCCATCATCATAAAGCTAAGAGATTTATTAACCTCCATTCATGAATAAAATCAACCACTTAAGCTACTAGCTAAGTAAAGTCACCATTTTTACCTCTATTCCTTAGAAAGCCATTTTCAAGATTCATGGAAGAAACCCATTTACAAATTGAGAAGAAGAAAAGAATCTAAGTTGCTGACCACCCAAGGGTGAACAACATGATGGATTTAGCCAACATAATCCCTATTAAGAACTTGCTAACCATTTGACCTTCTAAGTCTGGAATTGGTGATACCCATTTTGTTAGCTCTCTAGGTGAGGACCATAGGAACAATTTACTATGTGAAATGAGGGATTAGAAGAGGTTAGGAGGATTTCCATTCCCAAGAAAATCTGAATTTGAACTCCAAAAAGGTTTGAGGGGCGGCTGGACTTTAGGGTTTTTAGAGAAATGGGGTCAGTTCTCGAAATGAACCATAAAATCACTGTGCGTCACCGCTTTAGCGGTATGGGGACCGCTTTGGCGGTGCCACTAAGAGAGCCAAGGAACTATTGTGGCGGTCCACTGGCCAAACCACCTAGTCGCTTCGGCGGTAAGTCCACCGCTATAGCGCCACCGCTGTAGCGACATACTAGCCGTTGTGGCGGTCTAACTGGGCCTGGTGACCCAAATTTCAAAACTCTCACGCGACGTGCACAAATGGTTCGATCAACTTAGCGATTTCCAGAAGTATTACTGAACGAAGACATTTTTAAGGAGTCGAAGTTGCGGGTTTTCTCGAGATTCACTAACGACGAAATGGGTCGTTACACTAGTGGTTGCGAACTGGTGGTCTTCTACCGAAGGTGATATGTTGATTGGTAAAAATGATAAAGATGAAGGTGTTAGAGAGGTCACCTAAATGACTGATGATTTATTTTTTTTGTCGAATTTTTATGTGTTATTTTTGTGAATATCGTGGAAGTGAGAGGCAATGGTGGAGCAACGATGGCCTTCAAGTGATTTTGAGAGTGGAGAGAATCAACTGTTATTGGTGGTGATTGATTTAGAGGCATGAGAAATGTTGACCGAGAAAAATGGTGATCAAATTTGGAAAAAATTTCAAAGTTTAGGGGTAAATCTAAACCATCTCGCATAGTTCAAGGGCAACGCCCTTTTCCCCGGTGAAAATAACTCACGTGTTGAAAAACTTATGTTGTTAGTCAATATTTTATTTGTGTCGTAATAAATTTTATTTCTCTGAATTTTCTCGGTATGTTATCTGACATTGTTAACATAGTTTTATATTAAGTAACAGTAAAATGGATAATCTGTTGGAAAGTTGCGTTCTTTTTCGTCTTTAAAACATCTTCTTTCTTTCTCTCTTGTATATGTTTTTTGGTTTGTAAATCTTGATAACATTAGCATAAGTTTTTTCTTCGTCCTTATCTTATGTGGCCCATAGGGATGAATCTTGGATATATGTATAATGTAATAATGTATTCTGTATGTACGCTGATCGATTCATGTGACACATGCAGAATTTTGTTCATTACTTTTTTTTTCTTTTCTTTTCTACATGTAGATTCTTTTATTCTTTGTTCTTTTTCAGAAGAGATTTATATTGTTAGTTGTGTGTCTCTATGTGGGGATGGGGGGTTGGTTATGTTGGGGGAAACTGGATAAGCAGTGAAAGGATGAGAAGAAACGAAGATGGCAAGAAGTTGGTAACCTATCTCCTCTATTATTACTTACATAACTAATATAAAAATATTTTTCTTATATTCACTGAAAGTATAATAAAATTATATATGATCATACAATTTAATTTGTTGTAAATAGTTATTTACTCTCTTATTTTGAATTTACTATTAGCTCTACTAATTATAAAGAATCTTTAAAAGTAATTTAATAATATAAAGTTTTTATAGTGTCATATAAAATGCGTGAATAAGCTAACAACTGTCCATAACTCCACCAACCTAACAATTATTATCCTCGCCGTGATCTATCTAACTAACCTGCCATTCTCTCTCGGCTCTAGTCCCCAAACTTATATTAGATGTGTCAGAATTTAAAGTTTATGAATTTTTACAATAATTTTAAATTAATATATAATAATAATTGAATTTATATCAAAATATTTATAGATATTTATGAATTTTATTATATATTTATATAAGATATGTATAAAAATTATTGAGTTCACATGAATCCTTAAATCATACCTTATATCCATCAATGCGTACATTTCTTTTCACTACCAAAAAGTTGTGGGATATTTCTTCTCTTTGTTTGTCAAGATGTTTTTGCACATTATCAATAATAGATTATGATTATATTACTTCTAATGTACTTTTTGTATATCTAAATTGCTTTTCAAATAATTAGGACAGCTTCCATCACCAAGGGTAAATTGGGACGTACGGTGGATATCTTTTTCATTTTTAATTAGACGTATCAGGTTAGAACTTTGGAAATCAAGAATTTCTTGATAGGTAACATTTTAACCCTTCGTCTGCCTATCCAAAGCAAATGCTCCATGAACTTGGTTCTAAATTATCTTCTTATAATTATAGATATATAGCAAAAAAGAAGTATTTCATCATCGACATAATTGATCTAGTAGCTTTTGGATTTTCTGCTTCATGTCTCATTGTGTTGATTATGATACTGTTAACTATATGTCACATGCATATTATAAGCTAATGAGATTTTGTGATTAATTATTTTATTAATAGAAACAGCAAAGCTTACTTTTCAAACCTAACATACATCAAATGCAGTATTAAATTGACTTGTACTGATAGACTCCTATTATTTTGAAATGAAAATTTAAAAACTATTATCACGAAAAGTTCTAAGTTATAATCATAGAGAAAATTATATCAACGTTTTCAGCTTTGTATTTCAGTAATACAGATCAAACATAACATGTATGCCTGTTAAAATTTGTAGAACATTTTCTGCATTTTTTTGACACTGGTTCTTTTAATAATTAAAGGATCAAAAGCGGCAGTCGGTCTATGTTGAGCTGAATTAAAATTTCCGCTGAATGGACTTAAGTGCTTTTGGTTGTTTGACTATTCTTTTGTCTAACTTTCAAAATGCTTTTTGTTTTTTTTTTCCAGTATAATCGTCTAGCATTCATTGACTCAAAAAATTTGAATTTGGATCTGCCCAGTTCATTAAGGAAAGTAAAACACTCCCTATTGAAAGAATTTTTTATTTATAAGACTTTAATATGAGACATCTATTTAAAGGTAGAGAGATTCTACCATTTTCACTGTATCCTTGTTGATTATATTGTCCAAATTACTAATTCCCCATTTACTACTGCTACTAGTAGTAGTCTACTACATAAACCTTCCATGCATATTAGGATGTTGGGTTGGACCTAATTCCTTGGTCTTCTGAAATTATATTTATAACACGTATTCGTCGTTTCTTCAAAGCATATTAGGTATCTTGATACGTCCACTTATTAATTACTAATTGGTTGAAATGTTCCATACCAAGAAAAACCTTCTCAAAGCGCAATCTAAAAGCATGTGTGACTTATCCAATCAGAAAGACGTATCACATAATATCATATTCATATTCCTCTAAGGAAAAAAAAATGAACGGCCCTTCGCAAAACGGAAAGGGCTAACTTTTCAACCTTTATTCCCATCTGCTTTTGCTTTTTTCGTTTGTGTTTTTTTAATGTGTTAGGTAGAGACATTAGAAGCTTCCATAAGATATTTTTATTCATTTTTCACATTTACTCATGCTAGTACTACTTACTACTACCAATATAATTATTGCATCTTTCTCCATGAATGGACTCATAATTTGATACTTAATTATTCACTTTTTTCTTTACGGGATTCTTTAAGAAATCATAAATGAAAATGTGCTTTTATAGCATTATCTTTATCTCTCTCTAATAAATTATATCCTAATCAATATTGATATTTTAAAAAACAATTAATGTTATGGTCAAAATAGGAAAATTTTAATTAATTCTATCTTGATTTTGTAAATAAAAAAATATTTTGAGACAAATATGTTTAGTAATGTGATCAACTAATATAAGACGGAAGATTTTCCAACATCATATGTGGACCCCTATACCAATAATCCTCATCTTATTATGTTTTCAATATAATTTGTCTTGAATCATCCTCCTCCCTGACACAGGTCTATTTTTGAAATTTTGAGACATAAATCCTGTCTATCATCATTAAATAAAATATAAGTCCATTAAAATTTTACCAAGAAATTATTGGTGTAGAAGCTTCATATTTAGTGCAGAGTAGAAATTACATCTGAATTAATGTAAAGCTTAAGAGGTTTCAATTGTTACTCAAACCGTACTCAACACAGGACACAGGTACGTACCTAAATTTTGACCTTCACCTTCTCATATGAACATTTTTTTCGTATTCGTCCGTACTGGTAAATCACATAACTATACAAAATGAAATGAAATTGGTTATTCTTACTAGTAATGTTCTATAACATATCGCGGCCCGTACTGAAATTTTATCGATTACTTTGAGCCTGTTTGAATGAGCTTAAAATAAGCAGCTTATAAGCCAAAAAAAGAAGTTGGGGTAGGCTAACTTTTTTTTTTTGGCTTATAAGTTGCTTTAGATAAACTAAGCCAAACAGGCTCAATTATTTTTTTGGACTTATTTTATGCACAAAATGACTTTAAGGTGACCAGCCAAACACTAAAAAAAAACTGAAAACAGCTTATAAGCAACTTATAAGCCAATCTAAACGGGCTCTTTCTCTCTGACAAAATTTTCCTTTCTCGAAGTTTTTTTTTTCTTTACTCTTTTTCTTTTTTCGATGTCATATCGTGGCTGGTATGGAAATTTATCAGTTACCTTCTCTCTGACACATTTTTTTCTCAAATTCTTTTTTTTTTCCATTTAAGGTATTCGAAATTCAAGTGACCGGCTACTCGTAATTTTTGCTTCACAGGACCCATTAAAAAAGAAAAGTGCTCATTAACATAGATTTCTTCATTTATAAGACTTTAAACCGATAGGAAGGTCTCATCCATCTCACAGTACTACTTAATTGTCAAAGTCTGCCTTGCCCATGCAGTTAATAAGTGTATATTCACCCGTCAAATAGTGATGAAAATTGTCATATCTAAAGCTAAGTAGGGTTGGTTTGTTGATTGAGATTGGAGGATATTTATAGCTGGAATGCAGGATTTTGGAAACTAGCCTTTATACTACCTCCTGAGATCAGTGGCGGAGCCAGAATTTCCGCTTAGGAATTTAAAATATAAAAAAATAAACACACGAATAAGTCTAAGGGGTTCAACATCTACTATATATACATAAAAAATAATTTTAACCTTGTAAAAATAATATTTTTTTCCGCCGAAGAGATTCGGATGAACACCCTCGGATCTATGTGGCTGCGGCATTGCATGAGATGACATAGGTAACATCTATATTTCGTTAAGGACAAAATATTTCTCACCATATGGTCCAGGCAATAGTTACAGCGTATTTGCTCGACATTTTCATATTTTTCTGAATCCCGTTATCAGATTTTTATCTCATTCACTTATAAAGTAATTAAACAGTTAGGGCTGGAAGACGAAATCATATCCAAAAAGAAGGTCAACCTTGTAAAAGTAGCAAACAAGATAATAATTCGTTAGACCCATAAAGATTAGTTTAAACCATGATTAACGTTATAATTCACCTAACCATTGAAAAGGCTAATGGATCTGGATAGAGTTGCTTCTTAATTTTGTCTATTAGCAAACCTGGACTATAACATTAGTAAAGTATCACTTTGTGATTTTACTATGCTTTTAACTTTTAAGATGAAATTTCATTTATCCATATCCACACACGTATTTTAACTTTTTCTTTATTATTCCTGCCATAGACGATGCATTTTTTGTTAGTCAACAAATGATAATCTTCCAAACGCTTTTACCTGTTTCGTATTTATCTTAGGAAAGAAGTACTTTTGGTATTAAAACAAAATAGCTAGACGATTTCTTTAGAACAAAAAAAAGATTACTTTTTGTGTGTTCGGTTACGTTTATTGACTAGTAGACGACTCAATCTAGAAATGGATGACATGTCCCACTAATATGTGGTGATAATAATATATTGGAAGTAGGTCAGTTCTATGGAGGAAAGATAAAGAGCTAAATTTAAAATTTAGTGATGGAGAAGAAGAAAAAATAACAACAACAATATATATCTATGGTGTGTGAAATGTAAAGTTGTTGCATTATTGGTTGGATTCTAGATTTTTTATTTCTTAATTTCTCTCTTTGTGTCAAACTACATAAGTTTGTAATAAGTTAATAAAGATGTAAGTTGAGCGACACGTATTTAAGATATACTAATCCTTCCTTAACATCTTTTTTCTATGTATCAATTCAATCGGTTGAAAATAATGTCAAAATAGTACAATCAGCACCACCTACTTCTTTTTTTTTTTTTTTTCCCCTCTACTTCTTCCTTCTAGAAAGACATTTTGACAAGGATTTTAGTTTGGTGGTGGCAAAATGATGCTTTTCACTTGCCAAGTGTGGTTGCTTACTCAAGAAAGAAGGGTCCCATTGTCTTCTTTTTGTTTGTCTTGATTTGGGGGGGGGGAGAGGGGGGATAAATCAATCTAGATTCTTTACCAATATTATTATTATTTAAGCTTATTTTTTGTTTCTATATAGGTACTACTACTTTCTCTGTTTCAATTTATGTGAATCTATTTTTTTTATTCCGTATTAAAATGAATGACATCTTTTCTAATTTAGAAACAAATTCACTTTATGAAATGATTTACAGCCACACAAATATTCAAGACTTATTTTGAATCACAAGTTTCAAAAGTCTTTACTCTTTCTTAAATGTCGTGTCCAGTCAAATGAGTTCACATAAATTGAAACGGAGGGAGTATTATTTACAGGACTGAGGGGTCATTTGGTGCATGGTATAAGCTGATATATCCCAGCATTAATTTTTTGTACCATGTTTGGTAGAAAGTATAAATTTATCCTGAGATAAATTTATATCTTGTACCAAATAAGGTATAAAATACATCCCAACTTAAAAGATGGGATATCCCTTCTTATCCCACTTATCCTGAGATTATTTTATACCATCTTTTAGATGATATAAAATAATCCCATAAAATGAGATAAATTAATTTCGGGATTATAATTCCGAAATAATTTTGGCTACCTACCAAACGACGCTGATAGTCCTAGGCTTGTACCTTCTGCCACTTAAATACTGCTGATTGGACTTTTGGTTAAATAATGGCCAATTAATTGTTTAATAACCAAACAAATATACAGATCATTTTCTGGAGAACTTCCTGACCTGTCTTATCGATCTATCATGTACTCTGTGCTTAGAACCAAGGGATAATTAATAATCATCAGAGTCGGAATCAATCAATTACGCACCTTTAAGCAGAAGCAACAACTTCTAATTGTCTCAGCAATGAAGCTTCAGTAAGTAGCTTGTTAATTATCAAAAGTAAGGGTGTTCATGATTCGGTTTGGATCGGTTATTAATTAAAATCACAATTAAATTAATTTAGTTAGTTTTTAAATATTTAAAATTATAATTAAACCAAATAAAATAATAACCACTGGTTTGATTATTGTCGGGTTGATTCGATTTGATTCGATTTTTCGGTTTATAACTAGCAGCCATGAGACTTATCAGTAAAACATTAAAAAGTTGAAAAAGACATGTTTTTTTTTTTATTCAAACGATAACTTTTATTTATAGTTTAAGGTTGAACGATATACATCATGGAAACATTTTCACTATTAGTGATAGTGTAGTACTCAAGTTACCCAAAGTTGCTAAACTATTACGTATAGAGCTAAAGACTAACTTAGTAGTGGCTGCACCATTTTTGTCATCTTAATACACATACCAAGAAATAAAGTAGAACATATGTGCTTTTTGTTGTTGTTACAAATATATATATTAATTAAACATAAAGACTACTTAAAATTAAAATGAAAATATATGAAATAAACAAACTTTGTGTAATGATCCCAAACTTTGGGGCAATACTTGCATTTTGCCCTCAATTCTCCCATTTTATTAAAAAAAACTGTGTGTAATGATCCCAAACTTCAGATGTTTTTCTATCATTATCCCCAAGGCTAGGGTCTCGACTACAAGGAGTTGTTCTTTTCTGTTTTTTAGGAGGATTACCCACGAAAGAAGTATTAGGGCATTACCATGTGCTTGAGTTGCAGCAAATGTTGATGTTACTGAAGTATCTTCTATAGGAACCTCCAAATCTACAACCTCTGTCCTTTTCATATGAAAAATATTAGAAGTTTCAGACCCATTCAGACAAGAAAAAAGAAAAGTATAAATTCGAAAAAAAGAAGAAAAAACACCCTAAAATCAAATGGCTGACAAAGAAAGGCTAAAAATTTAAGTTAAAGACATTAGACTCTAACGTGAGCTTCTGTTAGTAGGTTTACGCTTAACACTTAAAGAGTTAAAAGACTTAAAAACATGGGCTTTAACATACTCTTAAAAACATAGGCCTTAAACAATCATGTGAAATAAGTAGACCAAAAATCAAATTAATGATTAAAAGGTATAAAATATTTATAATTATTTATGAAAAACTAATATTATACATGTAAATAATTATAAAATTTATGTATATAATTTATCGGTTTGGTTCGGTTATTTATTCGGTTATTTTTTAATAGAACCATAACCAAACCAAATATTATTGATTTTTAAAATTTAAAACCAAATCAAACCAAATCAAACCCAATATGAATTTTTTTATTCAATTTGGTTAAATTTTTAGTTTGATTTTAATTTTAACCAAACCGTGAACAGCCCTAATCAAAAGGATATTAAGGAGCATCTAGATATCATTTTCTTCAACCCGCAAATCTTGCCATGCAAAGTAATGACGATTTACTAGCAGAGTAAAACCCATTTATTCCTTTAACCTTTTGGGCTTGAAAAACAATACTCCCCTTATTTTTTTGAATGGGTTAATATACCCCTTGATCGTAAATTGACGGCCAAAATTGAATTAATCGTTGCATGTAATTTTAAAATGTAAAGAATAACCTTCAACTGCGACAAATTATTATATATGTTTTAAAAAATATTGAAAAGAATAACTAAAACTACCCAATGTATTGTATAGAAATGAGTAATTTCATTTACCTAGGTAAAGAAATACTATTATGATGCATTCATCTTTTGCATAAAATAAAAATATTAATATTTTTAGGCGATTTCAAAATTTTGAAATATTATATTACCTATAAATTATATTATCATTCGAAATTATTATATTTTATATTTTCAAAATAACTACGAATAAAATATTTTTAAAAAATAATTACACCTTTAAATATATAAAATTGATATGAAAATAGAATAAATGTGTTACAAACAATTGATTAGGTGAAGTAAAATTTCAGCACTGGCAATAATACGAGTAACAAGATGAATTAAGATAAATTTTAAGCTCAACAAAAATAAAGAGATCGAGTATTTAACATAACGGGTTCAATATAACGGACGTAATCAACGTCCTTTATGCCCTAAAGAGGATCATAGTGTTGGATTGCAAAAAAGGCCAGAGAACATTTAACTAATTAAGGTGAAAATATATTCATTGAATTTTAAAATTAAATACTTAGCCTGTGAAAATATATTCATTGAGTTTTAAAGTTAAATACTTAGAGTACTCTTATTGTTTAACCTTAAAATGGGGAACAAATAAATTTATGCGTGATGTCAAAGATAGGTGGCTAAGTTCAATTTGATATTAGATTACAAGGGAAACCAATAAGTGAATAAGGAAACAGATCTAACCAGATGTTAATTAAGTCCGGCCTCAGGTATGAAAACCGAGGTCGATACCCTATGCTGAATACGTATACGATGGATAATAGAAATCAACTCAAGAACAGAAAATGGAGGTGAATGCAAGTAATTCTTTTGCCTTTTGATATGAACTTTTTCTTTCTTTCTGTTGCCAACCCCTTTAATGGATGAGAACCTCCTCTTTATATAGTAGAGGAGTTTCAACCCTAGTACAATTTTAAATAAAGAAAATAAATCTAGTGACAGCTGTTTTACCGAGATCGACGCCGAATTATCCGGTTGAGGGCGAATATTTCGCTCTTCTCCTTATGGCAGTCAACCGCCCTTCCTTTATCGCCTCATCCCGACCCGAACTCAAAGCCTCATTCCCAGTGAGACGGTCGTATCGTGACCGAGCATAACCATGACAACGGGAAACCGAGCGTGCCTGTATCCTCAGTTTTACCCGTATACAGATAGTCCCCCCATTTCCCGAGGTACAATTACTGACGGCATGGAATGGACCCAAATAAGCTGAACAACTGCCTCCAATTACCTAGGACAAGACCTTTCAGTTAAATCTCACTCTACCCGATGCTAGGTCATCATTACCCAGCCGCCAAATCTTTTTGGAGAATCCTCCTTGTATCAGAGTCCTTGATACGCTATAGGATCTCTTGATCCTCTTTCTATATAAAGCCCATGCCTTCTTTCTTTTCCATGCATCTGCACTTCTTCAAATATCACTTTGCTCCACCTCAAAACCTACTGCTATTCTTGTATTGAGCCCATAATACTCCTCGGATCTTCAATCTTCTTCTTTCAGGGCGTGACTACTTATCGTTAAGGAAAAACTTCCACGAACATGGCTTACGTACCGTTATTGACTCAGGGTGAAGATCAGCATTCGTTCATGCCATCGACCGGAGCCGCCAGTTCTGGTAGGGGGTTAGAATTTATCGCTGCTGGTATTGTTCCGTCGAGTTTTATCTATACGAACGACTGTAAAGTTCTTCGTCATCTCGACTTAGTGGAGAATTTCGAATCTCGTATCGGTGATAGCGCCATTACTACGGTCAGGGAAGATTGCCATCTAGGCGCAGACGTCGACATCCTCCCCGTTGGGGATGGTGTGAAAATAAATCATCATGTTGCCGGTTACTCGTTATCATATATTTATCCCTTTGTCATAGGGTTCACCCTCCCTGTTCATCGAGTGATTGAGGACTTCTGTCGTCGATACGGAATATGTATCGGGCAGATCGCCCCACAAATTTGGAGGCTGGTGTATTGTATTGAGAAGTTGGCCAAAGCAGCCGGAGTCGCTTTCACCCTCGACCATTTGCTCCATTTATATGTACCTCGGGTGATTCGAGGGGGAATTGTTCAGATGCTTCCCAGGGGGAGCCGAAGCCTAATCGACCTCGAAGACGATTATGATCGAGGATGGCTTCACCGGTTCGTGATGATACGCACGGTTCAACTTCACCGTCCATCGTCTGCCGATTTTCCCGAAATGTGGAACCCTTTGCCGGATCCGGTTGAACCCAAGCTTGAAACTGCTATCTTTGAATGGGTGATTTCCCTTCTCTGAGCTTCTCGTAGCTTAGGCTGTTCTTGGAAAAGAATGGCACCTGAAGGGTGGAAAGGCAAAGACCACGGTAATTTCTTAATCTGATCGTTTCGACCTCCATTTCCCTGCATTATATCCTAACTCAATACCTTTGGTTTCCAGGACTTCAGACGAGGAGGGTTTCCAAGGGAAAGTCGGTAGCTGAGGACGTAGTTCGGGGAAGAAGAACACCAGCTCCATCGAGGCCACCTAGACGCAGGGAGGCTGGGAGTTTTCCCGTTGTGCATTCGGCGGTTGGATCTCGAGTTCGAACTCGTCATATTATGGGGACCCGTCGGAAAATGCTTTCGGGTGAAGCTCCGCCAACGATTGTGCTCGATGAGGAAAATTTACCGGGATTGGATATCCCCGGGTCATCCGCCTCTGGTGTAAGTCACGGGGATATCTAATCGGTATCACCCATCATTGCCGCATCCCTTGGATAGGCTCGGAGATCTCATCCTCCGACTTGTTAGGTTGATTAAGGGTGTGACTGTCTTACTTTTGTTTTCTAATTACTGGTCGTAGAGTAGGGTTTCTTCTGCCTTTTCTGATGTACTGATGTATCCGACATAGTCGGAATTTTGTGAAATGGAAAAAATCTTTAATGGGATTTCGCAAATTGGTTGTTATTGGACTTCATTGAGCATTCTGTGTGTATTGTTTGTACCCAAACCTTTGTATATGCCCTTGTTATGTTCGATCGATAGTCACTTGCTCCACAATCCGTAAAAACCTGAAATGTTTGGCTGTCGTCCACTATAGTCGAGCATCTTATTATTAAGCTCGGCCACGACTGGTTCGAAACCACATCCTTTGCGACCTATTCGGAAGCTTTGCTCGATCATGGAGGTGTTCGTACGAGGTCCCGATCTAGGTTTCTTCGGAAGGTCGACCCGTTTAAGCACGATCTATTGGTTGAGTGGACGTCCCGGTTTCTTCTCGCATATGCTTTGCATGATTAGATAGGATCAAGGTCACATCTGTCTGACATCGACACGTGTCGAGGCCCTGTTGGCTCTGAAGACGGTTGCGGAAGGCGAACCGTCTCAGTCCCACTCTATAAAAGCAAGTTTTCCCTTTCATTTTCCACTTTTCGACTTTTAGCAAAGGGAATTTTACCTTCGTGTGCTTTGGATACGTTGATCTTCATATCTTCAAACCTTCATACCTTTATATCTTCATATCAGTTTCCTACCCAATCTTCAAATCTTCTTATCTTCATAATTCCGAAATGACGAGCAAATCTTCAAAGGCTAAAGCTGGTGAGACCTCTTCGGCTCCTAAACCAAAGCCACTCCTGACTGACTTTATTCCTCAAGACTATTCGACCATCCGGGACTTCAAAGTCGAGAAACCTTCTCAACAGGGGGATCGAGGTGTCGAAATATCGGCCTATTTGTGCACGATACCCCCGAATAAACTCGAGCAAGTCAAAGAAGATTGCGGGTGGAAAGGTAAGGAGGTCATTATCCCTGACCAGGACGAAGCCATAACGACCTACGTGGAAGGGTATTTAAGTGTTTATACCTACCCTTTCACATTCAACACACTCGACCTTGTGGTGGTCGATTTCTGCAAACGGTACGAGATTACCCTCGGCCAAATTCACCCGTCATTTTGGAGGATCGTTGTGCTCTTCCGTTATTTTACTTCAAACGTAAACATTTCATTCACTGTGCACCATCTACTCCTGCTATATAGCCCCCGTGTCTTTAGAGGGGGAATGATTAAACTTTCAAAACGAGCCAGAAAAGCGCCCTTCTCTAGTCTGGACGAATATAGAGACCGAGGCTGGCAGGGCAGGTTTGTCCGAGTCAGGACAGCGGATTTGATTCCCGAGAAATGGAACCTAAACCGTGAGTAACTTTATGTTGGTACGATATGGCCATGTTCCTGCACCTGTACTGAATTTTTTATTTGCTCGTGTGTATACAACGCTTATCCAAACCCTCGGTGCGGTTCCTAACCTCGACCAGTGGATTGGGAAAATCTGTTCCCAACTTGTTTATGCCGATCGTACCTAGAGACGTTTGTCCCTGTCCCGTTGGGAGGCCGGAACCCACGGTAAGTCCATCTCTTAGAGCGTCGTCCTTTCTTGTCTACGCAATACGCCACGTTAGATAAGTAAGGACTGTTCTTCGTTTTGCTTCATAGGTTTATCAAAGGCCACCAGAATTCGGGGCCAGGAAACTGCCGAGGCCTCAGCTGACGAGCAAGATATCGAAGCTCCTGATTAGGGAGACCCAACTGAAAAGAGAAAAAGAAGATCCTCCGAATCTTCTCGAGCTCCTACCCAGGCCAGGAAAAGATCGAGGATTGTTATCCGAGAGACCTCATCGGAAGATGTCTCGGCCCGTGCTTTGGACGCTGAAGTTGTTGATCAACTATTGGACCATTCTGACGATGATGATCAGCCATTGGGTGGGCATCGTCTTATTGACGAGCTCCTCGAGCATGATCTGATCGGTTCTGTTGAAATCACTCCACCATTGGTAGAAAGCTCATGTCAAATTCCGGCTGGATCGAAGGTCGGGGCATCGGAGCACACTGCTACTCGAAGTATGGAAAAACTGCCAGCTGCCGCCGCTGGGTCGAAGGCAACTTCTGTTATACCCCGCATTTTCAGAGCATGAGCATGAGACGTGCTTGCTAAAAAAAAAAATTGATTTACAATTATGTTGTTGCTACATAATTTATACTCATGTTGATAGTGTTTTATCCCGTATTTTAGTACGTCGGATTATTTGTAAGCTGAGGTGGGGCCCACACGTCGAGATTTTTTTTGGACATGTGACAAATTATATGAAGCACATATGCGAAGTTAAACACAACTCAAGAAGGACCCTTGAGCCAAATCGAAGTGGAAGTCCTCCAAACAAATATTTTTAAGTAACGTTTTCGGGTGATCTGACTTCGAGGGGAAACAACGGTATTATAAGTTTGGAATTCGGAAACTTACCAAGAAATAGAAGTTGTAGAGAATTGAATTAGCTTTCCAACCATAGGTCGTGGGTCCACAAATGACATCGGGACAAGGAGATATGAACGTTTTAAGGCAGAGAGGTCAGTGGGCTAGGCCCAATCCGAGCCCAACCGGGTTAGGCCCATGACCCATGTTTATTTAAGTGAAACTTCAGCCCTTTTCTCCTCAATTTTCATACCAAAACACCAGAAAATTCTGGAAAAAAAGAGAAAGAGGAGCCTTGGAGAGAAGAAAAACCAATTTTGACCAAAATCTGAGCCCCGAATCCCGAAGCCCATGAAGGGAAAAGTGTTGTACGCTGCGTTGTCTTCAATATGAGCTAAAAATCAATCAAGAAAAAGAGGATGGACGTGATGGCAGCACACTTGGGGTAAGATTACGATCCCTTTTCATTGTTAACAAGTTTATTTAAAGTTTTAACGGATTAGAACGGAGAAAATAGCGATATAAATTCGTTTATTGATTTTGTTGAATTATGGTTTGAGTTTGAGGAGAACTTTGGATAATATATATATATATATATATATATATATATATATATATATATATATATATATATATATATATATATATATATATATCTTGTAGGATGTTGTTATTAATGTTATTGGTATTGATTTCAGCTTCTCTACGGAAATAAAATTACTAAATAGTTATACCGCAAATTGGTTGGTTGGGAAATTTAGAAAACAGTGTGTGGGTTGTTCTATGGCATACGTTGGTATTGGAAATGATGTTAATACTATTGGTATTATTGTTGATAATTTGGCCGAGTTGAATTCTCGGATTGTTGTTGATAATTTGGCCGAGTTGGATTCTCGGGGTTGGTTGTATTTACAGGGGAAATGCTGCCGAAATTTCTGTAGATAAAGTGTTAGTTTAGAATTTGATTCTTAAGTAGCGGTAGCTAATGTTTGGTATTCACTAATATTGTTGTAGATTTTGGAAAAGCCGAGACTTAAGTTCGGATTAGCTTAGGAAGCGGACAAGGTATGTAAGACTTACCCTTTCTTTCTCTTTGGCATGTCCTAGAGCCAAATAAGGTTTGATATGCACCTCGGGGTTACTCTATTCTTGGATTCCGAGTCTGTTTATGATTCTAATGTACTTTTGATATGTTTTTAAAAGAGTTCTATAAGCTATTTCATATGGTTTTGATGCGTATCTATGATGTCCGAAGTTCTATTTGATATGTTTCTGAATGGCATTCGAGAGAATATTAGAGTTGACTAATGTCTTGATTTTCAAAGGATAGCACGTTTATTATTCCGTTGAGTCTTTGATATATTTGATACGTACATATGGTTCCAAAAACTCTGTTTGATTTGATCCATAACGATATTCGAAAGGTACCTAACGTGATTGTTGCTTTGATTTTCCAAAAATGGCTTCTGAAACGTTCGTAGAAGGTTCTGTACTAAAACGTCCATAACTTTTTCATACTAATTCGGATTGACTTGAAACGTGTTTATGATCCTTCAAATGTCGGTAAGTGTACGTATCTATCGAGTCTTGATTTATGTGCATATGGTTTCACACTACTCTGTTCGTGCAAGCCTCAGTATGTCTTTCACTGCGTCTAAGGCCAGGTTCTGTTATCGTGCGCCTCCTCTGCATTGCTCACCGCGTCCCTCATGGGAGAGCCGGGATCTGTTATATGTATATCTGTGTATGATGATATGATGATATGGGGATGGCGACCAGGATGACATGTGATGATACTATTCACCGCGTCTCTCCCTAAAGGGCCGGGATCTGTTATGTGCATATATGATATATGATGCCGGCATATATGATGACCCCATTCACCGCGTCCCTCACTAAAGGGCCGGGATCTGTTATATGTGTATATGATAGATGATGTCAGTATACATGATGACTCCATCCACCGCGTCCCTCACTAAAGGGCCGGGATCTGTTATATGTATATGTATATGATGACATATGATGTCGGCACGCATGATCTGTGTTTGGAAAGTAAGTATTTTGGTACTCTGGATGATTTACGCATTTTCTGTACTTCTTTTGACATATGACATCGGTATGCATGATTTACGTTCGAAAAATAAGCACCTTGGTATTCTGGCTAATGTACTTACTTTTTGTACCGTTGTTCCGGTTATGTTTCTGTTTTCTGTATTTCATGCCTTACATGCTCAGTACATATTCCGTACTGACCCCCTTTCTTCGGGGGCTGCGTTTCATGCCGCGCAGGTACACCTAGATGAATAGAAGCTATTATAGAAGATGTTCCAGTGGAGTTGGCAAGCTCCATTTGCCCTGGAGTGTTGCCGGGTCAGAGTATTATGCTATGATGTCTTGTTCGAAGTTAGAGACTTTGCAGACAGAGTCGTGGGTATAGAATGTCGGTATTGTAAGCGGCTCCACCAGCCGATGTGTCATTCTGTGTTATGTGATAAATTTCATATGTTTACAAATTTTGTTTGATTTGAGAACAACGAAAAAGAAAGATTCTGAAAGCTTTACTATGTATTTCATTCTATTTGATTTAAGAGTCCAAAGAGATTATGTATGTAATAAGAGTCAGCGGGTTCGCTCGGCTCCGAATATGGGGTCGGGTGCCCATCACACCCTAGTTAGGTTAGGGTGTGACAAAGTGGTATCAGAGCAGGTTGTCCTAGGGGTTGTCTGCAAAGTCGTGTCCTGTAGAGTCCTGTTTATGGGTGTGAAGCCGGCCACATTTATAAATAGGAGGCTGCAGGGCATCTAGGGATTGTTGACCTTCTTTCTGTCTTAGATCGTGCGATAAAGCCAAGTCATAGGAAATGAGATTCCTTATGTAAGCCTTACATACGACGGAAGAAGGTGAGTGATGATATGGAAAGTCATAGAGGTAAGTTTCGATATATTTGTTCTGTTACCTGAAATTGGAAGTTCTGGGTGGCTGGAATATGTCGTATGTATATATGCCCTGTGAGGCATTGTTGGTATTTGCTGCGTGCAGATTCTGAATAGTAAGAATTGTAAAGGAGACTCTGTCAGAAGTTTTCAAAATCAGGTTATTTAGTTAGGTTCTTCTAACAGGAAGAAGCGTGGAAAGGAAATATCGTAAATAGACAATACGTGGGATGCGTTGTTTTAGAGGAGTTATGGATTTGGCATGGCATGAAGAATAATTGCAAGAAAGACGATTAGCAGTTTGAAGGATTAAAATGGATAACATTCGAGATCTAGTAGGAGCAAGACCTACTGGGCGATTCAAGGAAAGTTGACCAAATGAGTTCTATTGTGGACTATTATATAAGAGTGGTGAATGGAAACCCAAACAGGCTGATACCCGAGTATTTATAGGTAATAGCGACGAAGGTGCGTTCCCTACCATCAGGAATCTGGAAGTCTAGGACAGAAAGTAGCTATTTATACAGGCGAAAGATGAATATTGAGAACTAAAAAAGTCAAAATAGTAATGGTGAAATCGGAAGAGCAAGAGGCGTTCTCTAATTCGGAGAGAGATGCGTTACGAGAATGTTTGGAATCTGTTAAGACTTCAACCTGCTCCAGGTCATGCAATGAAGGTCATGCGGTGAGGTGGATGCGAGTATATCAATACTAATGCACCGAATTTCATCGAAGTTTCGAGGTTAAGCATGCTAAGGTGAGAGAAATATTAGGATGGGTGACCCCCTGGGAAGTGTGCAAGAAATCCCACAAATTTAGACATAAGAGACAAATGAGAAGCTAGAGTAGCCTAAGGGAAACTAGAGTATACGGAGTGGTTAGAGACCATAAGAGGTCGCGTAGGACGAGGCAGACTAGACTGGTGAAGAGATAGGGAGTGCATTACAGCTCTGGAATTAGGATGAGCTTGAATAGCATTTGGAAATATTTTGTAGGCAGGATGGTAGTAAATATATATATGTATATATGTATGCATATGGTATCCTATTTATGACTGTACAGATGGGCATGCGTATCCCAGCAACCGGTGTTACGGTATGGAAGACATCAATTGAGTAAGGGTACCGAAATTCAAGTGACAATAAAAATAAACGGTACAAGTGTTACAAGGTAAGCTGATGTTATATCCACTACCGGTTAAGATTGGAAAGTTCTAATACAACGACATTTGGAAAAGAAGGAAAGTGAGTAGATTGAAGGTAAGGAGATTAAAAGGTCGGAAAAGGGTGAAAGGTAAGAAACCTTAGTGAGTGAAGCCCCGAGAGAAATTACCGGCAAAGTACGAGACTATTTGGATAAAAGATTCAAAGGTAGGTACGTGGAAAGGATAAAGTATGGTAATATGAAACAAAAGAGGAATGTGTGGGGCTAAAAGAATAGCGACCACGGCAAGGAATGTGAAGTAAGAGAAAGAACGATTAAGCCTTGTGACGATGATAGGAGATTTCGGCCCTTGAAAAGTATATAAAGGGATAAATGTATGGTAAGATTAACACGGTTGCCTCGGACATGGAAGGGCTTTCCAAAGGATAATGTAAGAATAGAACGGATTTGCGAGTTTAAAGTAAAAATTTCACGAACTTCGGAGCCGATGCCACAAATGGCAAAAGAAGAAAAGTGGCATGGAAGAAAACCCAAGAAGGGTTAAGGATGATGAGTCGACACTACTGATTGGGAAGTTAGTGGTATGGAATAAGAATTCATGTGAGATCTGAGAGATTTTATCTTAGAGGGAATGGAATGAAATGCAAAGAACGTACATAGGAGACCGCTCGGTCATAACATCATAAATATCGTTAAAGGTTCGAGGAGCATAGAATACTAAGGTTTGTAATGAATGTGAACAACTTGGTAAGACAACTTATGTGGTAAGTGTAATAGGGTCAATTAGAAAGAGTTACCGGTTAAGTAAGCTTACTCCACGAGCTTTATTCTGTTTTATAAGCAGTGTTACGAATGAGATCAAGAAATGGTACTCTATAGAGTTGATTATGATTGGGATATAATGAGAACGTAGCAAGAACTACAATACAAAGTAAGTAAAGTACAGCGAGGAAACGACTAAAGAGGTTTTGCAATGGCAGGACTGATAGCAAGCATGATGAAGAGGGAAGTCAACTCGAAAAAAAGGAGAAAGAAAAAGAAAGAAAAGTGAAATTGGACTAAATTCAGGTATATTATGAAACAAACATGGCAAAGGAGGCATGACAAAATAATAAAGAAACTAAGCCAACGGAAGGTGAAATCGTGGAAGTAGGTGACGACAAGGTCGCAGGAAAAGGATTCAAGGATGTAACTAAAAGGGATGGACATTTAAGGAATTAAAAGATCCGCTTGATGGATAAACCAAAATGACAGATAAGTACGTTAGACTATGGGAGGACTTATTAACTGAAAATCAGGCAAAGGTTAAAAGTAGAAGGAAAACCCAAAGAAAAGTATTGAAGGGTATCATGTTTGATTGGAGCAAGCGGGTGCTAATTAGACCGCGTGGAACTGGCAACATGAAGGCTCTTATTGGAAACAGAGACGAATGAGGGTTACAGACAAAGGAAAGAATGAAAGGATTCGAATTCACTGCATGACTGGAGATCTGAATTCACTCCTAATTTGTTAGCCGAACTAAGGATCAGAAACTATAAGAGTAAACTGAAGGAAATGAAGCATTAAAGGAAAGGTTTGAGATATTTTTGAATACATGTACAAGAATTGCCGTTAGATAGCCAAGGCCCAGAAATCCAATTGGAGGAAAGAGAAATCAAACGAGATGTTTCGGTGTTAAACTAGTCGAAAGACAAAGTACCGCAAAGATTGATTCGACTGCTACAGAAAGCAAATGAGGCTAAAGTAAGAATAAGAATAATTCAACTTTAAGAAAATAAAGGCTTGGGTCATCTAGGAAACGTAAGGAAGACACGTGGAGATTGAAGGGAACAAAAAGAAGATGAAACAAAAGGATTAGATAAAAGTATGTGGTAAATACGGCATGAAAGGGCATGCAAGAATGTAAACAACGAAAGCTAAAGAGGTAATGAGAACGATAAAGTATAAACAGTTAGTAGACAGACATATAATGCGAAAAGGGACGATTTTGAGTATAGGCATAAATTTTGGCCACAAAAGAAGAAAAATAGACTGCATAATTTGGATAAATTCGGTTTCAATGAGAAAGTAAGTAAAGTAATTACTAACAAGTATAAGTAAGAACATTGACGTCTACCCCAACATTCGAGGACGAATGTTTTTAAAGGGGGGGAGGATGTTATACGCCGCATTTTCAGAGCATGAGCATGACACGTGCTTCCTCAAAAAAAAAATTGATTGACAATTATGTTGCTACATAATTTAAACTCATGTTGATAGTGTTTTATCCCGTATTTTAGTACGTCGGATTATTTGTAAGCTGAGGTGGGGCCCACACGTATAGATTTTTTTTGGACATGTGACAAATTATATGAAGCACATATGCGAAGTTAAACACAACTCAAGAAGGACCCTTGAGCCAAATCGAAGTGGAAGTCCTCCAAACAAATATTTTTAAGTAACATTTTCGGGTGATCTGACTTCGAGGGGAAAAACCGGTATTATAAGTTTGGAATTCGGAAAATTACCAAGAAATAAAAGTTTTAGATAATTGAATTATCTTTCCAACCATAGGTTGTGGGTCCACGGGTGACGTCGGGACAAGGAGTTATGGACGTTTTAAGGCAGAAAGGTCAGTGGGCTAGTCCCAATCCGAGCCCAACCAGGTTAGGCCCATGACCCATGTTTATTTAAGTGAAACTTCAGCCCTTTTCTCCTCAATTTTCATATCAAAATACCAGAAAATTCTGGAAAAAGAGAAAGAGGAGCCTTGGAGAGAAGAAAAACCAATTTTGACCAAAATCTGAGCCCCGAATCCCGAAGCCCATGAAGGGAAAAGTGTTGTACGCTGTGTTGACTTCAATATGAGCTAAAAATAAATCAATAAAAAGAGGATGGACGTGATGGTTGCACACTTGGGGTAAGATTACGATCCCTTTTCATTGTTAACAAGTTTATTTAAAGGTTTAACGGATTAGAACGGAGAAAATAGCGATATAAATTCGTTTGTTGATGTTGTTGAATTATGGTTTGAGTTTGAGGAGAACTTTGGATAATATATATATATATATATATATATATATATATATATATATATATATATATATATATATATATTTTGTAGGATGTTGTTATTAATGTTATTGGTATTGATTTCAGCTTCTCTACGGAATTAAATTACTAAATAGTTATACCGCAAATTGGTTGGTTGAGAAATTTAGAAAACAGTGTGTGGGCTGTTCTATGGCATACATTGGTA
Source organism: Lycium barbarum (assembly GCF_019175385.1). NCBI lineage: Eukaryota > Viridiplantae > Streptophyta > Magnoliopsida > Solanales > Solanaceae > Lycium > Lycium barbarum. The sequence goes on along the minus strand of NC_083344.1, from coordinate 109,157,336 downwards.
TTGGAAATGATGTTAATACTATTGGTATTGTTGTTGATAATTTGGCCGAGTTGAATTCTCGGATTGTTGTTGATAATTTGGCCGAGTTGGATTCTCGAGGTTGGTTGTATTTACAGGGGAAATGCTGCCGAAATTTCTGTAGATAAAGTGTTAGTTTAGAATTGGATTCTTAAGTAGCGGTAGCTAATGTTTGGTATTCACTAATATTGTTGTAGATTTCGAAAAAGCCGAGACTTAAGTTCGGATTAGGTTAGGAAGCGGAAAAGGTATGTAAGACTTACCCTTTCTTTCTCTTTGGCATGTCCTAGAGCCAAATAAGGTATGATATGCACCTCGGGATTACTCTATTCTTGGATTCCGAGTCTGTTTATGATTCTTATGTACTTTTGATATGTTTTTAAAAGAGTTCTATAAGCTATTTCATATGGTTTTGATGCGTATCTATGATGTCCGAAGTTCTATTTGATATGATTCTGAATGGCATTCGAGAGAATATTGGAGATGACTAATGTCTTGATTTTCAAAGGATAGCACGTTTATTATTCCGTTGAGTCTTTGATATATTTGATACGTACATATGGTTCCAAAAGCTCTGTTTGATTTGATCCATAACGATATTCGAAAGGTACCTAACGTGATTGTTGCTTTGATTTTCCAAAAATGGCTTCTGAAACGTTCGTAGAAGGTTCTGTACTAAAACGTCCATAACTTTTTCATACTAACTCGGATTGATTTGAAACGTGTTTATGATCCTTCAAATGTCGGTAAGTGTACGTATCTATCGAGTCTTGATTTATGTGCATATGGTTTCGCACTACTCTGTTCGTGCAAGCCTCAGTATGTCTTTCACTGCGTCCAAGGCCAGGTTCTGTTATCGTGCGCCTCCTCTGCATTGCTCACCGCGTCCCTCATGGGAGAGCCGAGATCTGTTATATGTATATCTGTGTATAATGATATGATGATATGGGGATGGCGGCCAGGATGGCATGTGATGATACTATTCACCGCGTCTCTCCCTAAAGGGCCGGGATCTGTTATGTGCATATATGATATATGATGCCGGCATATATGATGACCCCATTCACTGCGTCCCTCACTAAAGGGCCGGGATCTGTTATATGTGTATATGATATATGATGTCAGTATACATGATGACTCCATCCACCGCGTCCCTCACTAAAGGTCCGGGATCTGTTATATGTATATGTATATGATGACGTATGATGTCGGCACGCATGATCTGTGTTTGGAAAGTAAGTATTTTGGTACTCTGGATGATTTACTCATTTTCTGTACTTCTTCTGACATATGACATCGGTATGCATGATTTACGTTCGAAAAATAAGCACCTTGGTATTCTGGCTAATGTACTTACTTTTTGTACTGTTGTTCCGGTTATGTTTCTGTTTTTTGTATTTCATGCCTTACATGCTCAGTACATATTCCGTACTGACCCCCTTTCTTCGGGGGCTGCGTTTCATGCCGCGCAGGTACACCTAGATGAATAGAAGCTATTATAGAAGATGTTCCAGTGGAGTTGGCAAGCTCCATTTACCCTGGAGTGTTGCCGGGTCAGAGTATTATGCTATGATGTCTTGTTCGAAGTTAGAGACATTGCAGACAGAGTCGTGAGTATAGAATGTCGGTATTGTAAGCGGCTCCACCAGCCGATGTGTCATTCTGTGTTATGTGATAAATTTCATATGTTTACAGATTTTGTTTGATTTGAGAACAACGAAAAAGAAAGATTCTGAAAGCTTTACTATGTATTTCATTCTATTTGATTTAAGAGTCCAAAGAGATTATGTATGTAATAAGAGTCAGCGGGTTCGCTCGGCTCCGAATATGGGGTCGGGTGCCCATCACACCCTAGTAAGGTTAGGGTGTGACAAGGTACCTAATATTTCGCCTTTGTACGGTATTGGTTCCGTTCTTTCGATACAAGCTGTGGCCTCATCTGAAACAATAATTTGCATACAGGATTCTCCGCCGCCATTGGTGGATATTCCCGCCGATGTCGAAAATGCCAAAGGCAAGATGACCGAGGAAAGGGCAGCTGGTCATGAGGGTTATGAAATACCTGCTCCGGGAATGTTGAGTTTTGAGCATTTGTCCATCCCCGTGGCCGATCGTTTCAGGGTTAATTCTGGTCCTAGGTTGGAGAAGTTGTTTCCTGCCCCTATTACTGACCCGAATTGGAAGAGGCTAATAACTTTCAAGGTGTTGGCCAACATGAACATGCTATCGGGGCCGATCGGGGTGGCCAGCATTTATACCCTCTTGTGTCCCAGGAAGACCGTTGGAAAATGGATGAAGTCAGCGAATCATGCCTTTTCAACGAGGCCCAGCCGGCATTGAATCGGGTAAGTTTTGTTCTTGTGTTCTTTTCATTTAGTTTTAACTTTATGTCTCCTTTTACAATCATCCCACTTTCTCTTATAGGCCTCTGTGCTTCATCATGCCAGGTTTTACCGGCTCAGGCATGAAGTGGGTCGGTTCAAGGAGGAGCTTTAAAGTAAAAGTCAGAAGGTGGACGAGCTCATGGATCTGTACGAGCAGAAATTGCAATACATATCGTCTCTCCCTGACCTTTCTATCTTGAAGTCGGACCTAACAGTGGCTCGAAACGAAGCTGCTGAGGCTAAGCGGGAGCACGATCAGTTGGCAGAGAAGGTAAGGGCTTTCGAAGTTTTCAATAAAGCTTTATCGGATGATACTAACACCGTTCCTTCTCAGGCCCGGGCTTATGTTAGCCAGATCGACCAACTTCGGGCAGAGCTGGATGGATCAAGCCCGAGTTTAATATCCTCCAGGAAATGACCATCAGTGTTGTGGCCGAACGTGATGTTCTCAGGGAGCAGCTTCGGGCGTCGGTGGAACAAATGAATGGCCTTAGCTCATCACTTGCTGCGCCCGCAGCTGAATGGGATCGATTGAACCGGGTCATCACCGATCTGCAAGCTGAACATGGAAAGGCTCTTGGCCAGATCTCCGGTTATGATGATATGTTAAAGCAGCACAAGGCCGATGAGACTGCTGCCGAAAAGGCCAGTAATCTTCGAGCCGAGTACGAGCGGTGCTTATCCCGAAGGAAAACCCTCGAAGAAGTTCGAGCCACTGACGTGGACTTATCAGGTCTGATCGAGGAAGCCAAGAAGCTTGAAACGGAAGCAAAGGCTGCGTTTGACCCTGAGGATTTGGATATCGACCTCGAGTCAGCCGATGAAGAGACCGAGGGGTCGGGTAAAGATTAGGTTCGAGGCCTTGCCTCCTTTCTTTTGTTTTTACCCTTTTGTTTTGAGTCCACTAGTCCGAGCCTTTGTAAATCTACTTTATGTATGTATGAATGAAAAATCAAAATTTGTGTTTGATCTTTGCAAAGTATTCCTCGGTTCAATGTTAGTTCGGTTTATGCCATCATTATAATTTGCCTTATTTTTTCGGCTAGGATAAAATTGAAGTGGTAATGGCTCGTGATTGGGTTTTAGTCCGTGTTGACTTTAGTCGTTGCTTTATTTATAATTTGCAAGACAGACCCGATCATGACATTTTTGCCTTTTTAGATCGTGGTCTTTAACTGTTTAGGTCGCAGCTTTCGAGCTTGCATATGTTTTTTAAACCGTAGTCTTTAACTGTTAACGCCATAGTTTAGACCATAGTCTTTAACTGTTTACGCCATTGTTTAGACCGTAGTCTTTAACTGTTTACGCCATAGCTTTTTAGCATTTGTGTACGTTTTCTACACCGTACTCTTTGACCGTTTAGGCCATAGCCTTTCGGTATTTGGCAACATTGAATCCTTTTGATCGAAGTAAGTTTTTTATTGAAAAACCGGCCAGAGATGCATTCACAATTGTTGCCGTGGCAAGAACAAACTAAGTGGACACGATTCAATCGATCGTTTGGTCCTTATATCTGATCCTATCGTTCAGGAATTGTCTTTTACATAGTTATCACTTAACTCATGGTATAATAGTACCCTAGTATTCGAGTCCAAAGTATGAGGGCTCAGGTACTATTAGCCCGGTATGTGCAGTCCCCGGTCTCCGGTCTTTGATCGGTATGCTCTATATGCGTAGCACGATGTTCAGCGCTGCCTCATTAAAAACCTTGCCGAAAACCCACTTAAGGACAAAACAGTCAAAGGGAAAAAGAGTGCAGCACATGCTTTCAGTCCTAAGTCTATGACTTCCCAGTTTCCGTTGTGCTGCTTCGTTGTCCCTCAGACTGTATCCCTGCGTGGTTAGATCGAGAGAGAAGAAAACAAAAGAAAAGTTATTCATACCTTTAATAGTAATATCATTTTAGGTGTGCTACATTCCAGTTGTGTTTCAGCTGTTGTCCGTCTTCGTTCTCGAGCTGATAAGAACCTTTCCCGGTTATTCCAGTGACTCGGTACGGTCCTTTCCAATTCGGGGCTAATTTCCCTTCGTGTGGGTTCTTCGTATGAAGTGTGACCTTCGTCGGTACCAAGTTCCCAATCTGAAAATACCTGAGGTTGGTCCTCCGGTTATAATATCTTTGCATCCTCTGTTTTTGTGCGGCTATCCGGATATGTGCAACTTACCTCCTTTCGTCCACGAGATTCAGATTGACAGACATTGCTTCATGGTTCGAGTCTTCAGTGGCATAACAGAATCTTAAGCTTGGCTCACCAACTTAGACGGGTATCACGGCCTCGGCTCCGTATACAAAGGAAAACGGAGTCTCCCTGGTGCTTGATCTTACCGTTGTGCGGTAGGCCCATAAAACCTCAGGCAGAACCTCCTTCCATCGATGCTTAGAGCCGACCAGTCTTTTCTTTAAATTCTGCAGTATAGTTTTGTTGGTAGACTCGGCCTGGCCATTCGCGCTCGGGTGATACGAGGTTGATTAGATTTTCTTGTTTTTGTATTCTTCGAAAAACTTGCTGACCTTGCTACCTATGAACTGCTTCCCGTTATCACACGCGATCTCCGCTGGCACCCCGAATCGACATATTATATGGTCGTAAATGAAATCAATGACCTCTTTTTCCCTGACTTTCTCGAGTGCCTGTGCTTCGACCCATTTAGAGAAATAATTAGTCATAAGTAAAAGAAATTGCGTCTTACCTGGGGCCCATGGCAAAGTCAGTCTTTTTCTTTAGCAATGAAAAGAACCGGTGACTCTTGTCCGAGGATCTGGAGATGAATCGGCTTAGGGCAGCTATCCGCCCCGTCAATCTTTGTACCCCTTTAATATTGTTTATCACGGTGATATCTTCAATTGCCTTCATCTTATCCGGGTTGATTTGGATTCCCCGGTTTGACACCATGAATCCGAGAAACTTGCCTGATCCGACTCCGAAGGCACATTTTTTCCGGGTTCAGCTTCATGTTGTACTTTCTTAATATATACTGAAAGTTTCCTGCAAAAATTTCAAGTGGTCCTTTGCTCGCAAGGACTTAACGACCATGTCATCTATATAAACTTCCATGGATTTCCCTATTTGGTGTTCAAACATGCGGTTGACTAAGCGTTGATAGGTGGCACCGGTATTTTTTAAGACGAAAGGCATTACATTATAACAATATGTGCCAGATCTAGTTATAAAGGAGGTTTTTTCTTGATCCTCCGGGTCCATTTGTAATTGGTTGTACCCGGAGTAGGCATCGAGAAAACTCAGTGTGTCATGACCCGCAGTAGCGTCAATCATGCGATCGATGCTGGGCAAAAGAAATGAATCCTTTGGACAGGCTTTGTTTAAATCTTTATAATCTACGCACATTTTAAACTTATTCCCCTTTTTAGGCACTACTACTATGTTAGCTAACCAATCTGGGTATTTTACCTCTCGAATGGATCCTATATTAAGGAGCTTGGTGTCACGACCCAAACCGATGGGCCGTAACAAGTGCCTGACCACTACTGGCCAAGCACTTCTATGCTTGCATTTACTTCTCACTGACTATCCCGAGCCCATACACAATCTGTAACTGAGCGGTACTATCTCCCGAACAATCAACATAAAAGACACTGTACTGGGGGCTCACGGCCAACACATACATATAAACATAAATATCGAGAGTAACAGCACAAGCCGATCTGGCCGCTTCATATATCCTGTACAACAAAATAAGTGCCGACGAGGCTACATGACAACACGACTACATATCACTGTCTACAGACCTCTATGGAGTACAAACTATAGAAAGGACAGGACAAGGCCCTGTCGTACCCATATATGTACGTAACCAAATAGCATACCAAAAGGGTTGTAGCTCCGGATCAATGGAGCGTACTGACTGCTGCTGAGGGGAGGTCCTATTGCTGTGGATCGTCCGACTGGCCACCTGATCCTGCGGGCATAAACGCAGCGTCCACAAGAAGGGACGTCAGTACGAGTAATGTACTGAGTATGTAAGGCATGAATGATAACATAATAATATGTATAGAATCTGAATAACAACATAATAAGGAAATATGGAAAATATAAGAAAAAGGTATGACTGTAACTGCTTGCCTCTTAAGGCGGAATCATGCATGCTCACTTTTACACCGTGCCTATATGGATGATTACACCGTGCCTATATGGCCGGGCAGCACCACTACGCTGGGCGTAGTGGGTGACTTATGGATGATGATAGTGGGCAGCACCACCACTAGATGATTACCCCGGACGTCGGAGGCCCGGACGCGGGCTAATGATGTTATTTGATTCAGACAGTTTATGTATGTATGGGTGATATGTTTTGAAGGTAAAAGTGAGCATGCATGATTCCACCTTAAGAGGCAAGCAGTTACAGTCATACCTTTTTCTTATATTTTCCATATTTCCTTATTATGTTGTTGTTCATATTCTATACATATTATTATGTTATCATTCATGCCTTACATACTCAGTACATTACTCGTACTGACGTCCCTTCTTGTGGACGCTGCGTTTATGCCCGCAGGATCAGGTGGCCAGTCGGACGATCCACAGCAATAGGACCTCCCCTCAACAGCAGTCAGTACGCTCCATTGATCCGGAGCTACAACCCTTTTGGTATGCTATTCGGTTACGTACATATATGGGTACGACAGGGCCTTGTCCTGTCCTTTCTACAGTTTGTACTCCATAGAGGTCTGTAGACAGTGATATGTAGTCGTGTTGTCATGCAGCCTCGTCGGCACTTATTTTGTTGTACAGGATATATGAAGCGGCCAGATCGGCTTGTGCTGTTACTCTCGATATTTATGTTTATATGTATGTGTTGGCCGTGAGCCCCCAGTACAGTGTCTTTTATGTTGATTGTTCGGGAGACAGTACCGTTCAGTTACAGATTGTGTATGGGCCCGGGATAGTCAGTGAGAAGTAAATGCAAGCATAGGAGTGCTTGGCCAGTAGTGGTCGGGCACTTGTTATGGCCCATCGGTTTGGGCCATGACAAAATTGGTATCAGAGCAGTTCGTCCTAGGATTGGTCTACGAGCCGTGTCCAGTAGAGTCTTGTTTATGGGTGTGAAGCGCGCCACACTTATAAACAGGAGGCTGCAGGGCATTCAGGATGGTTACCCTTCTTTGTATCTTAAATCGTGCTATAGAGCTGAGTCATAGGTTGTAAATCCTCAATCCCGACTCCTCCTGTTTTATAAGTTGACGATGACTCCTTCAGAAGGGATATGATTGGTTAGAAAAGGTAAAAGAGCGATGCACGTCACTCAATGAGCTAGATATTGACGAGGACTCCCTTATTATATAGAGTATATTGGCGAGGATAATATACAGGGATATGAGGTTCATATAGCCGTATTTGTTTCTATTACCAAATGAGGTTCAGATGGAGATGCCATGGCCTTCAGGTATGCATATATATTTCCAGTTACTATTATTGGGGCCGTTGTTATTACTGATTGTTATAGCCCTGTGTGGCATTGTGCTGTTGGTTTACCGCAAGACAGGTTTGTAGTATTGTAGTTACAGAGAAAGTTCTGCCGTAATTTTCATAAGATCCCTAAGAGTTTAACATTCGAGGACGAATGTTTTTAAAGGGGGGAAGGATGTTACACCCCGTAGTTTCGTATGTTGAGATTCGAGCTACCTTTAGGAGGTGTGTGAGCTTATATGTGTTAAACTTATGGTTATAAGGATTCAAGTTCATATAATAAGCTATGAAAGGATTGAAGGACAAGTGAATTAAGGAAATTAAATTTGTCGGACTTTGGAGAAAATATGAGGAGCAATTTTAGTCCAACTTGGGGGACGAATATCTCTTAGCATATGAACTGTTTTAAGGTGAAACAATAGCCTAGAATGAAGTTCGTCGAGTCTAGTTTCCAATGCAACAAACCGCTCATCGATTGGACTTCGAGTGGAGAATTATGGACGTTACAAGTTCAGCTGACAGAGCAGAAACGCGTGCTACAGTACTGCTACAGTACCGACTTGCTACAGTACCCCCCCCCCCCCCCCCGAATTTGACCCTTATAAAAAGGGTAAGAACCCCCTTTTTTCACCAGATTCAACCAGAAATTTCCAGAAAATTGAAGAGAGAAAGAGAGAGGGGATCACAAAGTGAGCAATTTTCAAGCGAGGAGTATTAATCGAAGCTCGGATAAACGCATGGATGTGATTCTAGTATGATTTTGGGGTGGACTCAAGATAGATATTAAAGATATCTCTGTTTTAACAAGAATAAGGTATGAATCTTTCCTTATTAGTATTGATTTAGGCTTATCTACGGAGGAAAGGTTACTAAATGAGCTTATAATGAATTTATGGGTCGAGAAATTGGATAAAACATCGTGTGAAATGTTTATGGAATATTTTGGTGTTGATAATATTGTTGTTGATGTTGGTATTGTTGTTGTTGGTGGTGGTTGCTGAATTGAGATTTCAGGTTAGGCATATAAACAGGGGAGATGCTGCCCGAATTTCGGCAGATTCTAAAGGGATTTTAATTAAAGGCTTAAGATAAGTGTATGATGGTGAGCCTAATAATAGTATGAACGATTTTATATGTAGATTATAAGTCAGGAGATAAGTGGGAAGGTGAAGGAGCAAGATTCCAGGTATGTAAGGCTAAACCATTCTTTCTTAAGGCATGAGTCCTTTGTTGTGAACCTATATGTGACATCTTCAATAAACTCGTTTCTGAAAGTACCAAAGCTTACAGTTCCCGATGTTCTTGTGATATCCTTGAACTTGTTTCATGGCTATTGTTGTTATTCATTGATGTTGATCTCATCTTATGACTTTGTTCCTTCAAGGTGAGACGTGTTCATGATGACGGTTCCATAATAATAATCCAACGAGTTTAGGAACAAGTTCTTAAGGAATGTCTTATAGGACATGAATAGAGTGTTAGCAGAGGATCTCTAATGAGGTATTTAATGTTTGAAGAAAGGTTCAGGTTGTATCTTAGGATTTGGTTATAGTCCAGTCAAGTGGGAAGAAGTACTAATGGCCTGAGCAATGCTTATAAGTCTTATGTGATTATGTTGGTTCACATTTATGCATTGCATTCATTTACATATATGCATATTGACCCGTGACCAGAAGGCGATATATACGCGTATATTAGGTATATTATATATATATATATATATATATATATATATATATATATATATATATATATATGTATGGGGTATGGGAAAAGGGCGACGCGTTATATACGCATTACCACCTGATCAGTTGGGCAGTTATTACCACTAGTCTACGGCCAGTTGGGCAGATGTATATATTTACCACTGGACTGCAGCTAGTCGGGCAGTTACCACCGTGCTACGGCCGGTCGGGCAGTTACCGCTGATCAGTCGGGCAGTTGCCCTCTACCGTCGGGCGATAATCGGACGGGCAGTTATTACCACCGGACTGCAGCCGGTCGGGCAGTTACCACTGATCGGTTGGGCAGTTAGTATAGGATGATTAGTAAGATAAAGGCACGGTACTGTACATAGATATGGTTAAGCATGCGAGAGTATAGAGAGAGACATGTATCATATATGGATCGGGTTGTACGCCGCAACACATATTCAAAATAACGTTTGATGATAAGGTAACCAGGACTATGGTAGGGTATACAGACCTAGTAAGGATCGCAAGAAGATGAAGAGGTGTATATACATATGCTAGATTTCCGTCGGTAGTTCAGAAATGCTAGGTTGATTCTTATTCTTCTCAACTTTAGTATATGGCTATTTTGTTTCACTTTCCGCCTTGCATACTCAGTACATTGCTCGTACTGACGTCCCTTTGTTGGGGGCGCTGCGTTTCATGCCCGCAGGTCTTGAGATACAGCTTGACGGATCTTTCAGTAAGGATACCAGCTCAGCAGACAGAGTCGTGGCACTCCACTTGCTTCGGAGTTGCCCTGTGAGTCAGCATGGCTGCATATGCATTTGCATGGGTATGGCGGGGCCTTGTTCCGGCCACTTTATGTCATGTACTCCTGTAGAGGCTCGTAGACAGATATGCACAGTTAGATATCTTATAATTATCTCGACTTGTACTATGTTGTATCATTATTATGGATAGCCTTACCGGCACATGCACTTGAGATTAGTTTGAAGACGTAAGTATGTTATCTTTTGGGCTTGTGCCCCTATGGCTTATAGTACCTTGGTCTTATGTTGCCTTTCGAGATACGGAAAACGTGAGTTACAGTTGGTTCGCTCGGTTGCCGTAGGGTGCCGAGTGCCAGTCACGCCTTACCAAGGTTGGGGTGTGACACTTGGTTACCTCGTCTTTGACGAATGCATGTTTTACCTCGGGTTGTGGCCTCCGCTTTTGTTTGACCGGATGGAAACTTGGATCCAGGCTCAACTTGTGTGTCATCACGTCCGGTGGAATACCTGTCATGTCTAAATAGGACCAAGCAAAGCAATCTGAGTTATTTTTAAGAAACTCAATAAATTCTTTCTTGAGCTCGGGGGTTAACCCCGTGCCCAGGTATACCTTTTTCTCTGGTAGATGGACGAACAGTATGACTTGCTCGAGTTCTTCGACTGTGGACTTAGTGGAATCAGAATCATCGGGCACCACAAAGGTTCTCGGTACTCCGAATTCTAACTCTTCGTCTAGTGTGTCTCCGTTCCGATCTTTCGAAGATTTCGGGATCGGGATCGGGATCTGTGATTGCTATTTGTAATTCTTCCCTTCGTTCCGATCTGGCGCCTTTATAGTATTAACGGATTCTTCAACCGCGAACATTTCTTTTGCGGCCTGTTATTCACCACAGATGGTTTTGATACCTTCTGGGGTCGGGAATTTCAATACCTGATGCATAGTCGAGGGAACCGCCCTCATGAGGTGAATCCACGGTCTGCCCAGCAATGCACTATATCCCATGTCTCCCTCTATCACATAAAATTTTATATGCTGCGCAATTCCTGCCATATTGATTGGTAAAGTGATCTCACCCTTCGTCGTTTCGCATGCTATGTTGAATCCGTTGAGGACCCGTATTGCCGGCACGATCTGATCTAGTAGTCCCAGCTGTTCGATGACTCTCCATCGGATGATATTAGCCGAGCTACCTGGATCAATTAGCATACGTTTAATACTAAATTTATTGACTAGGATAGATATTACCAGTGCGTCGTTATGCGGCTGGGCGATGCCTTCCATGTCCTCGTCATTGAACGTGATGGGACCATCGGGGTCATCATTCCGGATACACTTTTCCCTCGTTATGGAAATTTTGGTGCGTTTCACAACCGGCCCGATGGGAACGTCAGTTCCTCCCATGAACATGTATATCACTTGCTGAGGCTCTTCCGGCCTATCCTGCTTGTTGGAGTCCAGGTTCTTGAAATGGATTTTTTCTCGTTCACTTAGGAATTCTCGAAGATGTCCTAAATTGAACAGACGAGCGACTTCCTCTCTCAGCTGTCGACAATCCTCGGTCCGATGGCCGTGAGTATGATGATATTTACAAATAAGACTTTTATCCCGCTTCTCTGGATCAGATTGGATTGGCCTTGGATGCCTTATTTCTTTATTTCGGATAACGGCCGCTGCTGTGGTTGCTACATCGATGCAAAAGTTATACTCGGATAACCTTGGAGATTCTCTGTTTCCTGGGGCTCTATCGACAGCATTTCTATTTATCAATCCACGGCTACTTTGGCCTCGATCATTCCTCCTATCATTCTTTCCCGATTTGTTGTTGCGCCCGTTTCCCCTTCGATCGAGTGGGTAAGGCTGGTACCTGTCATATGACGATCTGGAATCCCGATCTACCACTCTCATCAATTGAACACTCCCTTTAATGGAATGCCATGATACCGAAGCAGCCTTCAAAATTTTATCATCTTCGACCCTGATCTTCGACTGGTACCTGTTGTGTACATCAGCCTAGGCGATCGCCGGGTATTCTACCAGATTTTGCTTTAACCCCGATTTTGCAATTGCGCTATGATCTCTTGCTGGGCCTGTAACTGAGCCATAGCCATGTCTAACTGGTTTTGGAGCTGTTGCAGCGTGACTCTGTTATTCTCGCTGGCCGGTACACTGCCCACCGATGATCCGACTTGAACAGGATTAACGGGGCCGGGGGGGAGGGGGCGTTGTTATTTGGTACGTCCCCGTCGTCATTCTCATGATGGCTAGGTTCCACTTGGAAGTTGACAGAATGGGAATTTGACATTTCTGGTATACTTGAAATCAAGCCTTAAAGAACAAGTGTAAAATATCGAGCTTAACCAGAATGTTGTATTGAACCGCCACTGTTATCTAAGGCCCCACGGTGGGCGCCAAACTATTTAACCCTAAAATGGGGAACAAATAAATTTATGCGTGATGCCAAAGATATGTGGCTAAGTTCAATTTGATATTAGATTACAAGGGAAACCAATAAGTGAATAAGGAAACAGATCTTACCAGATGTTAATTAAGTCCGGCCTCGGGTATGAAAACCGAGGTCGGTACCCTATGCTGAATACGTATACGATGGATAATAGAAATCAACTCAATAACAGAAAATGGAGGTGAATGCAAGTAATTCTTTTGCCTTTTGATATGAACTTTTTCTTTCTTTCTGTTGCCAACCCCTTTAATGGATGAGAACCTCCTTTTTATATAGTAGAGGAGTTTCAACCTTAGTACAATTCTAAATAAAGAAAATAAATCTGGTGACAGTTGTTTTACCGAGATTGACGCCAAATTATCCGGTTGAGGGCGGATATTTCGCTCTTCTCCTTATGGCCGCCAACCGCCCTTCCTTTATCGCCTCATCTCGGCCCGAACTCGAAGCCTCGTATCTGCTGAGACGGTCGTATCGTGACCGAGCATAACCATGACAATAGGAAACCGAGTGTGCCTGTGTCACACCCTAGCAATAGTAGGGCATGACGGGCACCCGACTCTCATCAGAGTCGAGCGAACCCTTAGACATTCACTCTATTAAAACCTGTCATTTCAAAAACTTTTAAGAACATAAATTTTTTCCAAATTGAAATCATTATCTCTATAACGATTATGAAAACTTTCAATCAATAAGTACTTTAGACCAATCTAAATCATCTAAAATACATACTCTTTTAAAATCCACAAAGGACTCAACTGAAATCACTTTGTCGACACCTTGACAAACGTACTACAAGACACTGTCTGCAAAAGTCTCTATGAAGTGAACTGAACATTATGAGTCAGGACAGGGCCCTGACATACCCGTAATCATACATATCTATACATGACTCAGCACAGCTCCAGAATGAGGTGGAACTTGCCAATCCCAGCTGACGTCCAAGCATCCTAGCTATACACTTAACCTACCAAACAATCTGGGGCTGCGGGCATGAACGCAGCGTCCCCAGGCAAAAGGACGTCAGTACGGACAATGTACTGAGTATGTAAGGTGGTAACAAATCATAATCATAATTTGATTTAGGAGAGAAGAAATCACAATCTAACTTAATACCTGCAGCCTTCGCTGGAAGAAACATAAATATATACACGAAGTCTCCAAAACAATCTTTAAGTAAATAATGCAATCTCACACACATGCCGCTTCCGACATGTTAACAAATGGTCCCTTCGGACAGCCCTTCCGGCTAGTATCACAATAGTCCCTTCGGACGGCCGCTTCCGGCATAATAATGATGGCCCCTTCGGGCAGCCGCTTCCGGCTTAATAATGATGGCCCCTTCGGGCAGCTGCTTCCGGCTTAATATCACAATCATGTCAACACAAACTTAATCCACAAATATCAATACAAAGAGATGATGCTATGGAATGTAAACATAAATCATAAATGAAATGAAATAGTAAAATCTCGCACCTCCTTCGGAGCGGTTTTGAAAATCTAAATAGTAAAATCTCGCACCCCCTTCGGAGTGGTTCTGAAAATCTAAATAGTAAAATATCGCACCCCCTTCGGAGTGGTTTTGAAAATCTAACTTTATGTTTCCTTTAGTATAAAACTAATTTCCTCGAAATCATTAGTAAAACCATATACATAACTCAACTGGCACCTTATGGGTGTTCCCTTCGGAACAGAATAGGAGTACAATATCCATAAACCATCACCAGAAACATTTAGACCTTACTCGTCTAAGAATGGAATCATATGGAGTACATATAGAATGAATAGCACAAGAATCATGAATCACATTCGGAACCTATGAATAGAGTTACCCAAAAGTTCATATCATTCATCACTTACATCTAAGATATGCCAAAAGAAAGAAGGGTTAGCCTTACATACCTTTAGCGCTTATCCGCCACACAATATATATACGCTGCCCAATAATGTCTCAACCTATATTAAGACGTCAAGAGCTACGGTTAAACTACGGGGAGATTCAAAACGTATTCTAACGTTAGTAACTCCTTTCTAGATGTTTAGACGTCGTTATACTTATATCCAAACCAACTACATACAACCAATCCAACATCAATAATCTCAAGTTACTCCTAATAGTCCGTAGTCTTAACGTTTTCATGTAACAACTTTACAACAGCCCAAACAACATAAATACAGTATATATTCTTAGCTATCATTAATTTTCCAAGCGCAACAAGATCAACAACAACGTATCAAAACAGCCCATACCTTACAACACTCGATAATAGTTTACATGCGATTATGACACATCCAATTCATTCTTGTTAGTCTATAGTCATAATATTTCGTCAAAACGATTCTATTACAACCTAACCAACATTCAATACAATGCATAATCTCAATTATCATCAATCTCCCAAGCTCAATAAGAACAACAACGACACACCCAAAACAGTCCCTAACCGATCAACATAGAAGTGCCCGAAATTCTTGCAAACGTTTACGAACATACCAATCAACCACATACGATTCTTACTCATTATTTCTTATCTTCTTTTCATATAATTTCAGTGAAATATGACCAGCAGTCACACGACAACTACATCATCAATTAATACGCAAATGAGCTACATTGTCATCACTATAATCTTTACAACAACCCACAAACAATTTTAGTTCCAACTCTAACCATTAAATACCTTCATTTCCATCATAAAATTCATGACAGCAACCATCAAAATACCAAGTAAAATGAGTTCACTATCTTCCACACAAAACAGTCCACTACACGGCCACAACTCAACAAAATAACAACAAGTTCATATCAACACAACTTCACCTTTAACCTTCCAATTCTTTTCATTCTTTTTACCATGCAATCTATGATAGCAACAACCATAATTACTAAATAAAATCAGTCCATTATTCCACACCAAACAGTCCCCTACGGGTTCCACAATGCATCAACACCAACATTCATAATTTCATACATGCAATGTACATTTACATATTCACAACACATCCAAATTCATCCTAAAACAGCCCCTACGGCTTCAACAACATTCCAACACCAATATTCATAATTTCATACATGCAACTTATATTTACACATCTACCACACGTTTTAGGCCACCCTTAATACATGCAAAAGAAGGTTAAACCTTACCTTAAACACTTGACTTCTCAACTTGACTAGAGTTTGATGACTTGAACTAATACTTGTTCTTGTTGCTCCAATGGATACTCCACGTTGCTATGCACCTTCCTAAGGGTTGAAACACCTTGGAAAATATTTTTTTTTTAAAATCAAAATGGAGAGCTCAAATCTGGCCGTGAGCTTATAGGAGCTTGCATAGCATGTTTAGGGTTTCTCCTTCACTTGAAACATAATGGTGAATGTGTAGAACACTTTAGGGGTTTAATGGTGAGAAATAAATGGAAGAGCTGGCCGTGTTTGGTGGTGGAACAGCCATGGATGGCCGTGGCTCTCTTTCCTCTTCACTTGGTGAAGATGAGAGCCTCTCTCTCTAAGTTCACTTTGTGGGATTGGGAAGTGAGTTGTGGCTGCAACTTTTGTCAACAAAGAGACCATTTTGCTGCCCAAGAGGGTCTTACACGTCCCCCAACCCAAGAATGAGCAAAAAATCTGATTTTGTCATGTGGTAGTGGGGCCCACACGGCCACTAGTGCATAATTAGTGAATATTTAAGTCTTAATCCCCACTCAGCCCGACTTACATCGTCTATATTTCCTTATCCCGATATCATTTTGATGAGAGGTTTGTTGCGTTGCAAACTAGACTCGATGAACTTCATTTTAGGATTTTGAAACACCTTAAAACTCCTTATATACTAGGAGATATTCCTCCTACAATATAGGCTAAAATCGGGTCCGAGATTTTACTGAAGTTGTTCCGATTCATTTCGTTTAATTTCTAATCCTCTTCCAACCTCATGTAACCTCTTATACATACATATACACACTCATATACATCCATAACAATCCATATACGCGTCTCGAAGGGTCCGGAGAATCACAATAACCTTAAACATAACTAGAGAACTCACAAGGCTTCGATGAAACTCCAATCGCAAAAGTATATTCATATCTTTTGTCCATCTTCTATATCATTACTAATAATCTCAAATACTTTAAAAGGTCACTCACATTACCTCATATACATACTCATAACGCGATTTCAAATCCTTTAGGTTACCATGTCACCTCGGGATACTTAAGGCAACCATATATATAACGATATTCTTACTAACTCGATTAACTTTCCTTGAACCTTCTTAACTCATTCTTTCTTGTTTTAATTCAAGTAGCACGGATTATTATGGAGTGTAACAGCCTGTATCCTCGGTTTTACCCGTATACACTTATATTATGGAAATTCTACATAAATATAATATGTAATCGCTATTTCTTTAAAATATTTAAATTCCTTATCTAATAAAAATACTTATGGACAGTGGCGGATTCAGGATTTTCACTCAGGGGATTCAGAAAAAGCAACAAAAGTTAAATATAAAAATAATGTTGTTACTATAAATTGAACCTAGGACGCTAGAGATAATTAATTTTGAACACCCTGGACTACTTGAGTTAACATTTTGCATTTGTTCAGGGTATTCAAAAGTCAATATATGTACATAAACACAGAATATCTATACTATATATACAAGGTAATTTTTTACCGAAGGTGTTCGGGTGAACACCCTCGGCACCCTCTAAATCCGCCCCTGCTTGCAGAAAGGAACGTTCATCTAACTATGTAAATTTCAGATAATTGAAGCGACACAATACACGGGTCAATGAAAATAAGAATGAGAAATTCTCACATATTCAAATATTGTATTATAGAAAAAATACATATAGCTTACATGTTTAAACTTAAAGTGCAAGAGAGTTGTTTCTAATAATTGTTATATCATTAGGTAATATGTCATTCACTATTTAAGGAGGTTTAAAGGATGCATGTTGTTTATTATTTTCTTTAATCAAAGCAGCTTTTTGTTAATTTTTTTAATAAAAATGTTATCCTCTTAAATTTCATAAAGATTAGACACATATAAACTTACTTATACTTTAGCTTGTCTTTGACTAATTATAATTTAAATTTACTATGTTACGAATATACTCATACTTTTTTGAAATTAAAAGACTTTATATGTATATATAGGAAAGAATGCAAAAACATGAAATATATATGTGGTAATGTGTGTATATCACCCACTTAACACATTTGAGTGTGACTTTTCAGAGGGTATATATTCCGTTTTGAAAAAATTCGGGGGATTAAATAGGACTCCCATAAAGATTCAAAGAATAAGTATGTAACTGGAAATTCGAGACAACTTTTGAAGGTTTTTATTCCTTTTCTCGAATAATAAATGTAATGGTGCTCTATATGTTGACTGACTTATACTTATTTTGAATTAGCTTCAGTCTACTACCAAAGGGGCTCAAGGACATTGGAGGCCTAAAACAAAACTTTATTAAAAGACCTCAATTTAAAAAAAAAAAAATTACATAAAGTAACCTTATTCATGCTTTAAGTAACCTTTTCTGAGTAATTGTCTTTCTTTTTATTTATAAAGATCATATACTTCCTCCCGTCCATTTTAGTTGTCGTGCTTATTAAAAATTGTTGGTCCAAAAATAATTGTCATTTTCAAAAATCTAGATATAGTTAATTATTTATTTTCATCTTTATTCTTACTCAATGGGCAGCTCAGCTGGTAAAAAAGGAGATGGTATCGAAGAGGAAGGTTCGTAGACACTACTAATGCAATGACTAGTCTAATCTCTTTTCTCTACGTGAACTTTTTCTTATGTAAACTCGGTGTGTTATCTAAGTCCCTTATATTTATACCTTCGTCATTAAAGAGATGGGGCCTCCACTTAATATCATCAACGAGTTTATATATGAAAATCTAATTGACAACGGTCCCTCCTCCTTTTTGGGTTGGTAGTAATGGAATGCTTTCATTATCTAAAATAAATATGGAGAGAGACTAATACGGTAACAAAGAGAGTATTATTTAATTTAGAACAAAGAGTAATTACGGATAATTTAGTCAAATTACCTTTTTAGTTAGTATTTTGTTAAGGGATGTGCAAATATAAACATGACAAGTAAAATAGATCAGAGGGGGAACTGTAGGGATCTAGTAGCTCAGTTGATCGGCTACCTAAACTTTTGCCTTGTTGGAAGGATTCGAATCCCCTCCTCATTTCCCCTTCCCCTACCCCCTATCCCCATGTAGTTAAAAGAAAAAAAAAATCAGAGGGAGTACTTGTTTACCATGAATGCTCAATATTTTTTAAGGAAAATTTTATACCATTAAACTAACCTATTACTATTAATTAGCAAAACTGTGGCCCTCAAATTTTGGGGGCCTAAAGCCATTGCTTCATTGGCTTGGGTCTTGAGCCGGCACTGTCTACTACGTTCAAGGGCCTTGCAGCTATATATACGTATTTACTAAGATCAAATAAATTAAACATGTTACACAACCCATGACGGGCGTTCCCTTCAAAATTAGCCGGAATTAATTTAGAAAAATATTGAGTGCATATGTGCGTGTGGTAAGTAATTTATCCAAATAATCTTATTTTAGTGGATGCCATTTTTCCCATGACGCACTAAATGCAAGGTATGTTGCATACCATTTGGAAGCTGTGACTTTTATGTCAATGGAAGAATACTTGGTCAAAGATAAAAGAGAGACAAAATTTGGTGGAAAACTAAAAGTGCTAACTAAGCCGACGTAATCAACGTCAATTTTGCCCTAAAGTAGCATCACAGTGTTGCCAAAAAAAGTGGGAAGACTGATAATTTTTCCAAGGGGAATCAGCCACGGAAAATTTCTATAAGTATAATTATGATTCTATTGGCTTGTTTAAATTATCCTTTGAAAAGATGGCATCCATCTTGGACCCGCAATTACTGTGTAACAATTTTTCGAGAAAATATGACGTTTAATAGCAACAGATAGCCATGAGTTATGACCGATCCACATGTATTTCTTGAGTCATATATAATATCCTTGACTATATAAAGACTAAATGATTCTACTTAATATAACTTGGCCACCTTAGTAGTTATCCCCAACCCCAAAGAGAGAGAAAAAAAAAAAGGAAGGAAAATCTCCGTGCAAGACTTAGAAATGTATGGCTTGTACTTGTTTGACTTGTGGTCCATTCGGTCAGAACGAGTGAGCTCGTCATGCATTTTTTATTTTGCAAATGTTTGAAAATTTAAAAGGCTCCATAGTAGTTGGAATAGTAAGGAGACCATGCGTGATGGTTGGTACCACCTAAAATTTGAACTGTTTAGTAATGCACATGCAAATTCGTATACTAAATCTAATGTTAGAGTTCAGAGTCAATTAGTTGATCAAACTCGTGTTGGAACTGGAATTGATGTGTGTTAGGTTGCAGATCAATATTATACGTGTAAGATACGTGTATTAAGATTGGCATTAATAAGCCACACCACTTCTACTTCATTGTTAAGGACCACCGCCTGCATGGCCGGCATTACTGCACCCATTACTTTCAGCTCGAATAAGTTATATGCGTACATTGAATTTGTATAAATTGTGAGTAATGAATATAGTGTTATTTCGTACTCCTGACAAGTGCAGCAAGTGAAGGAATTAAAGTAGTTTGGTAGGAATTGACTGGGCAATTATAGGGAAAAGTATTAGCTGTACTATTTTGAGTGTAATGCCATGGTTGGTTCTAGTTTCCTTCTGTTTTGAAATATATGCCTTCATATGCTTTTCTTCCAATTTGTTGGTCAATTCTTCTCTTCAATTCTTTTGGAAGCCTTTCCCAAACAACAAAATAAAATAATGGAAACATAAAACTATCTGTGGTGTGCTGATGAGTTTTTTTATTACCTTGTGGCTAAATATTGTATTATTATCTTGTTAATATACAAAATCGTTGACTAATTAAGTACCTTGAAAATCATGTAGACATATGCATGTTAAAAATTCAATTGCACAATTAATGAGACGCTAGCGATGGTTGCAAATTCAATTGCACAATTAATGAGACGCTAGCGATGGTTGCAGGTTGTCACATCCGGCCATGGTTCAACAGTTGAACATTTTAGCTTTTGTCCCGTTGAATTTTGAGTAACAAATACGTATCAACTATTTATCAGCAGCCTTCCATGTTTGAATATATTCTTATTTTGGAACATCAAAAATACTGCGTAGATCTTATCTATTCTTGACACGATTCAAATTTCTTACCTACTAGTTGAAAGTAAGACTAACTTACCAATTCAAGGATTTCATCTTTACACAGTAACGTGACATTGAGGAAATTATCCATGAGTGAGATAGGTCAACATATGCAATAAAGAAATACTCACTCCATTTCAATTTAAGTTATAGTAATTATTGACTAGTCCAATAATTTTTGTATCAGAAAGTGATCACAGGATATTAGGTTTGATAAGGAGACTTTTTGGATAATTTACTTCTCCGATGTTAGGATAAGAAAAATAAGTTGATTAGCCACGAAACTTAAAACAATAAGGAAGATTTTTTCATTTTGTTTCTTAAACTAAATGTGTGTAATATACATTTTCTTTGAATCTTGTGGCCGATCCTAAACATTCACGTAGAATATTAAAATTAGAGAGTAATTATCAAATATAAAAATAGACGTTTTTTTAAACAGATTAAGAAGTGCAGTAAGACACTTAGATTGAAATGAAGGGAATGAAAATTAACAAGGCAAATAGCAACGAGAAAAACAAAATTAATCTAAAATGTCAACCTCCATCATTCGACAGCAGATCTAACTAAGATTCAAGTGCACATAAGTCAATTTTAAAAATAATAATAATAATGCTATCAATAACCCGCACTACGAATTTGAAGATTATAAATCCAAAAGTCATTGCAATGCCTCTTTTCCATTGAATATGAATCCAAAATTTGCCCACGGTGCAATAAATCAATCAGCTGTCTTAATCCAAGTCCAATCAGAAATCAGAATAAATTGTACGAATTCTCTATATTTGAGCCACTCTTAGAGCTCGTTTGGATTGGCTTATAAGTTGGTGTGTTCAGCTTTTTTGAATGCTTAGCTGGCCAGTTTATATGTCATTTTATGCTTAAAATAAGTTAAAAAAAAATAATTGAGTCAATTTGGCTTATTTTATCTAAAACAGCTTATAAGTAAAAAAAAAAAAAAAATTGTCCTACCCCAATTTTTTTTTTTTTTTTTTTTTTTTACTTATACAGCTTATAAGCTGCTGTTTTTAAGCCCATCCAAACACATTACAAAAAAATTGGGTAATTTGCGGATGTTACAAGTTGCAATTTCCAGAGATTTTAGCCTCTAGTAATTGCTAGAAGAGGCTTAAACCTCCACTGATTGTAACTTTCAACCTCCGCAAATTATCATTTTTTTATAGCGACAGGCTCTTAGCGTATTCATTCAACTACTGCAAGGTGAGACAATAAGCTACTTCCTCCGTCCCAATTTATGTGATATAATTTAATAGAGTACAGAATTTAAAAAATAAAATAAAAATTTAAATTTTGTGATCTAAAATAAGGCAAAAATATTTGTGTGGTTATAAATCATTTTGTTAAGCGTAAAAGATAAAGTTTAAAGATAATTATTGCCAAATAAGAAATTGTATCATTTTTTTTTTAGATAAACTAAAAAGAAAAATATATCACATAAATTGAGACATAGGGATTTTTTCAATATGATTCTACGAAACCAAATAAAATGCATGAGATGAACAAAAAAGGTATTTCTAAATTTCAAAGACTAAGAGATTGTGGTTTAAGGCCCATATTTAGAAAAAAGACTGACGTAAGCTAGGTGTGACCGCCAAGGTGGGGAGGGGGGCGGGGGGGGGGGGGGGGGGAAATAGGGGAAAGGACACTGTGTGTCCACTCAATCAAACTAATCCGATATTTAATCACTGTTTGGGCTTAATTCCACTAGGTGTCCGTTCGACCCAAAATAATGCCAAGGCTGGTCAGCCCAACAGCTAGGCGCTTAAAAAAAAGGACTTTTTGTGGCGACTAAGTCGCCACTAAAGGGCTACTACAGCATAAATGCATACGTTAGAATTATATATACACTTTATATACAAGAATTATACATTTTATATACGTATGCTGGAATTGATCATACATTTATTATAAATAAATTATATGTTAATTATAAATTTATTATACACATATTATACAATAATGATATGATATTTATTTTTAACATATACAATAGTGATACATATTATATACCACAATGATACGGTTTCTATGATACATTTTTTATACATATGACACACTTTCTATACAAGACCGATATAGTTTATATACACATGCTGGAATTATATATACACTTTCTATACAAAAATGATACATATTATATACAAAAATGATACAATTTTCTATTCTATAATACACATTATATACACAAATGATACATATTATATACAAAAATGATACATAATTTAGTGATTCATATTTTATACAGTTTCTATACATTACAGATAGGTACTGATACATATTTTTATACACAAACGATACATATTATATACAAAAATCGCCTCAGAGTTTTTTGGGATATTTCTGACTAAATATACACATATTATACATGTTTTGGGATATTTAACCTTTAGTGGTGACATTTTTAATTGCCACTAAAAACTCTAATTTTTCTGTAGCAGCCCTTTAGTGGCGACTTTTAGTTGCCACAGAAAGTCTGTTTTTTTTTAAAGCGATGGGCTGTTGGACTACCCAGCCTTTAGTGGCGACTTTTTAAGTCTTTTGTGGCGACTAAAAGTCGCCACAAAAGGATTTCTACAGATTTTGGCTACCAAATGGGAATAGTTTATGGGTTAATTTTTGGGTTTGGGAATAGATAGGCTAGTGCATGAGATTATTTATGGCCCAATGGCCATTTGTGTCCTTTCCCCAAACAAAAAAGACCCGAAAAGGCCCAATTTTAAGCAAATGACTCAAGTTGGCCGTTCGATACAAATTAATGCCAAGCACTAGCCCAACAGCCCATACACTATAAAAAAAAAAGAAGAAACAAAAAGAAGGGCTTTTTGTGGCGACTTTTGGTCTCCATAAAGCAGCTAAAAGTCGTCACTAGAAGTTATCTACAAAAAGAACAGGACTATTAGTCGCCACAAAAAATCAAAACGTCACCATTAAAGATCGACGAAATGAATTCATATTAAGCCTTCAAAAACAATCTCAAAACATGTATAATATGTGTATAATTAGTAAGTGTACATTAATTATATATTTATTAAACAAAAATTATACACAATGATACATTTTCTAATTATAGGTTGATTATACATTTATTATACACAAATTATACAACAATGATATATTTTCTATGTATATACTTTAGGGATACATATTCTATCCGCTAATGATACATTTTTCTATACATATACAGTTGTGATATATATTTTTTATACAATAATGATACATTTCTATACGTATGATAAATTTTTTACACATATACAGTAATGATACATATACAACAATGATACAGTTTATATACAAATGTTGGAATTAGTTGAAAAATGGCTAGAAAATGAAATTATTTTGAAAAGGCTAAAAATAACTTTTAAGATTCTTGGGCCACCGGGTGTCAGTAGTTTCACGCGAATGGCTATTTGTGTCATTTTCCCAAAAATTTAAGGGAAAACAACACAAAACACCCTTAAAATGTAAAATATTTACCCGTTGATGCCCCCCTCCCGAACTAATTTTGCTTCTTACCCAACCGATCAAAAATATTTACTAGAGTACCCCTCGCCCAAAACCCTTCCTCCATGATACTATCTCAATATATTTATATATCATGAGGGTATCATGAAAGACTAAGAGAAGGACTGAAGCATTCCTACATGACATCGTCTCAGTATATTTATATACCATGATGGTATCACGAAGGACTGAGGAGTGTGTCATTAAAGGATTGAAGCAATCCTCCAAGATACCATCACATTATAAGTATATAAGATGATGGTATCATATAGGTGTTTTCGCTAAAAGTGGGTCTTTTGAATAAATAAAAATGATATTATCTCATTATATATTTATATACCATGTCGATATCATAATTTTGGTGACATTTCGGGTAAATAGTTTCAGAAGCATGAAAATAAGAGGAGTATAGACGAATAATTATTTTATTTTCAGGGATAACGACATTCTTTCCCCAAAATTTAACAGCCTGTTGACCCATGATTTTCAATTAACATGTAGTAGCCAAAACGATAATAGAAATGTTTAGCATATGCAATATCAAAAGCACGGCACCAAGACCCCATATCATTCACAAGTTTCCATTCCCACCATCCGTAGTAATTTATAAGACACACAAAAACATTCCACCACCACCCTGCTGCCACCGCACCAGCACCACCACGCTGCCACCAGCGGACTGCCCTACCCACACCCTCTAAAATTTAAATTAACAATCAAACTCACCCACCTCCGGACCAGCCTCATTTACCCCCAAACTCTATCTACGAAACTTAAAACAATAATATCTAAAAGAGAAAGAAAAGAAAAAAAAAAGAAGAGTGAGAATATAGAAAATTTATTTATATATATATACGCAGTGTATACAAATTGTAACACTGAATGTTTGTAAATAGTGTATATGCGTTAAATACAGTGTAGCTACACTTTTCATAAAATATATCTACGCATTATATATACATTTTTATCAGTACCCAATGTAGCCACTGTAATCCTTCACATTCATTTTTCTGTAATTCGCGTATAATTAATGTATACTCAGCGTATAATGAATACACACTAATTATACATATATTGTACGATAATTACACAATGTATAAATGAGGAGCATCGAAAAACCAACAAACTTAGTCGGAAAAAATATCTTCTCCGACAATGAGCATTGTTTTCATCCAAACTCTTAAAAAAATTTCAAAAAGTATTATCAATACCATATCTGAAAATGGACGACAAGCATAATAGGCGTCACCATCGTACTTCAGCTGGTAAATTATCTATAGAAAATAGGCATTTTTTAATCTAAGTGAACGATAAGGTGATCACGAAAAAAAAAAGGTAAGGAAAAAGATGTCGGCATACTAGTGGTCTCTCATGCCCTGAACCATGGCCTGGGCGTAACACGATACTCGGTGTCTAACTGCATGTGACCGAGCAAACCACAGGGCTTGCTGAATCAACATGGACATGAACTAATGCGGAAAACACTTTAAAACATGGATAATCTGAATAACATGAGTTATCATAATACTAATAAAAATACTGTTTAAACATGATGCAGAAATAATTTGAAAATATAATAAATGTTGAGCCAATACTGGCTATACGGCTCTGAACATTTGACATAACATAACTGACTAGTCTATGAAACCTCTGACATGAGTCTGATTGCTATACTGTTTACCGGGACAAGGACCCCGACATACCTTAACTGCATGACTGAAATAAACATAAATTAAGATAAAACCCCGAATGAGATGGGGATCACCAATAGTTGAGACGTGCAAAGTCCTAACGAACTGATTCATCGTCCTGTAAATCTGCATCGTGAAATGTAGGCCCCCAAGAAAATAAAGGGGATGTTAGTACACTTGAATTGTACTGGTATGTAAAGCAACTGAATGAAATAAACATGGCATATGAAATAATAGAACTGAAACTGCAAGTTGTAAGCTGAACATGAACTTGAGCATCATCTGACATGAGTAAGTGTATAACATGAGTAAAACGTGTACACACACACACGTGTGTGTGTGTGTATATATATATATATATATATGGTGAGAGAGCTGTAGTATAACTGACAACGTGGAATCACCACGTGGGTACATAGAGTCTGGTACCTGGCTCGACCAGCAGAGCAGCCCCACACCTTGTCAGGGTATGAGACATAAGCATCACATGAAAATGGATCCAATTCAACTGTCTGAAGGTGTCGTCCTAAACTAGGCAGATCGACCCTTCCCTACATTGGCATACGTAGTTTCAGGCTGTCTGAGCCTTCTCGTTAAACCTATGCTACTCCCAAAACATGAACATGGATATAGTTGGCATCTGGGCCAATGGTCTATATAACATGGCTTTAAGCATGACTTGTAAACTGGGTTCATAAACATGGCTTGTAAACATGATTCGTGAGTATAGTATAGCATGGATATACGTACGTAGTATAACTTGTATGAAAATATGGATGCATGTAGAATTTCATGAAATAGACATAAAAGTTCATATCTTGCATTTAAGAACCCATGTAATGCAAAATATGGGTTTTCATGGATTACGATCAGATTCTCAATAATCAGAAAGGAATATTAAGAACACAATAACAAATTAATCATTGAAACATGGTATATCATAGTACATATACTTAGGGTTATCATGAACATGTCTAGAATCCTAGTTTTGGTAAATTTTCGTATAATCATGGAAAATCGTGATGTGGAAAAGAACAATGATGTTCCCACACATAGATAGAAACCCTATATACCTGTGAACGCTCCAAAACTTGTAATAACATTCCAAAAGCTTAAGCCTTAAGCCTTGAGATGGGTTTCCTTGAAAACCCTAGGTTAGGAATGACGAACTCTCATTAGATTGCGTGAATACATGTTAGAATTGACTTGGAATGGCTTACCTTAATGCCTTGGATTGATGGGAGAAGAGGGACTTCGTTCTAGGGCCTGAAGAATGTGAAAAGTGGGAATAGAACTGAACATGGCGTATTTATACTTAACTGAGTCAGGGCATTATAAAGTCCGTATAAATTGACTGTATTTAACATTGTTGCGAATTCCATAAACTGTAATTTCCTAAGCAATAATTATGGACCGAGATACGGTCCGTAATTCTTTATACGACCATAAAAAAGGGTCTGTATTTAAGCATTTAAATAAATTGACCAATTCCAGTGACTTTGATTTTTCATGCTTTGATATGGACCAAAGTACGGTCCATATAAATTTTTACGGAGGGAAGTACGACCCGTTTTCAATTATACGGTCTATATAGTTGATCGTAAAAAAAATGTTTCTCAGAACTGAAACGAATTTAATTCCAACACTTCTCATCTGGTTTTCTAAGTCCCAAATCATGAACTTGGCTTAGTTTAAAGGTACGAGATGTTACAAGATCACTACAATGAAAGAGCAGAAAAAAGGGAGGGTGTGTACGATGGTGATTTGAAGAACCGAGAAGATGAAAAGAGAAGGAGAAAAATAAGAGTCAAAGAGAAAGGGATGCTGCTGAAAGAGGGGAGCAAGGGTGAGAAATTTAGGATTTGACTATAACTTGCAAATATATTGGGCTTAAATATTTCGAGTCAAATACTGCAAAGTTGGGCCATTTAAATTTGTGGCAACCACACTAGGCCATTTAAAATTTGTGTCAACCACACGGATTATTTTCTCTCTCTCTTTCTCTTTTTTTTTTTTAGCAAACTAATATAAATAACTATCTTTTAGGAGTAATTAACCATCCATAACTACCTTCTTCATATTTACAATTCGTAGCTACAGGCATTTTCGTTGTATTTGATGTATTTGAATACACTGTTCAGTTGTATCCAAATGTCACATGTATTTGAATGTGTTCGAGCTGCCGCGAAATTGAATGTATTCACTGTATTTAAATGTATCTCATATGTATTTGGCTCATATGTATTTGAGCTTCTTGTCTTGTAACTGAATGTATTTTTTCTTCTTGTTTTGTATCTGAATGTATTTTTGCTTCTTGTCTTGTATCTGAATGCATTTGGCTTCACATACATTTAGATACAAGACAAGAAGCCAAATATATATGCGATACAATATGAGTCAAATACAATGAGGCCAAATACATATGAGATACATTATGAGCCAAATACATATGACGAAATACAGTCAAATACAATCAGATACAAAGAAAAAAAGCTAGGAAAAATATGTAAGAAAAATAACGTGGTTGGCTGGGTTCAAATCTAGGCGGGCAGGGGCAAAGCCACACCCAATAATCACTCCAGCCACGGTCGCTTGATGTATTTTGATATAGCTATGAATGATAATCTACAAAATCACTGTAGCTACTAAATATAAATAAATTAAAAAGTAGTTATTATCAACGGCAAAGGCTCAAATATGCCTTTAAACTATATGAAATTGCACATATTTGCCCGTCGTTAAAAGGTTGGTGCAAAGATGCCCCTAACGTTTTTTTTTTTTTGGCTATATATGCCCTTGAGTTAACGAAAAATATTGGAAGGCATATTTGTTCAGTTTCGCATAGTATAGGGGCATATTTGATCCATTGAAATTCCTGAATATTATGGTACAAAATATCATTGCATTCCAAAACATAAAAAAAACATTTGTAATTACAATCCATCCACCATTGCATTACATCAAAATTATACAACTAAAAGAGCAGATGCAATTACAACCATCTTTTAAAGACTGTTTTCACAAATAAGAGCACCATTTCCCCTTTTCAAAAGATTTTTTTACTAATGATAATACCATTTTTATTTTTCAATTTGTTGATGATCTGGATAGTTCTTTCTGGATATTTTTCGTCTTCTCAATCCCAATATCTACACGATAATGGATGCAACAATTGCCGCAATAAAACATAAACATAAAATAGGAGATAACTTACATTAGACTTATGACACATGAAAAAATGTCTCCCGTAGTGCTAAATTTTTTGATAATAATAATAGAAAGAGTATCACATTTTAAGCATTTATACGGTTTCTTATATAACATTCAATGTGGTTTGGCCCTTTCGGGAATTTCACGCATAATCGAAATTTAGTAGAATTATTTGAAGTCCATAAGTGAGATGGAGTGCAGTAACTCCACGTCCACAAACCCTTCCACAACTCCACATCCACAAACCCTTCCACAACTATTTAAAGAACTCGAAGCTTCCGACATTTCATAAACAAGTGAAAGAATAAGAGAGAAAAGTGAGGGGTTGTACGATAAGTGTGGAGTTTCAAAATGCAGTTGCAATAAATCATTGGCTAGCATAAAGTGCACTACAAAAAAATCTGAGAACTATTTGTGCCATAATATTCACGAATTTCAATGGATCAAATATGCCCCTATACTATGCGAAACTGAACAAATATGCCCTCCAATATTTTCCGTTAACTCAAGGGCATATACAACAAAAAAAAAAAAAACGTTAGGGGCATCTTTGCACCAACCTTTTAACGACGGGCAAATATGTGCAATTTCATATAGTTCAGGGGCATATTTGAGCCTTTGCCGTATTATCAATAATTACCTCTTAGAGGTAGCTATGCCAAGCAATAATTCCTTTTTATTTTACAAGACCACCAACTTCAAGTGTTATTATATGATAAATATATATAGAAGTGGTGAGGCTTAGTGATTTACTACATAAATGACCAAAACATATAATTCGTGCTAATACAGAAAGTGATTAGCTGAGATGTTGAATTCGTGCTTACTGGAAAATAAGCTTTTCTCGTCTTGTCTCGTGTCTTTTTTTTTTTTTTTTTTTTTTTTTTTTTTTTTGTGCTTAATTACGATAGATCTTATTAAAATAAGTTAAGATCGATCATTCCAAACCAAGTTCATTCCATCAGAACTAACGTAAAAGACTTAAATCAACAATCAAGAATAGGACAACCAAAGACTACACAACATTATTCTTCCTGATTGGAGTTGTCAGCACATCAACACCATCAAGATCTCATCTAATGAGACAAATGATTTTCTCATAACCAGCGGCAGATGATTTATTATTAAACAAGGATGCCTGGAATGGCATCAGAACACACAGACAAAATGATCATTCGATCACCAGAGTTTGTCATAAAAGTATTCCTTTTAAAATTTCATTTCTTAGCTGGAAACTTATTAAAAGTAAGCTATCATTTACATCCAATTTTGGTTGCAGGTTTGTGGACATGCATGTCGATTGCTTATGCTGCACCAATGCACAATCAAAGGCTATCCAACACTTTTGCTTTTAAAGTGAACCTGCACCTTAGTTCTATGGAACTTCTTTCGACAATCTTTGAGAATCAATTATCATGCCAGGCCAGCCAAAGTATTTCTTTGTGAATGCTGGCAAACGCATGCCAGGAATGAAGTGAACAAAATGATGATCCAAATCACTCCAATTATTCTATGTTAGGTGATGTGGACAACAAGCTGTGCTTGTAAATATAGAGATCAAAACGGTTCTACACTAGAAGAATGCAACGACAAGCAGGGGCGAACCCATGTACAAGCTACCGGCGGCCTCGAGCACCCCTTAACCCCGACCTAAACTATGTATATTTATATAAAAATATCTCAAAAAGGAAATATATTAAACCAGTAGAACCCAGTGATACAAAAGGCTAATAGGTGCTTTGGTCGGGCCTGGCTAGCATGGGCAATAGGGCAACTTGGTTAGGTGGCAGGACATGTTGTGATGATCCTCTTTGCATTTATCATTCTATGTACTTCCGACTATTTACGCCTAATTTTTGACCTCTCATAATTTATTTTAATCACTCAGAGTCCTTGAATATTAAACAGAATGAAATATATTTTTTGTACAAATTAAAATGATTTTATAAAATTATTTAGATAATATTTGCCATTTCATTTGGCAAAATAATTTCTATAATTCTATAAATTATTTGAAAATTAATTTACATATTTTGCAATAATTATGAGCCACTTGCTAAAGTCAATCGAGATGATCATTTGAAAACAATTATTCATTTGAAATTATTAGAAAAAATCAATTAGCAAGCATTTCACCATGTCTAATTCAAGGAATCTGATTAATTAAATGAATTAATCATTTCTACCCCTCAATTCTTAATTTTGCATATTCAATGTGCATATATACAATTTATTAGAATTAATCTTAATTAATTGAATGTTTAATTGTGGTTAAATTCCATGAATTGTTTACTGCATGGCTAATATTGGTTACAATTGAAATGATTAATTGTTAGTCTAATTATGACCTTAATTGAAATAGCCAAATTCATTGGTTCAAGTCAATTAAAGTCATTTTTAAAAAATTAGTTTTCAATTGGTTGTTTGAATTAGGTGTGGCCAGAATTTGAAATGTTCAAATTATGAATAAACTTCGAATTATGGCTATTACATTAACTTGCATTTTCTACCCCTTCTTATAAGCATCTATACGATATATACACATATATCATGCATATATATGTGTATATTGGGCCTCTCTTTTTTTTCTTAAAATTTGGACCGATTCCAACCCAATACAGGGCCAGACCCTGCCCACGAAGCACCAGTATATAGGTGCATGCCTTTAGCCAAACGGACCCCTTAAGGGGTCATGTGGTTTTCTTCAAGGGTATCACCCAAAACCCTAGCGCCGCCACCATTTTCCCTTCTCTCTGCTGCGTCATCTTTGCCATATTTGGCAAAGTAGCAGGTGTACAACACCTTTTTCAGGCGTTGCATGACCGGATCGAGGAAACATTTAATGCTCCGTCTCCAATCTCACCAAACGCAACCTTAATACGGTATAATCCCTCCCTTTTCTTCACTTTTCTGCATTGCAACGGCCTTATGGCTGAAAAACTTTAATTATTTTTTGTTTGCACTTGGTTTGAATATTGAATTCCTATTGGTTCATGATGAACCGTGAGGATTGACCCATTTTTGGGTCGAATCCAACCGTTTATGAGCTTTTAAGGTTGAATCTCAACATTTGAACGTGGTGTGGGGAAGCAATCCTCAAATATTTGGATTTCTCCCATATCGGTTCTAACTATGGTTTTGAGATTTTTGGGATTCTATAGAAAGAACCCCCGAATTACATTGTTGAATAGACTTTAATACCTTGCAACTAAAATTTCACTTGCATACTCGACATACTTAAGTTTTGAGCATTTGCTTTTAAGACTTTAATAGTTCGAGTAAGTTCAAATTTTGAAGTGTTTTTTCTGTGCTTTCTTGTATTGGTCTTGTGGCTGAGTGTGAGGTGAAGGAGCACAAGGATCTCCAATTCCAACACTTGACTAAGGCTGGACTTGGAAAAGGTAATATTCCATCCCTTTATTTTATTTTTGTTCTTGGTTTCTATTTAATCATGGGTCATTTATTATGTGATTTTCAGTCTGTTTTGCTTAGTATTGTAGTTGATATGAAACTATGTTTAGTTTGATTCGTTTGTTTTTTCCTTAGTATTGTAGTTAGTATAAAATTATACTCAATGTGGTTTAGCTTGTCTGCTTAATTTAATATAGTAGCTTAATATGAAACTGTGCTTAGTTTAGCTTGCTCTGCTTTGGTTTAATGCTGTGGTTTAGGCTGTTTAGAAATCTGTTTAGAATCATGTTCATTACAAGTAAGATCAAGAGGTGTACTAATGGCTATGGTAGTATACAATAGTTGCTTGAAATGCCTTTGTTAACAGGTTGATTAATATGGTTCCCATGTAATAAGGAATGATCCTACTTTGAGATTATGTGGTTTGTCTTTAAGGTTAAGAGACTGTGCTATATATATGTATGCTTGGAAGCATGATTGAGTTGCCTAAACCCCATTGTTATCTAAGTCACAACTTGCTTAAATGAGCAACACCATTTTAAATCTGTTAAAGCCTACAACTGTTACACTCTATATGTCTTGTGTTGACGAATATAAAATAGGGGCATTTGTCTAATCTCTATCTAGGGCCATGCAGGCTTGAACTTAGCTTGGATTGTCTCTAATCACTTATCTAAAATGAAAACTAAGAAGGTCTTGCATTGTTGAGTCTTGGTCTGTATTTTGTTGGAGTCCACTAATCTGCAATGTGAGTTTTTACTAATTTAGAGAAGGATTGTTGTAATGTGATGGTCTATATTTTAAACCAACATTGAAGGCTAGTGATCATGTACTGTTTCCACTATACATTAGAATTTTTTTCTTGTTATGGGTGAGTTTTTTTTTTTTTTTTTTCTGTTAAAAGGGATTTCAAATTAATAGAGAATTAGACTTTAATCCAAGATCCATTTCACTCTTCACCCTTTATTTGGACACTGTTAAAAATGAACATTTGGTTTAACTAAGATAGTTGGTTCCCTTGTTTGAGTCTTATGCTTGTGTTTACCTTGTTGTTTTTTTTAAAAGAAAAAAAAAGTCCAGGTTCTAAATCTCATTTAGGAGCTATTATTTGCCTTCATGGACTGTTTGCACTTATATTTGTTTACCTAGATTTTAAAAAGAAAAGCTGGTTCTATTTTTGTACATGTGTAAGTATTTTATATGATTTTGAGTCTTATTTGATACTGTTTAATCACTGGTTTGCTGTCTGATATTGGCATAATGGGTAAATCCTACACTTGATAATATAAATAGTCAACTAACCATTAGTAAACCTTTAAAGGGATCAGTCTAGTACACCCTCTTGAATTTGATCTAAATCAGTATCTTCACACTTAAGTGGTCTATTGCTATATCTAAAATAAGTATGAAGGTTAATATAGTTTGGTATTAATACATAACTGCTTATTGTAAGGAAGAAGTCAACTAGTATACGCAGTCCTCTACTTTGAAAAGAGTAGACACTTTTTCATGTTAGAAAGGTTTTGGTTAATTGGTTATGACTAAAAGGGATAGTTAATTGCATTTCTTCCTTTTTTTTTTGGAATTTCTTAACTTGTTCTTGCCTGGACCTCCATGTAAAAATTGAGTGTTGATTCCATGAAAATTTTACATTTGCCTTCTATTTGTGGTTTATGTTAGTGTCGTGAGTTGAATGTATACGAAGTATACATGACTTGTATACACTGGAAGTGTATAAAAAGAAGTATATTTTGTATACTCTTGGACAAATATAGGACCTGCTTTCATTTGGTTGAAGATTGGGCCATTTCTATCCTTCTGTACAGTCATGTGGGCCTGAGTTTCAAATATGCATTTATTTGCATTTGGGCTTAGTTTCATTTGAGTACCCATGACTGAGTTTGTTTTGGTGTTGGGACTGTGTATATCTTTACATTTTGGGCCTCATTCAGTCATGTTATTTTCCTTGCATTTTGGGCCATTGTTCACACTTGGCTAAGGATTAAAATTTGGTTTCATTTTATATTACTTGGTTTAATTTAAGGACTGCCCTTATTTTATGTCTTGTTTGTTTGTACACATGAATCATATATACTCAATTATTTTCGTACTTAGTGCAAACAATCTCTAATCCTTATCATTTTTATATGTCGCATCTGATGTAATACCGGGCAATTTGGGCCATTTCTGGCATAAAACCTTGTTGGGCCAAACGCCCAATAACATTTCTTCATCGAGTCCGCATGAGAAAAAGGCAAGTTGATGTTCGCTTTAAAGGCCCAACTATGGGTGAAAATAGTAACTAGTGGGCTTAGGTAGGCCCACCAGCCTAAATTTTTTCCGTTAATTGTTTTTTTTCTTTTCTTTCTCGTATACTTATATATATATATATATATATCTGTATTTGTAAAAACACTTGTAAATATTGAAACCCCTATGTATGTTTAGAACTTAGAACACTTATGCGGATTTTTTAAACTCAAAACTCCCCTTTTTAAGGGGACTTTTTGCCAAAAATTTTCTTGAGTTTATGAAAAAATGAATGACATTTTTGTGGAAAGTTAAACACTTTTAGTAAATAAATACATTAATCACACATTGAAGCTAGTAGGTCAACCGTATTCTACGGTCTTTAATACTGGGGTGCATAAAACCTTATCTAGGGGATCACCAGAACCCTTACCTTAATCTTTGGTCTAAAAAGGATTTTTTTCTCTTGTTTGATAAACCCTTTTTAACCCGAATTTCCTAATATTTCTTAATAAATTAGGTGGCGACTCTAAAAAAAATAATACTAAAATTCAATTAGAGCACCAACAACCTCGTAGTAGCTTTTATGCTTTAATCCGCATAAAAGTGAACAGTAACAGATGGCGACTCCACTGGGGATTTCCTGGGTTCTAACCATAACGGTTTCAATATAATATGATTTTAACAACATTTATTTGCTTATGTCTTTAATTTCCGCAATTATAATGGTCATTCATTTCATATCATAAACTCAGCCACTCTTGGCAAAAAGCATAGTTTCAAAGGGGACACACGGGATCGTGGTCTGGCCTTCACTAAAAAACTCGAAACACCCTTTCTTTGAAACACGTTGAACGTTAAGTTGGTGTGCGGTCACACAACGGCCGACAACGGTTCACCCCGAGTAGTTCGCTCGGGTCCAAGGTCAATTCGAAAAACCCACTCTTGCATATGCCTAGGTTTGAGATAATCCAAATCTAAATATGAAGTAGACTGGGTGGTTTGGATATTTTAGACGTATCCAAACCCGATAGGAAGACCACCCCGTATCATGTATCGTCTATGGCCTAAAAAACACCGCATATCATATTATGTGCTATTTGAAAACATGTAATGTGCCTATGAATGGATTCATTTACTAGTTGGGGGGGGGGGGGGGGGGGAATTAACCTTGACTTCTGTTTTTGTAGATGTCGATCAACTTGAATTTTGACATGGTTTTGACTATTCCAGAAATGTTGCGTATTTAGTGGGGCCAAATGTCGCTGGAGGACAAAAAGGAGATTTCATATCATTTATAAAATCTCACATCCATCATGACTATGACGGGTTGCAAAGAATTAATGGAAGTAACTACCAGGTTTTGGGATATAGATAGGATGGTTTTTCGATTTGGGGACGACATCGAGATGACGCCAACTTTTGAGGAGTCCAGGGATGTGTAGCGTAGGCTCGGGATTAAAAAGAAGAAAGAAACCTAACCAAAATTTCTTAATCCCAGAAAAATCTACCTACTCTTAAATTTGTAAAATGCTTTCCTTGAACTATGCTAATTGGGGCCACGGTTCAACCATACCCTCTAGAGAGTTATATAAAAGATTTGGAAGCCCAAATGGATTTGTGAAATATCTCGGGGAGTTCAAGACTTATGCCGAATGGACGGCCACCAGACCTTTAGCATTCCCTATTTGCTTTCTGGGAATCATGGTTTTTTTCAAAGATTGGTCCTTATCCATAGATACCCGAGTCATTTCAGTCACCCATGCCATCTTCTACGGCATAACCCAACAAGTAAAAACTAAATACTTTGACCTAACCCCAATCTTCCTAGCCGATGTGTACCAAGCCTTGAGCCTCTGCCAAAACCATTACAAATACTTCCAAGGATGTAACTTACTCCTACAAAGGTGGATCCTTAAGCATATGATCAAAGTTAAGGGTGAACATCAATTAAGTCAGCCAGCCGAAAGGGATGGCCTTCTGGATTTTTGTCCAAAATTCAGGGAATAAAATAGAAAAATTTGGACATTCAACTTTGCAGGTTGAAAGAAGAAAGCGTTCAATGGATGTTCCATGACTTTGTGTCCGATAAAGATCTGGTTAAGGGTAGAAAGTGTCCATTCTTATCTCTTCTAGGAATTCGAGGAATTCGCCCTTATGCACTTCCTAGGGTCTTGAGATAATTTTGAAGGATCCAAGTCGTACCCTAGGTCAGAGGCATGGGAGATTTTATCATTGACTATGAAATCGATAGACCGCCGAGGGCTTTGGATTGCATACGAGAATGGAAGGGTCGTATGATTTAGGGTCCCGATACCTTAGCCGAAGATAGGTTTCATTCGGGTTGTGCTGTGGAGTATAAAGATTGGTTAAGGGCTGACTTAGAAGGTACACTTCCTCCTAGACCTATTCTCTATAGTTGTGTGCAAGATAAGGATTCGCAAGCCGAGATTCAATCCCGTTTGGTTCAGAGAAGAGCTAACGACAGAGATGCGAAGTATTTGGAGAAGATTGAACATGACAAAGCCGTTATAGAGAGTCTGAGAAATGAGTTGGAGCTTACTAATAATTGTTTGGTTGAGCTGGATGATTGGATGAAGAAGTCTTTGATGATGTTGTTCCACAGACTTTCACACAGAAGGGATTTCTGAAAGAAGCCACTTTGACATCGGCCCATCTTCATATCCAGACTACCCTTCGAAAAGCGAAGAAGGCCAAGACCGACCGATATCGGGCTTCATCATCCACCACCGGAGGGCGCTTTTGCTGATTTACTTTATGCACTGTCTTTACTTTATCTTTTGTACTCCTTTGGAGAAGAATATTATTATTAATGATTATGGGGTAAAGGTTTGATTCAAATGGCACTTTTATGTTTCAAATGATTAGTATGTTTAGGAACGCGAGTAGTGTAATTTTATAAACTGCTTTGTGTGACTTACTTGGTTTCATATGTTTCGCCTAAATGCTTAATTGATCTCAAGTACCGTCCACTCTCCCAAAGAAAAACAATGATAAAGTATAGCAAGTCTAGTAATCTTCTCAAAATCTGAAGATGAACACCAAGAACGCACCAGAGTTGGAAGCTATTAAAAAGAATGAGGTCTCGCTTCGCCGAAAGATTCAGGACCTCGAAAAGCAAATTCGAGCAGTCCAGGCCAAGATCAAAGAGGCTGGTGAGTTAATGGATTCGACGGAAAGTCCGCCCAAGGAACCAATTAAAACTCAAGGAGGGAATGTCCTGGACAAAGAAAAAGAAATCCTTCTCGATAATGGAGGCGTCCGAGGAGGAAGAAATGGAATCGGGCCCGCAAGAGCCCAATTGGCCATCAAGGGAAACTGCCTCCGCCACACTACTTAGCTATAAAAGTGAACGAACTTCTATTGCGCCATCAAGTCCCAAGGGAGAACCTAAAGGACGGATATAGTATGTCCGACCAGCTTCGCCTGAATGGTGGGGTATTGCGCTCAAGGCGATGGATTGTCCCTACTGCATCTCTCCTAAGCACATAACGAGCGAGGAGATGATGATCAAGTTTCGAAGCAAAGGGATAGTCAGTATCAGCTTCGACAGGTTGCCACCATGTGCTTCGGTCTTCGCGCACAAGAGATGTCCTTATCATCGGGATCAAGCAGGGTACACCGTCAATGAATGTTTGGCCTTCAAGAAAAGGCTCATTGAGTTGATAGATAAGAAACACATCACAAAGATGTGGGGCCCACAATCACTTTTGGTCCTCGACAACATCTGCCCAACCGAAGGGATTACGGTGAACACTTATATTTGGCGTTGTGACTTTATGGTATTTAAGGACTCTTATGCCAGCATCTTCCAGAAGTTGGTCAGCCTTAGGAAGATTAGCCCTATGAGAGCCAGAAGAGCTCAAACTGAAGGAGTTGGCGCAAACTGAAGGAGCTAAATACTCTGTACCATTCTGGAGCTTTGGGGCATGACATAGAAGAGTGCGACACATTCAAGTTTTAGGTGGAGAACTTGGTCCACAAAGGCACCATTTGGTTGGTGCTCCCGCCTCAGTATTAGAATTTAGGGCCTTTTGGGCCAGAAAAGGGTTGAACGGACAAATAACTTGTTTTGGCCTCAAAAGAAAGGTCACCATTTGGGTAGTTTTAGGGATCCCATTTTTTTGTATTAATACGGATTTGTCCCCCCTATTTTATGTAAATAGAACTCTGCCGACCCGATGTCCCGAGGAGGGATACGTAAGTAGTCTATGCAAGACTCGATCCCTATATATGTTAAATATTATATTTCCCCCCACTTAACAAATCCCTAGTACCCAAGACCCGGTACAAGAGATCGATTGAGCATTTAAATCAAACATATGATTATTTAGGTGCTAAGTGTTTTTAATCGCCATCTATGTGTGATATCTTGATTATCTTTCTATTATCTAACGAACTAACTCTGTTTGCCTATGAGTTATTCTTTTTTTATAGAATGAGAGGTTGATTCGTGTTCACAATGGCATACTTCACTAGATCCATAGCTGCAATAGCATTCTTATCCCAACAAGACAAAGGTAAAGCAAAAATGACTAGTACTTCCAAGAACAAAACTAACCTACTGACATTGCTCTCCGAGAATCGCCTCTACGTGAGCTGTTTGAGTCATCACCTACTGGAGTCATCATGAAAATGATGTTTGAGAAAATCGCCCATATTCAAGAGGAAGTGGCACGAAACAAAGTTGCTAACACTACCCGAGAGGCCCCTGCTGAAGAAAGAAGGCCTCCATCGTTCTTTCCATCTCTAAATTCGCCATTACCCAACCATTTTCCCACCCAGTCTACTGTGACCACCACACCATTTAACCCAATCGACGGGCACATTGGTGCCCCACACCACACCCACCACCACTTAACACTACCCAAATTCCCGGAACCACTCACTCTATCTCTTCTTACGCAGTACCATAAACACCAATTTCGGCATCACTATACAACCAAGCATCATCTCGCTACCAACTTCGAAAACTGCCCTTACCCACCGAACTCGCCTTGCTCTTTCCTTTCACACACCTGTCACCCCAGACACTTTTTCACCCGATTAAGAAATTTATCACTACCAGGAGATGGAAAAAGGCGTGGAAGGCTGGGCAGGAAAAACATGAAGAAAGGCTCGAGCGGAAGATGACTGCATTATGAGAGCAAACCATGAAAACCGCTCACACAGGCACGAGCCTAAGTTACGACGATTTGTATATGCATCCAAATTTGGATTTACCAGAAAGTTTCAAGGTGCCGCGCTTTGAGCTATTTAATGGGACAGGTTATCCGAAAGCGTATCTACGGCTACTGTGACTAATTGGTCGGTGTCCAAGACAACCAAGCGGTCATTATAAGTCTGTTCAGCCGAAGTTTGATCGGAGTAGCCTCAGATTGGTTCACGGTGCAAGACATATGGATCACATAGGAAGACATGACTGCGGACTTCATGGAAAGATTCCGCTTTAACATGGAAATGGTACCGGACAGGTACTATTTGGAAAAGGTCAAACAGAAATCCACTGAGAACTTCCGCGAGAATGCAAGTAGGTGGAGAAAAGAAGCTGCCCGGGTACAACCACCAGTTTGCAAGGAAGAATTAGTGTCAGTCTTCATCCGTTCATAAGAAACGGACTTCTATAACAGAATGCTTTCAATGGCCGGAAGACTGTTCTCTGAACTGGTCAAAATGGAAGAGGCCATAGAAGATGGTCTCAAAACAGGCCGAATCATAAGTATGACCAGAAAGTCCGTTGGGCAAGCTCAACCGGGTTTATAAGGAAAAAGAAGGAAGATGTGGCAAGCATATCCCATACTCCTAGCCCAAAGCCCAAAAGAAGGAAAGAATTCCAGATGGAAGCATACACTTCACCTCCCCAAAACACTTATATACCTGCTCTTTACAATACAGTGCCTTTATATTACGCGCAGCTGACCTTCCAATCACCACCCCCTAGTTACCAAACCCCATAAAATACCTTCCAATCACCTTCCCCGGATTATCGCGCTCCATAGCCAAATTATCAAACTCCCCCACCCGCTTACGATCCTCCATAAAATAACTAACCCAATGCCTACCAAAATGAGCCACCATCTAATACTTATAATACGCCACGTTAGAACTTTGAAAAGAAACCCACCCGCATGTTCACTGCAATAATGGAATCATGAACTGATTTGTTCAAAATATTGAGCGCCGCAGGGATGATCCAAGCTCTTCCCCCAAAGGTCGACCCAAATAATTGGTTCCACTGAGCTGCTCAGACATGTGCCTACTATTCTAATGGAATAGGACACAATACTGAGGATTTCAGCAATCTCAAGTATAAAATATAAAACATGATCGACCGAAAGGAAATTTTTCTCCAAACACCTCCTCCAAATGTGAACACTAATCCCCTGCCAAACCATGGCAACAATGTAATTCATATGATAGAAAGAGAAGAGGACTGGGTCGCGGGCAGGCCCACGATCTGAGAATTTGTGGAAGAGCTTGAGCGTACAGTGGCTTCGCTTTCTCTATAAGAATGCCCACAATTCAAAGTACTAATCCCTGCGCCAGTTATTGCGCATGTGGCAAAGTAACCCCGGCACCGCCTCGAAAGGAATTTGTGGTCCAAGTTGTTGCTGCCCATGGAATTACGAGGTCGGGAAGGTGTTATACTCCCGAAGATTTAGCCCAAGGGGCACCCCGAAGAGAAGGAAATCAAAAAAAGGGAATTACTGAAGGCGAGGCTGAAGATTTCTGGCGCCGAATGTAGCCCTAAGAATACTCCATTATGGATCACCTGAAGAAGACACCTACCCATATCTTGATGCTCGCACTTTTACAAAGTTCGCCCCAGCACCGCTTGGCTCTAATGAAGGTATTGGAGGAATCCCACATCATAACTGGGATGAGTAGTGTAAATCTGGTCGAAATGGTCACCCATGTTATGGAGCACCTGAAGAAGACACCTACCCAAATCTTGATGCTCGCACTTTTACAAAGTTCGCCCCAGCACCGCTTGGCTCTAATGAATGTATTGGAGGAAGCCCACATCCTAACTGGGATGAGTAGTGGAAATCTGGCCGAAATGGTCACCCATGTTATCGAAGAGCATCAAATTACCTTTACGAAAAAAGAGTTGCCCAAGGAAGGCACGGATCATAAAAAAACACTGCGCATCACTATCATGTGCAGCAATAAGGTAATGACTCGTGTGTTGATCGAGAACGTTGTGGGAATCAATATTTATCCCGAGTCCACCCTAGCACAGCTGGTACATAACCTTGGAAAGGTTCGTCAAAGCCACACTAATATAAGAGCATTTGACGGAGGCCGATGTGACGCCACCGGAGCGGTTGACCTAGACATCCAAATAGGTCCAGTAAAGTTCACTACCGAGTTTCAGGTTATGGAAATACCCGCCAACTATAATTTACTCTTAGGGCGGTCATGGATCCACATGGCAGGAGCAGTACTATCTTCACTTCACCAGTCTCTGAAATTCGTCTGGGGAGAACAAGAGGTGATAATCCCCAGAGAGGCAAGCAGGCACAATTAGCTGGATAATTCCGTGCCTGTCATCGAAATGGAACCCAAAGGAGCGGATTTCCATGTAATAGAACTCGTGGGGGCGGCCCACAAAATAAAATACGCTGAGACTCACATGCCGGCAGTATATAAAATGATTTCTTCAACAATGCTCTTGAACGGGTTCAATCACGGGAAAGGTCTGGGAAAGAATTTGCACGGCATCACTGAGCCAATTCCCCTTCCTCAAGACAACTTTCGTTTTGGACTGGGATATGTACCAACTGAAGATGAGATACCTACCAAGAAGAGGCAAGAGGTTGCAGATCTCCGCAAACCCATTCCAAACCTGTACCAATCATTCCCTAATCGAATGCCTATGCTGGGCAATGCTGAGATTGAAAAGGGGATGGGGATGCTATTCCGAGAATAATATTGATCAGTCATTTGAGAAGAATATACAGAAGTGAACACCATCAGAGATGCAGATCTAAGCGAGCAAC
Source organism: Lycium barbarum (assembly GCF_019175385.1). Classification (NCBI taxonomy): domain Eukaryota; kingdom Viridiplantae; phylum Streptophyta; class Magnoliopsida; order Solanales; family Solanaceae; genus Lycium; species Lycium barbarum. Next base: position 109,114,231 of record NC_083344.1, on the reverse strand, counting down.
TGTCCAATTGGACCTTTATCGCACTACTGGCTCTTCGGCAGAGAAAGATGAATTTATTTTGAAAATAGAAGGAATCGGTCAAGGCCCGATTACTCACTTTTTATCACTCTATGTACCTCGTAATATTTTCAAAAACGGATATGGCTTGACGTTGATCCAAGCCAGGACCACAGTGTGTACTTTTATTAATCTAAATAAAAAAAAATCCTTCGTTTAATCAAAATAATATTATTTATTTGTTACGCATGCATGTCTTATACTGACTTACTTTGCCTTGAATTTTCAGTAATAAAAATAACAAAACGACCCTAAACGTCATGACATGTTGCAAAATAAATGGGTCAAACAACGTAGAGGAAGAAGAGTACGAGGAATACGACGAGAAAACAATTTTACCCGAGGGTCTCGCGGAAGAGGTAGAGCAGTTAGAAAGTGAGCAGAAACCAAACGTGGACGAAACAGGAGCCATAAATCTAGGTAACGAAGAGAATGTCAAAGAAACAAGGATAAATGTACACCTAGAGGCCGCTTTAAGAGAAGAATTGATAATGTACTGAAGGAGTACGTGGATATCTTCGCATGGTCATACGCCGACATGCCAGGGCTAAGCATCAGCGTAGTATCCCACTAGTTACCTATCAATACGGGTTTTGCTCCTGTAAAATAGAAAACCCGATAATTTAAGCCAGACCTCAGTATCCGCATCAAGGATAAGGTAGAAAAGAAAATCAAGTCCGAGGTAGTAGAAGTAACCTCATATCCTACCTGGTTGGCCAACATAGTTTCGGTACCCAAAAAAGATGGAAAGATGAGGATATGTGTGGATTATCAGGTTCTCAATAAAGCAGTTCAAAGGAAAATTTCTCGCTGCCAAACATCCACATACTCATAGATAATTGTGCCAAGCATGAACTAAAGTCATTTGTGGATTGTTTCATTGGTTATCATCAAATCTTAATGGATAGAGAGGATGCACAGAAAAAAACCTTCATCACTCCATGAGGAGTGTACCATTACAGGATGATGCCCTTCAGCCTAAAAAATGCCGGCGCAACCTACATGAGAGCCACAATTACCATTTTTCGCGACATGATTCATAGATAAATTGAAGTATACGTGTTGCACCCCGTAACTTACAACAAAGATTAGACTCGTATCATTAGAGTTTTAGTGAAAATTTGAAGGTTTGAGAGTTTTACGAAAGTGGCCGAGGGGCATACTTCGGGCAACCATAACACCTTAATTAGTTGAGAATTTTGAAATGGTTCCTCAATAAAAGTTATAATACATGGAAGTACCTATCCAGGCATATAAATATCAGCCCAATCAGAGATCAGAATAAGGAGATATGATCGTCGCAATGTGGCTAATAGTAAGGTGCTCAAAATTCGACAGAATCGGCTAAGTTTACGGCAAGTCTATTTTCCATCCTAATTTTTTGAAAATCCGTTAAGAATTGGAGAAAACTCAAAACGTGAAAGTTTTAGTCCATTGAAATACCTTTCCATCCATATAAGGCCCACATCAAACGGAGTTCTGTACAAAAAGTTATGGCCGATTTACCGAGGACGTGTAAAATGAAAATTTCGATTCTTGTAGGATTAGGTTTTAAAGCCCAAGCCTTTATGATAACCTATAAATACAATACTAAAACATTTTATGTAAGGATTTTCGACCAGGGCTGCTACCAAACACGTAAGGTAAGTTCTTATTCAAATCCCTATGTCAATTATATTAAGTTAACACTAGATTAACACCGAATAATTATTAGGAATCGCTAGATTTTGGAAAAAAATCCATTCAAGGTCGAATTTGTAATGAAGCTTTGGGATTTCTTCAAAAATGTAAACCCCTCAATCATTAATAGATTATATGGAGTTATTATTATATTTTAGACATTTAATGGTACTTACAATCACGAAATAGGATTGATTCAGATGCAGTCCATCAAATGCAAAACCCAAGTAATTCTGTTGTAGATTTCCCTCCAACCAGCCAGCTTCCTTTGGTGTTTCCCGCTAATTTAATCGTTGGATCGAGCCCAAATTTTAACTGAGTGATCACAACATATAGGTCTTAAATTTTGAGCTATGACCAGTAGCTAAGAAAATCATTGAAAACTCTTCTCAAGGTTTCAAGTTCTAAGCTTTGGGTTTCTTCTTCAAAATTTCAGATCTTGTCTTCAAGTTTTGGAGCGTTACAGGTGTGTGAGGCTAACTATCTACGTTAGGGAATGTTTGTAATTCTCCCTATGCCTCATTCTACATGCTTAACAGTAATTTGACTCAGAATACAGCTTAGCTCTAGTTTCTTGAATAGTTGTAGAACTGCTACCTTATAGGGTTATAGTTTCATAATTAGTTCGTGGTGATCATTTTGAATATTATGAACTCAGTACGTAATCATCATAGACTTGTGTATTGACATCACATGAGTCTCGGTCAGTGTGTAAACAGTTATTGGCTTAAGTTCCATACTCAGAAACAGTTATCATGCTAGCAGTTATATCTCAGCCTCAGTATCACGAAATGTTTAATGTTATGTCTGTATTTTTGGGCCTTAGGCCACAATTTATGAATACGTATTGCTTGGTCCTGAGGCCACAGTTTTTGTGCACATTATTTGGGCCCTAGGCCACAGTTTATATTTATAGTTATACATTTAGTTCTCCATTCATAACAGGGAGCGCTTTAGATCCTTACCTCCCTATTTAGTTCAGTTTACGGTTATCAGTTTCAGTATTTATATTTCTTTCATTCAGTTTGCTTTACATACCCTTACAATTCAAATGTGTTGATTTCTCTTTTCCTATTGCTTGGGGGGGGGGGGGGGGGGGCTGCATCTCGCGATGCAGGCAACAATATACAGGTTGACGATTCAGCTAGCTAGGACTGCTCGTAGCAGCTACTTGGTGAGCCCAAGTTCCTCCAAGGCCTTATCCTACTTTTAGTCTTTTCTGTTTTAGACAGTTATATTTTAGTATTCATTAGAGGCTTCATAGACATAGTTCAGTCAGTCATATATTAGTAGACTTTGATGTATTACCCGTGTTGGCTATTTATTCAGATGTTTCAGACTTAAACAGTAAATTTCGTGTTTAATATAATTCAATCAGACTTTTTAGTAGATCAACTTGTGTTAGTATTATTTCCTTATTCTTGTATGTTTTGATATCCCATGTAGATTCAGCCAGCCTATGTGTTCGCTCGGTCACGTGCAGTTAGGTACCGAGTGTCGTGTCACACCTAGGCCATGGTTCGGGGAGTGACAATATGTGGACGATGTCGTTATCAAGTCAAAGGAAAATTCTGAGCATACTACTCATTTGAGGAAGTGCTTCGATAGGTTCCGAAGATTGCCAGGAGGAATTTGATACTATTAAGGGATACCTGTCCAATCCACTAGTCTTGGTACCACCAAGGCCCGACAACCCACTATTCCTATACTTATCGGTTCCTGAAATTGCCTTCGGTCGCGTGTTAGGACAACACGATGAAGAAGGAAAAAAGGAACGTGTCATCTACTACTTGAGCAAAAGTTCACTGCCTGCAAGACAAGATATATGCTAGTGGAGAAAACTTGCTGTGGTTTAACTTGGGTGGCCCAGAAATTGAGACATAATTTGTCTTCCTATACCACCTACCTCATATCTAAGATGGATCCATTAAGGTATATCTTCTGTCAGCCCATGCCTATTAGGAAGTTGGCCAAATAGCAAATGTTGTTGAGCTAATTCGACATTGTATACATAGCACAAAAGGCCGTTAAAGGACAAGCCTTGGCCGACCTACTAGCTAAAAGTCCTGTGGATGAAGAGGTCAGACCCCTCATTTTCCAGACGAAGGGGTATTGACCATAAAAGAAGGAGCAGTGGAACCATACACAGGCTTAAAATTGTTCTTCGATGGAGCAGTTAACTACAAAAGTTCCGGGATAGGAGCAGTTTTAATATCAGAAAATAGGCAACATTACCCAATGGCGATGAAGCTCAAGTTCCGTTGTACCAACAATATAGATGAATACGAGGCTTGCATTTTAGGTCTCAGAGTGGCACTGAATATGGACATCGATGAATTATGGGCCATCGGAGCCTCCGACCTACTAATTCATCAAGTACAAGGCGAATGGGCCACCAAAAAAGATCTTGCCATACGTGAACTTTGCACAAAGACTATGCAAGAAATTCAGAATGATTGAGTTCCGACATACTCCAAGAGCTCAGAACGAGTTTGCCGGCGCACTGGCCACAATAGCGTCAATGATGCAATATCCTGAAAGCAATCACATCAACCCACTAAGGATATATTTGAAAGAAGAGCATGCCTATTGTTTCCACGTAGAAGCAGAGCCAGATGGAAAGCCGTGATACAGTGATATCAAAATATACTTGGAGAAACGATAATACCCGAAGGAGTCACGAGTGGACAAAATAAAACTGTCAGAAGAATGGCAAATGGTTTCTTCCTGAACAAAGAAGTGTTGCACAAATGGACGTCGGATTTGGGTCTACTTCAATGTGTAGATGTCGGCAAAGCCACCAAACTTCTTGAGACAGCACATGCTGGGACATGTAGACCCCATATGGACAGATTTGTACTATTAAAGAAGATTCTACGACCTGGATATTATTGGATGGTCATGGATAGTGATTGCTGCAAATATGTGCAAAGGTGACATCAATCCCAAATCCATGGTGATATAATCAAGGTTCCTCCGAATGAGCTTTATGCTATAAGCTCACCATGGCCTTTTGTTGCCTGGGGATTGGACGTCATTGGACCCATCGAACCCGCAGCCAGAAACATGCACCGATTCATTTTAGTTCCCATTGACTACTTCACCAAATGGGTGGAAGCAACATCACACAATTCAGTAACAAAGAAAGTGGTAGCCGATTTCGTGCGAAACAATATCATATGCCAATTCGGCATACCCGAGCCCATCATAACTGATAATGGGGCCAATCTGAATAGCCATCTGAATAAGGATATCTATGAGCAATTCAAGATCACTCACCAAAACTCAACAGCCTACCGGCCACAAATGAACAGAGCCGTAGAAGCAGCCAATAAAAATATCAAGAGGATATTGACGAAAATGACAGACAATTACAAAGGGTGGCATGAGCAGTTTCCTTATGCTTTACAGGGATACCGTACTATGGCCAGAACTTCAACAGGAGAAACTCCATACCTGTTGGTCTATGGTGATGAAGCGGTTATACCTGCTGAGGTCGAGACGCCTTCCTTAAGGATCATCCAAGAAGCTGAATTGGACAACACTGAATGGGTCTGAGCTTGATATGAGCAACTGATTTTAATTGAAGAGAAAATAATAGTTTCTGTATGCCACAGTCAACTATACCGACAAAGGATGGCAAGAGCCTTCAACAAACGAGTCAGGACTCGACTTTTCCAAATTGGTAGTTGGTGCTCAAAAGAATTTTCCCGCACCAAGTTGAATACAAAGGCAAATTTGCTCTCAATTGGCAAGGTCCTTATGTGGTCCGCAAAGTACTCTTCAGAGGAGCAATAGTACTGGCAGAAATGGATGGACAAGAATGGTCAAAGCCAATCAATTCAGACGCAATCAAGAGTTATTATGCATGAAGACTAGTTGTTCAGTCCGTAATAGTACTTTTGCTTATTTGCTTGTATTAGCTATTCCCTTTTGCTTGTAATCATTTTGTAATAGATAGGAAAAACAAAACAACTTTTGTAATATGAACTAAGCAATGACCTGACTTCTCTACAGTGGTATACATAGGCAGTTCATTTAGGACCCAGTTGCATTATTAGTAAAAATCCAAAAGCTCATTTACTTTTATTCTAAACTACGTTCGACCTGATTCCTGCTATACGTAGGAGCTTTTTGAGCTCGGTCACACCATAGAAAAACCCAAGAAACCCTTAGGAAGCCTCCGAGATAGGACTTCACGAAGGACGCAAAGATCGCCGCTCGCCCAACTTGGGCAGAACTTTTTAGAAGATCTCAAAAATTCATGCCATTAATCCACTATAAAGAGTCAGCTAACCCAGAGTTTTATACTGGGTAGAAATTTTGAAAAGATCTCAAAATTTCTCATTTATTCAATGATGTAAACTGGGGCAAAAATTTTGAGGTCTATTTCCCGCAACTCGGAAGATTCGGCAAAGAGTTCGTCGATCAAGAATTAAACTGGGATGGAATTTTTGAGAAAAGGTCTCAAAAATTCTGCGAGAAGAAGAGAAGAACCCCAGTCATGGAAGAAGGGATATCCCTCATTCAAAGCACATGTCATGACAATTAATCTTACAGCTTTCAAAACAACGCATTTATTTCCCTACAAATTAAACATCTTTACAGTAACTTTACAAAAACGATTTTCTGCATAATGAAAGTAAATTCATCTTTCGAATACTGGAGCTGAAGGGGTTTCGAGTCCAAAAAGTTAAAAATGCAACAGCACCGGCAACACGAATAAACTTTAAATAGGAAAAAAACCTAACCCATTTTTTATGCAGGTCCCCAGGACGTCGGAGGACGATCCTTTTTCTAACTTTGCTTTATGTCCAGGAAATGGTTCGCCAAAGAAGGTCAAGACCACTGCTGATATCAGGTTTTTCAGAAAAAGTATCCAGTCACGGGGGCTATGAAGTGTTTAAATGGCACAAGGGAAAAATATCTAGCCACGAGGGATATAAATGGATTTGAATGCCACAAAGGGAAATCACCTGGCTGAGCTCACAAAGGAAGAAAGACTGTAAGAGAAAAAAATCTCTGGCCAATGGGATCGTAGTAAAACAACACGACATACCTGACTAAGAGGGTCATAACCGACATAAAGGACGAAAGAAATATTGACTCATTGTATCACTTGTTCTTATTTGCCATGAGGGCCATTGCATATCTATTTTCCTGTTGCCGAGAGGGTCATCCCTTCTTCTTATTTGCCATGAGGGCTATTGCATATCTATTTTCCTGTTGCTGAGAGGGCCATCACTTTTTTTTATTTGCCATGAGGGCCATTGCATATCTTTTTTCCTATTGCCGAGAGGGCCATCATATTTTCTTATTCGCCATGAGGGCTATTCATATTTTCTTATTTGTCATGAGGACCATTGCATATTCCTTGTTGTTTCCATGAGAGCCATTGCATATTTCCTTTTCTGTTTCCATGAGGGCCATTGCATATTTACATTTATATTGCTGTGAGGGCCATCGCTTTTTCTTATTTGCCGTGAGGGTTATTGCATATTTCCCTTTCTGTTGGCGTAAAGGCCATCACTTTTTCTTATTTTCCAGAGGGTCATTGCATATTTTTTTTCCTGTTGTCGTGAGGGCCATTCATGCAAACATCTGTCGTGAGGACTATTCAAACCAATATCTGCCGTAAGGGCCATTCATACAAACGTCTGTCGTGAGGGCCATTCATACAAACACTATCGAAAGGGTCATTCATACAAGTTACTAGGTATAATTAATATGGTAAAGTGATGTAGATCCGATCAGGTGATCATAGTATTCTCTCCAAGAAAAAAAATGATATAATTCCGGTCGGACAACCGCAGTATCCGCCCCAAGAGTAAAAGCGATATAAATTCAGTCCGGTGCCCAGTATTCACTTTAAAGATCAAAATGATATAAATCCGGCCAGATGGCCGCATTATTCATCACCAACACCAACCAATGTTACTCAGTATGTGGAAGTAGATTTACAGCCACCAGACGAAGCAGGCTGATCAAATCAACTTCAGACAGTTGTAGAGCAAACGTGAAGCTTTTTCTTACGCAGCCGGTCAAGATAGGGTGCCCATGAGAGTCAAGCTCTTCGGCCAGTACTTGGAAGATCTTTCCTCCCCAATCAACCACACAAGAATGCTTATTTTCTTATAGGCTTTATTTGTTTTATTTATTCCGCAGCCGATCAGACACACACCGGCATACACATAAAGGCATTCCCGTATAAGGGATATCCTTTTCCTCCGACCTAGTCGAACTACAAGTGACTTGATTCCCAAGAACAGGGATATGTGGGCGAACTCAATGCCAGAGAGTCAGTCACACTCCAACCAATCACTTCGGACTTCCCATTTTGATAGCCGGGAAATTTAAAATTTGCTTAAATTAGCATTTAGAGGTCTAAGTTGAGTCCAACTACAAGTGGCTTGAATTCTCATGTGACCTGAGATATGCAAGAAACCCAGAAGCTAGGGTCCGGCCACATATTTTAAAATTGCATAAAAATGAGAGGTGGTATGAGTTGAGTCAGTCAAAAATCAGGGTTAGTCAAATTTCGTTGCTCAGGGATGGCCTTACCATCCCCGAACACAGAAGAGATAGTTGTTGACACCTAATTTTTGACCTCCCATAATTCATTTTATTATGTATTTTATACAAATCAAAATGATTTTATAAAATTATTTAGATAATATTTTGTCATTTCATTTGGTAAAATAATTTCTACAATTCTATAAATCATTTGGAAATTAATTACATATTTTGTAATAATTACGAGCCATTTGCTAAAGTCAATCAAGAAGATCATTTGAAAACAACTATTCATTTAATTGTTAAAATTACTAGAAAAAATCAATTAGCAAGCATTTCTCCCTGTCTAATTCAATGAATCTGATTAATTAAATGAATTAATAATTTCTACCCCTCAATTCTTAATTTAGCATATTTAATGTGAATATGTAAAATTTATTAGAATTAATCATAATTAACTGAATATTTAATTGTGGTTAAATTCCATGAATTGTTTACTGCATGGCTAATATTGGCTACAATTGAAATGATTAATTGATAGATTAATTGTTAGTCTAATTATGGCCTTAATTGAAATAGTCAAATTCATTGGTTCAAGTCAATTAAAGTCATTTTTATAAAACCAACCGTCAATTGGTTGTTTGAATTAGGTGTGGCCATATTTTGAAATGTTCAAATTATGAATAAACTTTGAATTATGGCTATTGCATAAACTTGCATTTTCTACCCTCCTTATAAGCATGCATATTATATATATACACATCTAAACACATATATCATGTATATATGTGTGTATATTGGGTCCCTCTCTTTTTTTCTTAAATTTTGGACCGAGTCCAACCCAATACAGGGCCAGACCCAGCCCACGAAAACACTATATAGCTGCATGCGTTCAACCAAACGGACCCCTTGAGGGGTCATTTGGTTTTCTTCAAGGGTTTCGGGGCCGAAACCCTAGCTCCTCCACCATTTTCTCTTCTCTCTCCTGCGTCATCTTCACCATATTTGGCAAAGTTGCAGGTGTACAACACCTTTTTCAGGCCTTTCATGGCCGGATCGAGCAAACATTTAATGCTCCATCTCTAATCTCACCAAAAGCAACTTTAATACGGTATAATCCCTCATTTTTCTTCACTTTTCTGCATTGCAACGGCCTTATGGCTGAAAAACTTTAATTATTTTTGTTTGCACTTGGTTTGAATACTGAATTCCTATTGGTTCATGATGAACCGTGAGGATTGACCCATTGTTGGGTCGAATCCAATCGTTTATGGGTTTTTAAGGTTGAATCTTAGCCTTTGAACGTGGTGCGGAGAAGCAATCCTCAAATATTTGGATTTTTCCCACATCGGTTCTAACTAGGGCTTTGAGATTTTTGGGCTTCTATATAAATAACCCCCAAATCACATTGTTGAACAGAACTTTAACACCTTGCAACTGAAATTTCACTTGCATACTCGACATACTTAAGTTTTAAGCATTTGCTTTTAAGACTTTAATAGTTCGAGTAAGTTCAAATTTTGAAGTGTTTTTTCTGTGCTTTCTTGTATTGGTTTGGTGGCTAAGTGTGAGGTGAAGGAGCACAAGGATCTCCAATTCCAACACTCGACTAAGACTGCACTTTGAATAGGTAATATTCCATCCCTTTTTTTTTTTTTCTTGGTTTCTATTTAATCATGGGTCATTTGTTATGTGTTTTTCAGTCTGTTTTGCTTAGTATTGTAGTTGGTATGAAACTGTGTTTAGTTTGGTTTTTCCTTAGTATTGTAGTTAGTATAAAATTATACTCAAGGTGGTTTAGCTTGTTTGCTTAATTTAATATAGTAGCTTAGTATGAAACTGTGCTTAGTTTAGCTTGCTCTGCTTTGGTTTAATGTTGTGGTTTAGGCTATTTAGAACTCTATTTAGAATCATGTTCATTACAAGTAAAATCAAGAGGTGTACTAATGGCTATGGTAGTATACAATATTTGCTTGAAATGCCTTTGTTAATAGGTTGATTAATATGGTTTCCATATAATAAGGAATGATCCTATTTTGAGATTGTGTGGTTTGCCTTTAAGGTTAAGAGACTGTGCTATATATGTGTATGCTTAGAAACATGATTGAGTTTCGTAGACCCCACTGTTATCTAAGTCATAACTTTCTTAAATAAGCAACACCATGTTAAATCTGATAAAGCCTAAAATCGTTTACATTCTATATGTCATGTGTTGATGAATATAAAATAGGGGCATTTGTCTAATCTCTATCTAGAGTCATGCAGGCTTGAACTTAGCTTGGATTGTCTCTAATCACTTATCTAAAATGAAAACTAAGAAGGTCTTGCATTGTTGAGTCTTGGTATGCGTTTTGTTGGAGTCCACTAATCTGCAACGTGAGTTTTTACTATTTTAGAGAAGGGTTGCTGTAATGTGATGGTCTATATTTTAAACCAACATTGAAGGCTAGTGATCATGTATTGTTTCCACTATACATTCGAATTTGTTTTCCTGTTATGGGTGAGTTTTGTTTTTTTCTATTAAAAGGGATTTCAAATTAATAGAGAATTAGACTTTAATCCAAAATCCATTTCACTCTTCACCCTTTATTTGGACAATGTTAAAAATGAGCATTTGGTTTAACCAAGATAGTTGGTTCCCTTGTTTGAATCTTATGCCTGTATTTACCTTATTTTTTAAAAAAAAAAAAAGAGAGAGAGAGAGAGAGAGAAAGTCCAGGTTCTAAATCTCATTTATGAGTTATTATTTGCGTTCATGGACTGTTTGCACTTATATTTGTTTACCCAGATTTTAAAAAGGAAAGCTGATTCTGTTTTTGTACATGTCTAAGTATTTAATATGATTTTGAGTCTTATTTGATACTGTTTAATCACTGATTTGATGTCTAAAATTGGCATAACGGGTAAATCCTACACTTGATAATATAAATAGTCAACTAACCATTAGTAAACCTTTAAAGGGATCAGTCTAGTACACCCTCTTGAATTTTATCTAAATCAGTATCTTCACACATAAGTGGTCTGTTGCTATATCTAAAATAAGTATGAAGGTGAATATAGTTCGGTATTGATACATAATTGCTTATTGTAAGGAACAAGTCAACTAGTATACGCAGTCCTCTACTTTGAAAAGAATTAGAAACTTTGTTATGTTAAAAAGGTTTTGGTTAATTGGTTATGACTAAAAGGGATAATTAATTGCATTTCTTATTTTTTCTGGAATTTCTTAACTTGTTCTTGCCTGGAACTCCGGGTAAAAACTGAGTGTTAATTCCATGAAAATTTTACATTTGCCTTCTACGAGCTTGTTTGGATGGGCTTAAAAAATACAGCTTATAAGCTGAAAACAACTTATAAGCTGCTTTAGATAAGCTGAAAACATCTTATAAGTTGCTTTAGATAAGCTAAGCCAAATGGTCCCAATTATTTTTTTGGGCCTATTTTAAGCACAAAATTGCTTTAAGCTGGCCAGTCAAACACTCAAAAAAGTTGAAAACAACTTATAAGCCAATCCAAACGGGCTCTATATGTGGTTTATGTTAGTGTCATGAGTTGAATGTATACGAAGTACACATGACTTGTATACAAAGAAGTATATTTTGTACACTCTTGGACAAATTTAAGACCTGCTTTCATTTGGTTAAAGATTGGGCTATTTCTACCCCTCTCTAAGTATAGTCATGTGGGCCTAAGTTTAAAATCTGCATTTATTGCATTTGGGCTTAGTTTCATTCGAGTGCCCAAGACTGAGTTTGTTTTGGTGCTGGGACTCTGTATATCTTTACATTTTGGGCCTCATTCAGTCATATTCTTTTCCTTGCATTTTGCGCCTTTGTTCACACTTTGCTAAGAATTAAAATTTGATTTCTGTTTATATTACTTGGTTTAATTTAAGGACTGCCCTTATGTTATGTCTTGTTTGTTTGTACACATGAATCATATATGCTCATTATTTCCGTACTTAGTGTAAACAACCTCTAATCTTTATCATTTTTGTATGTCCCATGTGATGTAATACCGGGCCATTTGGGCCATTTCTGGCATAAAATCTTGTTGGGCCAAAGGCCCAACAACACTTCTTCATCGAGTCCGCATGAGAAAAAGGGAAGCTGATGTTTGCTTTGAAGGCCCAACTATGGGTGAAAATAGTAAGTGGTGGGCTTAGGTAGGCCCACCAGCCTAAACTTTCTCCCTTATTTTTTTTTTCTTTTCTTTCTCGTATATATATATATATATATATATATATATATATATATATATATATATATATATATATATATAGTATTTTAGGAAGCCACCTAAATCCTTTTTTCAAAACTCAGTTAATATAACTTTACATAAAAATTGACAATTAATTTGGACTGATGATGTTTAAAAAAGAAAAAAAAAAGGCAGCTGGTTTGATATAGTTAAATGTTTCAAAAGAGTTAAGTAGTAATTAATTTTGGGCCTTCTGCCCTTTAACAAAAAAATATGGAAGTTTATTTTGGGCCTCAAGCCCACTGTCATAACCAAGAACTGCTTATTGAAACTAAAAAAAGAAATGAATTTGGGACAAAGAGATGGAAAATGTGGCCTAAAGACTGTTTGGATGATGAATCTATCTTGAAAAAAAAAACATTTCAAACACTTGGGCAAAATTCTAGAAATCGGGAGTTGAGAACTCGGGATTTTTTTTTGAAGAAGAAATGGACTCTTTCGACTCAAACATTTTGATTGTGGGCCGAAAGCCCAAAACTAATGGACCAAAAATAAAGGGAGATCCACTTGGACGAAATTGTTATAAGATGGCTTTGGGTATGAATATAAGTTGACTTGTTGAGCTTCAAAAAATAGATAAAAATGGACTTGAATAAACTTTCTTTCTTTACAATACATACATATACAAAATCGGAGATATACTCCATACTTTCCTTATACTATATATAAAACTCATAAGTACTAAACCTATTTTATTAGGACTAAAATAGTAGTGACTCTACTTGAGAGAAATCTCGAGTGTGTCTCAGTTCGGAAATAAAGTGGGTTGAACACTTACGCGGATTTTTTAAACTCAAAACCCCCCCTTCTTTAAGGGGACTATTTGCCCAAATTTTTCTTGAGTTTATGAAAAAATGAATGACATTTTTGCAGAAAGTTATACATTTTTAGCAAATAAATACATTAATTACACATTGAAGCTCGTAGGTCAATCGTATTCTACAAATCTTTAATACTAAGGTACATAAAACCTTCCCTTGGGGATCACCAGAACCGTTACCTCGATCTTTGGTCCAAAAAAGATATTTCTCTTGTTTGATAAACCCTTTTTAACCCGATTTTCCTAATTTCCCTTAATAAATTAGGGGGCGACTCTAAAAAAATACTAAGATCCAATTAGTGCACCAATAACCTCGTAGTAGCTTTTATGCTTTAACCTGCGTAAAAGTGAACCGTAACACCGACCTCCTTTCCTAGTGCTACAGAACTAGAGATCCAATTAATGGCCGTAGGAATTACACATACATGGATGATGTCAAGGGAATATTAGGTTAGTTTATCCATGAATATATCCGCGCCTATTGTTGCTTCTCGTGTCCTCTAGGTGTTGTTGATGAGGTTGTTTAATTTTTGTTATTAGGAGGGAAGAAAGTGAAACTTTGTGGCTTGATTCAGTACTCGGAACTTGTTTGGCGTGGCTATTGGGTACACCATTGCTGCATCAGTCAGTATGTTCAGTATGTTATCAAACAAAGTTTAATTTCTATAAGCTGACAGTACAAATGAATTTTCAGTACACTGCAACAAATTAAAATATACTTATATAGTAAAACTTTTATACTGTCAGCTTGTAAAAGTTAAATCTTTTATGACATGCACAATGCCTCCTGAATCATATTTTAAGTGAATAGCCAGATTTGAAGAGATTTGAAGGTATTTTCTGAAACATATGTTACAATCCTGCACTCAAATATTGTCTTTGATTTCACAGGGCAATAAAAAGGTCAAATTGTTTCCATTAAAGTCATGGGAGAGATCCTAGTCATATGATAAGGAGTTCACCAAAAACTTTAGCAATTCCAAGAACAAGACCAGCAGTAGATTATGTGAAGGACATTATAGTTGCAACAATAGAGAGCCATCAGACTTGGTCAAAGTCAGGGGTCTGAGACAAGAAGATTTCATTGACACCAAATAAAAATGTATATTAAGCAAAAGAAGATCGGAAGATGGACAAACCAATGGATCGGACTTCAGATGCTAATTGCAGCTTGTCTATTTGTGTCTGTAGCTGCAGCAGTTGGTTCAATAGCAAGTGTATGTTCTTGATCTCAAAACCTATAAGCCCTTCAAGACTACTTATTAAAGGGAGCAAAGGCATTGGCTTAGTTGTCAAAGAAGAAACATAATTCTATCTGTTGGGAATTAAAATATGTACTCAGTACGAAACTTAAGATCAAGTTCAGCATGATAGCAATTTTCAACATCAAGGGTGTGTTTGGTATGACGAAAATTGTTTTCCTGTTTTCTCTTATTTGGTTGCACGTAAAATCTTGAAAAATGTTTTCCTCAAAATAAAAATAAAAAAATTCCATAAAAAATTGAGGAAAAACATGTTCCGAATTAATATAAACACACCAACACATTCCCCAACCCAACCCCACCATGCCCTACCCCAACCGCCACCCCTAACTCCACCCCCACACCCAAATCCCACCTCCCCCTACGACCACTGCCATCACCCCACCACGCCCCAAACCACCCCCAACACCACACCCCCA
Organism: Lycium barbarum; assembly: GCF_019175385.1. Taxonomy (NCBI): domain Eukaryota; kingdom Viridiplantae; phylum Streptophyta; class Magnoliopsida; order Solanales; family Solanaceae; genus Lycium; species Lycium barbarum. Next base: position 109,099,220 of record NC_083344.1, on the reverse strand, counting down.
AATCTCAATTATTGTAGTTATCGTGAATAATGGAATTAAAAGAATTGAGGTGATGTTAATCTCTAATACTAAGTAAAAACACAAAACTAAATGATACTCTCTTCGTTTCAATTTAAGTGTCTTACTTTCTTTTTTGGTATATCCTAATTGGAGTGCTTCTTTCTATATTTAGTAAGTTGATAATTCAAACATACTATATGACAAATTTCTAACCACAAGATTAAATTACATTTTAGTACATTAAACACATATTTAATTTAGGACCACAAGATTCAAAGGTCTATTTTTATTCCTTAAACTTGATGCTCAGTCAAATTAAGACATTTAAATTGAAAAAAAGCGAGTAAAAGTTAGTGGAGGGGTACATAGCTGGAGGATCAATCATCATTTCTTTAAAGATAACTATAGAGATGGATTTCACAAAAAATGACGGTAACCACAAGACATAAAAGAAAATAATTTCATCTGTCTATAAATGGATTTATTGAATTAAAACAAGTCTAAATATAAGAAAGATGCCAAAAACATTGATCTCTTCCTCAGTCCACCCTTTGAAGCTGCATACGGCTTTTTTTGCTTTAATTCTTGATTATGTTGGGGAGTCCGGAGTCAAAATGGTTTATTTTTGCAGCCATTAGCCCAAAATAGGATGCGTTTTTTTTTTATACCAAAATGGGTATTTTCGTTGGATAACCAACGAAATACCCACACAATACTGTTCCGGTGCCGAACTAATATGTTGCATTTCGCTACACTTGTAGCGAAATGTACCAATTTTTTTTTTTTTGTGCATTTCGTGAATTAATGAACGAAATAGGTTTTTTTTTTATTATTTTTTTTTGTATTTCGTGAATTAATGAACGAAACTGATTTTTATTTTTTTATTTTTTGCATTTCGTGAATTAATGAACAAAATAGGTTTTTTTTTTTTTTTTTTGTATTTCGTGAATTAATGAACGAAACTGATTTTTTTTTTTTTTGCATTTCGTGAATTAATGAACGAAATAGGTTTTTTTTTTTTTTTTTTTGTATTTCGTGAATAAAAAAACGAAATATGAATTTTTTTTTATTTCGTTTATATAAAAACGAAATAGGAAAATATAAATTTTTTTTTGTATTTCGTTTATATAAAAACGAAATAGGATTTTTTTTTTTTTTTTTGCATTTCGTTTATATTCCAACGAAATAGGAAATTATATTATTTTTTTTTGCATTTCGTCATATACCTTTTTTCTGCTCTCCACTTTTACCCTAGATTAGTTTACCTTATCCCCTCCATTCTCTATTCTCCATTTTTCCTTTTCCATTCTTCATTCTCCCTTCTCCATTTTCCGTTCTTCCTCTACCTGCGTTCTTTCTCTTCTTCCGTTCTTCATTCTTTTCTTCTTTTTCTACTAATCCTATCACAAGGATTCCTCAATTTTTGCTCCATAATCTTCTTCAAATTGAGGTAATTTATTAATTTTATAAGTTTTTACATATATATTTTTTGATTTAGTCATTATAAATTAGTTCACATTTATTTTTTTGATTTATTTATATCTTATACTTAGTGTAGTAGACTATAATAAAGAAAACAAAAGTTACAAGTTTAATTAATCAATAGTAGGTAATTTCAGTCGTTGCTTCAATTAAACAAAGCTTTTAAAAAATGTTAGTAGAGTTTATTGGTCAACGAACTACAATTAAAATACTAAAAAGATCGTTGAAGCTACTGATTAAAAAGGTATAAATTTATATTATAAAATGTTCTTTTAGTTAGTCATTTTCATAGAACAACAGTTAAAAAAAGATGAAGAAATTGTGAGGAAAGTAAGATTGTTAAATATAACATAAAGATATTTATATCATTTGTTGGGTCATTTTCTATGTTCAAATTGTGACTAGTCGTTGGAGATTATTTTCTGTTGATAAGCATGAAGAATTTTTAATTTTCAAATTAAAAGTATAAGATCAAGAAACTGTGAGGAAGTTGGAGTTGTTTTTGAAGCTAATAGACAAAAATAACATGTTCCTTTTTTTTAATACCAAAATGGGTATTTCGTTGGATAACTGACGAAATACTATTCCAATTCTGTAAAAAAAAAAAAAAACTGTCCTTGCATCCCCTCTCCAGTCATATGCTTTGTTTTAAATAGAAAAGAAGTGGTTATATGTAAGATGAATACTATTATGACAATTAATTATGAGCTTAACCAAAAGTTTAATTACATTTCGTTGACCACATAGGGAACTGCAATTATTTTTTGACAGTTGTACTCCTATTAATTTTTTTCTTTTCTCACGTGATAATATATCTTATAGTTTGACCTTTGTTGACTTTCCTATTGAATATATAGTAAACAATTGTGTAATGTGTTGTCCATTATTCTAACAGCAGTGGCTTGGTGTTGCAATGTTATAGATATGGATCGCCCCAAAGTCACTGTACATCCAGGTCCAGAAAACAATGATTTATTAATACTCCAGCAACAGCATCAATCCCAGGCTGTGTGGGATGGAAAATTGACTGGACAGAACGCGTGTTTAACTATACGTCGTGCGAATCATGAATTCTGGAATCACGTGAGGCAATACCCTTTACATAATCGCATCCTTAATTACTTTGAGAGGTATGGATTTGGGGGAGTTTTAGCAGTAGGTAATGTGTAGTATGATGAAGGAATCATCACTGCACTTATTGAGAGATAGCGTCCAGAGACGCATACATTTCATATGCGGACTGGTGAATGTACCATCACACTGCAGGATGTCGAGGTGTTATATGACATTCCCGTGGATGGCCACCCATTGGTGCAGAGAAATGTTAAAAATATAACTAAATCAATGTGGCAGGAATTGATGTACGACCTTACTGGTTGGTTGCCCGGAGAAGAAGCAATTATAGGTAATAGCTTGTTGGTAATAACACAATTATCTAATCATTTAGAAACCTTGATTGCCAAGAATGATATTATTGATGAACACACTGATGAGGCTGAGGTACAAAAGAGGGTCAGGTTGTACCTGCTTTGGTTGATTGGTGGCACTATATTCCCTGATAATACTGGTTCAAAGCTTAGTTTACACTTTTTGCTTGACATAATAGACCTTGATGCAATAGGCAGGAAAGCTTGGGGAGCAGCAGCATTATCATACTTGTACAATTGTTTATGCCGTGCTTCGATGGCCAATAGCCGTGATGTTTGTGGATTTATTGCTTTGTTACAGGTACGTGAATTTCAATAATATATTGCTCTACTTCAGTAGAAATAAGAGATCAAGCAGCATTCTTATAACCACCATTACCCAAATTTTGAAAAATGAAATTAGGAATCGAAAGTTGAGCTTTATTATAAACACTAAATGTACCACTATATATAATGCAATCTGAATTATTAATATTTGTGTATAATTCTAAATGTCAGCTAACCATATTTCCTTGAGTTGTCACGCTAACAATTTAAAAGTATTGCTTGATACATGTTTAAATAGTCAACTTCTCTGCTATCTTTTAAATAATATTTTAGATTTCCTAGTGTTATAATTTGTATAATAAATCATTAAAAATTATAATATTGTCGAATAGCTTGCATGACAATATTAGCGCATTATCGGAACCCAACCATAACAACACAATTTTCATGTGTATTTTCGGGTTATTTTATTTAATTCAAAAAATAGTTATATATTTAAATTTACTTATACAGGTTTGGGCTTGGGAGCGAATAATCCCGATGCAGCCATTACTTCGTCCCCCAAGAGTAAACGAACGAGATATTGTATTTGCGCAGAAGTGGACTCGTCGTGGAGTTCGTGAAAGCGAGGCACGAGCTGTGCTAGTAGTTTGTAGGGATGTTTTAGACAACCTAACTGATGATCAGGTATTTTTCCTTTTAAATTTTTTTGATAAGAAATGTGAAAAATATAACAACAATAGAGTTTTTATAGATTTGTTCATTTTTTGCTAACTCGTACTATGATAATGGGTTAATTTTGTTTTAATTTGTTATAGCTAATTTGCTACAACTTGCTACTGGTTGTGATATTTTTTAGATCCCATTTCTTCTTTTAGCATAATTAGTATTTTGTCTAGGTTTGTTTTAATGGCTAGAAGGTTACTAAACTATTTTATTTTGTTTTTATTTCCATCAAAATTCATTATGGAATTTTCAAGTTAGCCTGTTCTTGTTATGCTTTGGAACTGAATAAAAAAGAAAGTGCTCCTAGAAAGGATTAGGTCATGATACGCTTTCTACTATTGAGTATTTTTTATTCTTCATTTGCACGATTTGGAAATGATGAAATTTTGTGTATTTAGAAGGAAGGAAATTGCTTGAATGTTCTAATCTTTACTTAACTGAAAATGCATAATGGATGTTTGTTGTAATGAGAAAATTTATAATTTGTATTATAAATTATAAATGACTGTATAATATTTTTGCTATCATAGTTTGTGTGGGAGCCTTATACAGAGGTCATCAATGATGGACTTCCAGAGTGGTGCCGACGTGGTCAAGACATTTGGATGGTGCAGTTGCCACTCATTTGTGGGATCTACCGAGAGTGGCACATGGCGGGTCGGGTCAACAGACAATTTGGTAAGGAACAGTCTGTTCCGGGACCAATCCCCCCACATAGACCATTTCATTTTTCACTAGACAAGCGATTTAAGATAAGTCAGGAGATGGGGGAAAATTTTGAGGAAGCTAAATATTTGTGGGAACGCCGTCGGGAACTAATAGTTGAAGCTCCATATACTATTGTAGCTCCCGGACCGGATTCTAAATATTTTAAATGGTACAGGAGGTACTCCCGCACCTTGATAGGAAATCCAGAACGTACAGTGGATAGGGGATACCAACACCTCGCAGGGAGGCACGAAGCACTGGTACGTAACTTTTGGTGCATGTCAAGTTAAATAGACAGTTAATGATGTACTATATAGTTTTCTAACATTTGAGTAGAAACAAAATTACTGGTAGTACTAATTAATATCTTGAAAAATAGTCTAAGAATTTGACTTACTACGCTCATCCAATGCCAGTATTCAGGCAAATTTACCATGAAAATCTTAACCTAGGTGCTTCAATTTTTATACTTTATCTCTTTCGTTATTTAGCAAAAAGACTGTATAATAATAAATTGACCATGATTATGAAAGTAATTTAATTATATTTTCTAACTAAATCATCATATAAAGGATTTGGAACCGATTTACATACAAATACATGTGTATCATATGTATTAAATATTATAGTAATATTAATAACTATATCGTATATGATACACATTAATTTCTTTTTGCCAATCAGTGGCTTTCTTACGTCACTGTTTGTTATATATTTTTTTGTAGGCTCGTGAAATTCATGGAGTTAGACATTTGGCTTACAGTGTTCAGGAAAGTCAGTCAGAGTGGCCTTCAGATTCTTAGGGTATGAATGCATTGATGCAAAGGTTTATTAACATGTCGACTGAGTCTCTAAATGCTGCTGCAATGGGGACGAGGTTGACATTTGATCCCGATTATATACCACCAGCAGTTTATGTGGCACCGCCTAAGTTGTCAACTGGTCGTCGGGATCGTGCAAATGTACGTCGTGCTGGTAACCCACGGGGTCGAGGTCAGGTGGCGCACCAGTTTATTGATGACGATCAAGTTGATGATCTAGAGCCACACCCAGGTACGGATCATTCATTTTGTTGTTATGTCGGCCCATCTATGACTGCTTCCTATCATCCACCTACGAATTTACCCACCCCATATCACCCATCCAGTCCACATGACCCACATACGAATTTACCTAGCCCATATTATCCGTCGATAGAATTTTCCGACCCATCTATGACTGCCCCAGAAGCTCCATGTCACTCATCTATGGATATACATAACTCCCACTATCCGACCATGGATATATCTGGCCCATCTATGATTCGGTCGGAGGCTCCATATAACTCATCTAATATGGTCACTCCACAAGCATCATCAAAATTAAAAGGTTTCACCCCATTTAGCAATTCCTCACAACCTTGGAGCCAACAGGCTTTGGACAACCTCCTTTTCCAAGTTCCTCAGACTAGTACCTCATCTCGACCTCCAGCTAATTTTCCATGTGATGGAAGGAGGCTCAGTTTTAATAATGCATATGCACCTACGCCAGATGTTCGGGACTCAGAGGCATAGGTTCGTTTTGAATTTAAATTTTTATATATATAATTTAAGTGTCGCATTAAAAAGTAACTTTTATTTTGTATGATATTTATAGGGTGCGGAAGGGATGCATGAGGGGGTTCCTCCGCGCAGATCTCGTAGGGATCACCGGTCAACACAATGTGGCACTGGTGGGAGGAAAGGATGCACACGTAGGGATGCATGAGGAGCTTTAACAACTTATTTTGAAAATTTATTGTGTATCTATGACTATTTAGACTTATATATGACTTATTATAGTTACATATATTCCGTCAATATGAATTATGGTGTATTTCTGACTAATTAGACTTCTATATGAATTGTTTTTTTAATAAATATGAAAATTGCATGTGGGGTTTAGACCTTTCTGCACCATGTATTTTTCTATAAATAGTCTTCCATAATACCTTATTCATCTCACCACGCTAAAACAAACTCTTTTAAAATGTCATCGTGGAATCCATTCTTCTGGCAATGCGACCCGATGACATATCACCCAGGTGACATTTTTGAGTCAATGGGTAGGAAATGGGTTTTGGAACGTAAATTTGAGTACTTGCTTAATCCGAGCGAGCGCTACAATAGACAATACATTAGCAAAATGAGGAGAGAATGGAACTACCGCCTGGATGAAGCTCATAATATTGAGACCAATTTAAGAAGTCGTGGCCTGCATCGTCCAAAACGCCGTGCAATAGGCATGCCGCTCACATCACCCCAAGAACTGAATGTTGCATTGAACCGCATTCGCGAAGAAAATAATAGGATGCGTTTGTGATGGTTGCGTTTGGAGGGACACAGATTGGGGTTATATGTTACCCCTGATTGGAACTCAGACTGCGAAATGTCTGATGAAAATGATTTTCCATAAGCATTTTCTGTTGTTATGTCGGCTAGTTAAGTATTGTATTTGTACCTTTTTCATTTTTCAATGTTATTTCAATTTGTATTTTATGCGAAATGCTATCGTATTCATCTTCATCTTCATCTTCCTCTCCATCTCATCCATCTTCATTATCGAGTAAGCGAATTCCCCCCTCCTATCCGAGAGCGTTGTAGTCCAAGCCCTACAGTTCACAACGCCGTAATTCAACTCCCCTCTCCTTTATGTTTTTTTTTTAAAACCATCCGCTGAAAAAAGGTTTTTTAGACATTAATGAAGTTAGTTAGATTGAGATATAGATAATCGAATACGATGAATATTGGTTGAAAGTTTATATTTTTTTGGTTGAAGTAGTCCGATTATTTATAAATTGGATGAATGCAATTGTAAGAAAATGTTAGCTCTTTCAACAGCCAAGACCAAGGAATCCGTGTAAAAAAAATGGGATTTGACTTGTCCATGCTAAAAAAATTGTACCTGCATTTCGCAAAGTATGCAACGAAATATAAAAGCTTGGAAAAGATAAGTGCAACAGTGCTTCTGCCAAGATTCTTAAAATGAATTGAAAGCTATTGACTAGCTTCTTTTTTAGCTTCTGACTTGTACATGTAAAAAGTTTAAGAATCCGCTGACAAGATTCTTAAAGTATGCAACAATGCTTGGAAAAGATAAGTGCAACAATGCTTCTGACAAGATTCTTTAAAAAAATTGAAAGCTATTGACTAGCTTCTTTTTTAGCTTATGAATTGTTCATATAAAAAGCAAATAAATCCGTTTTCAAGTCAAAAATAAATTGAAAGCTATTGACTAGCTTCTTTTTAGCTTCTGACTTGTCCATGTAAAAAGAAAAGGAATCCATTTCCAAGTGAAAAAAATTGAAAGCTATTGACTAGCTTCTTTTTTAGCTTCTGACTTGTCCATGTAAAAAGAAAAGGAATCCGTTTCCAAGTCAAAAATAAATTGAAAGCTATTGACTAGCTTCTTTTTTAGCTTCTGACTTGTCCATGTAAAAATTTTAAGAATCCGCTGACAAGATTCTTAAAGTATGCAACAATGCTTGGAAAAGATAAGTGCAACAATGCTTCTGACAAGATTCTGTAAGAAAATTGAAAGCTATTGACTAGCTTCTTTTTTAGCTTATGAATTGTCCATGTAAAAAGCAAAGAAATTCGTTTCCAAGTCAAAAATAAATTGAAAGCTATTGACTAGCTTCTTTTTTAGCTTCTGACTTGTCCATGTAAAAAGAAAAGGAATCCGTTTCCAAGTAAAAAAAAAATTGAAAGCTATTGACTAGCTTCTTTTTTAGCTTCTGACTTGTCCATGTAAAAAGTTTAAGAATCCGCTGACAAGATTCTTAAAGTATGCAACAATGCTTGGAAAATATAAGTGCAACAATGCTTCTGACAAGATTCTTTAAGAAAATTGAAAGCTATTGACTAGCTTCTTTTTTAGCTTATGAATTGTCCATGTAAAAAACAAATAAATTCGTTTCCAAGTCAAAAATAAATTGAAAGCTATTGACTAGCTTCTTTTTTAGCTTCTGGCTTGTCCCATTTTTTAGCTTTGCATTTCGCAAAGTATGCAACGAAATATAAATGCATGGAAAAGATAACTGCAACAATGCTTCTTAAAAAAAATTGGATTTGACTTGTCCATGTAAAAAGAAAAGGAATACATTTCCAAGTAAAATAAAATAAAATTGAAAGCTATTGACAAGCTTCTGACAATTTTTTAGCTTTGCATTTCGCAAGGTCAACAACAAAATATAAAAAACTTAAATTTGACAAGTCCATGACGAAAATTTATTTATAAACTTGGATTACTCCAATTTTTTATTTTACATTTTCGGTGCATATGCAACGAAATGCAACAAAATTTACATTATAAAGAACTCTAACAGGTCATTGTTATCTTCGGGTGACCGTTTACAAGCAAGAGCCAATTTGTTTTTATTTTTTTTATTTTGTATTTCGCAAATTATCAAAAATCTTCGACTGAGACATAACAATCCATTTACTATCCAAAAAATGTCGAAGAAAAAAAGAGAACACTCCTGGAAGCTCTTCCTCACCTTTTGCTTGGGCATTCCCGGAAAACAGAAATGATAGCTCAAGTTCAGAGTCACCCAACAGCGACTGCGGAACATAGGATCCATATGATTTTGAGATGGACATGTACAACCCGCACATGCTTGATGAACGAGAGGATGATTTTCTGATGCTGAAAAAATCAGATCCATGTGAGTACTACTGCGGATTACGCCGTGAATGCGAGCATAGGTACCATGAGTCAAATATGCTCATGAATGAGCTTGAGCAACTGGGGGCACCCAAGCCACGTCGATTCTCTTTGTGGATGGAACGCAGGGATATGGTAGAATATGAGGTAGCTGTGAAACAAATTCAAAAGGAGAATAATAGGATGTTGATGAGACGTTATAGGTACTATATCCTTAAGCTCGCTGAAGAACAAGCTGCAGCAACAAATCGCACGCTAACAGAACATGAAAGAGTAAGTGTTTTAGCACACGAACTTTAAAAATCGGATGATGACATGCCTAACGAACGCCCTTAGACCAACTATGTGTTATGTGTTTTAATTTTCAATTATAATGTAATTTTATGTTCATTCAATAAAGTGTTGTGTAAGTTCTATCCAACAATAACTGTTAAATTAAAGACAAAATTAAACTCTACAATACGAACCGTTTATATTTTAAATTAAGGACGACAACATATTATTGAAGATTACATAAGATAACAAAGATTACATAAAATAACAATAACATAGAACTCATGAATAAACTTAACAGTAAACAAGCAACAACAACTACTGAGTACGATTGGGGCAACGATTTTTGTTATGACCGGTTTGCCTGCAAGTTCCACACCTCCTAGCCATGCGAGCAAGAGAAATATCCATTTCATTCCTCCTTCTAGTTGTTCTCTGGGCTCCAGAAGTTCGCTCGTATGCAGTGTTTGCAATTAAACAGAAGGGACTTGCAGGCCAATATGCCTCATCACCCAAGGGAGAAAACTTTCCATTGTATGTTTGCTTGTAATACCTACAACTGTAGTGCTTGCTAACATAGTCCTTAGGCTGAATTTTACGGATCCGACAGAATTTAATTGCATGGGAACATGGCATGTGGTAGTTTTTGCATTTCCCACACGAACATTTTTTTCCATTGTCAGAGACTTTATGGACATTTCCACCCTTACCTTCGTGTGAAAATGTCAGAATCTCGAAGACCCCAGTCACAATGTTGTAGTTCATCATATCAGTGTGCATGGCGGCCCTATCCCAATATTCATGGAACTTCTTATCAACACAGGGCAGCCAAGTCTTCTTATTTACCATTAGCAGAGCAGCAAGGACGCTTCTTTTAACAAAATGATCAATAAGATTTTTAAAGGTCAATTGAACCATGGCAGTAACAGGCAATCCACGGGCTTTCTTCAATAAATCGTTGTAAGACTCAGAGACATTTGTCGTCATAGCCCCCCACCTATAACCACCGTCCTTATACAATGTCCATTTTTCCTTCGAAAGCTCGCTTAACCACATATGCACTGCAGGTGAAAAAGTTTTGATTTGTTGCATCCTCATTTGGTATTTCTTCTTCTGGTGCTATGTAGCAGCCAACCACATCAGCTTCTCAAGATCAGAGTTAAGAAACTTTTTGTTAAAGTTGCTTTTTAAATGTCGAACACAAAATCTATGATGTGTGGTGGGTGGCTGTAACCATTCATGTGTCATTACACATTGCAAGATCCCTTGGTGACGGTCAGAAATTAGTCCAATGCCTTTTCTATCGCAAAAAACATGTCTCCATAAGAAACTGAGAAACCAAGTCCATGACTCATAGCTCTCACGTGCAACTATAGCATATGCAAGTGGAAAAATATTTCCGTTTGCATCAATGCCAACAACAATCAACAATTTCATCTCATACTTACCATAGACATGGGTGCCATATATTGAGATGACCGGCTTGCAACTTTTGAATCCATCGATACTTGGTTTAAAGGCCCAGAAAAGATACTTGAAGATGTGTTCGCCTTGCATTGTAGTTGACTCGTGTGTCCACTCAACAATAGTGCCCGGATTGAAATGTTCTAGGGCAGCCATGTATCGAGGCAATGCCCTAAAAGAACCTTCGAAAGCACCATACACCATCTCAAAAGCTTTCTTACGCCCTTTTTGCGCTTTTCTATAACTAGGAGTATAGTGATGGATGCCTTTTATAGTTTCCTGAACAAACTTAATACTGATTTGTGCATTGATCATAACATATGGTATCAATGAAGTAGCAATCATGTTGCTATTCAAATTGAAATGATCCTCTATATAATCATATGTATCACAATTATGTGGCTCAATCATTTTTCCTGCTTTCCACATACCACTTCCGATCAACGAAAAACGGATCATACAACTACAACCTTCCTCATGCCGCTTGCAAATAACCTTCCAAAATGTACCTTTGGCTTGATCTGTTTTAAATTCTTTTTTGTGGGCTATATTATAGAGTCTCACTGCACCTTTCATTTGCTTCTTGCTGCGAAATAAGATACCTATTTGCATGTACAAGAAAAAATATCAACTCGTAATTACACCAATTAAAATCACAAAATTCAAAAATAATATATTATTAATAAAATTAGTCGCACCAAACTAACCTGATTTGATAACTTTAGGATTGTCACACCCCATTTTTTACCCGGAGGTTAATAGAAGTACGACATATTGGAGATTCCTGTTTTTTGTGTTTGTTTTAAGGAGTCGCCACCTAATTATTTATGGTGAATTAGGACACCTAAAGTTTATTAAAGTTATTTTTTAAAGTTAGCTCTGTTTAAGGTCTGCGAAACTTAAGATTCTGGGTAAGGGTTCAATTAGTCTAAAGGGAAGGTATTAGGCACCCTTTAAGACCCATTAACAATGGTTAACCGACCGGACTTAAAATTAATTAGGCTAGATGTAAATATAGTATTATAGAAAAGGAAGGTAATTTTGTAAGTATGGCTAAAGTTATAGATAAATATGTAAAAATGCTATTTAAAATAGAACTTGTAAAATAATAATAATTTGTATAAAAGAATACTTTTAATACTATTTTGAAATACGATTTATAAATGTTGTTAAAATTTTAAACGAAAGTGTAATACTTGTGGAAAGGTAATAGTTGCATAAAAGAGTTCTAGTAAAAAAATAAACTAAAAGAAAACGAGACATGTAATGTTTATAAGTGTTTGAAGAAAATGACTAAAATTTAAAAAAGGTTATTTAATAAAAGTTTTAAAGTTTGTTTTAGACAAATACGTATTTCAAGTGTTTGGAAGGAATTAAAGTGGAAAGTTATCCGTTGAAACTAATTTTCCCTTTTATTTCTTAGAATAAGCTAAGTTAGTGTAAAATTTGGAGCGTTTTAAACTTCTAGAATAGTAAGTGTAATTTGATCCCCTTAGTCGAAATCTATAGTCACGATACTTTGAAAATCAATTATTCTAAAAGATAAATATTATGGATAGTAAATAATTTCGACATAGACTAATGGAGTTAATTGTTAGTTTTCTCTTTGAATTAACTACCCATTATTAAACTAAACTCACTAATTTGCTAAAGTTTATTTAAATTAATAAACAGAATGTTAGTCATACAAATCAAACAAAATACACAACAATAAAATTAAGGAAGAGAGTAAAGGAACAAATGGGATTGGCCTATTTATTAGGGCCCAACTGCTGGAGTTGTTCACGTTATTGGGCTTAGGCCCAGATTTTTATTTCCCCTGTTGGCTGCGGATTGACTGCTGTTATGGGCTGATTCGAGAGGAGGGGTGTTGGGCTTTTAGCCCAATGCCAAATGCGGGAGGTGACGAGTCCCCTTTGACTCGAGATATCATGCATAAAAAAGAAAAAAAGAAAAAGGTATTAGTATATAACTAACAAATAAGACCCAACATGTATAATGCAAATTCAAACAGACCAGTGGACCATGTAGATCGAGTACATTTGTGTATACTAGGTGTACTTTACATACTATCAACGAAACGAATACTTAGAGTGGTAGTCTAGGTGGGGTGCAACTGTTCCGTTAAGACAACATGACGACCGAATAAGCAAGCATGTGAAGAGACCAAGGAAAACATTGCGTAAATAATGGTAGCCCAAAATAACCTCGTTGCCGAACTGGTGGCAGATAGAGATATATAAAATGAGCAATACGGCTCAATACCAATAAAAACAGTTAAGAGGAAACAAGTCCAGGCTTAAAATTATGTTTAACCAACCAAAATAGTAGAGTAAATCCAGTTTCCAGGATAACGATATATGAATATAGTCAAACGAACCTCAAACCATTAACAGAGAGAGGCAAAAATCAACCATTTACCCATTTAGAGTATTAAATTTGCTTACAGGAAGAAAGCTATATACGGTGGCATTCTATATGTATCAAAATTGAGTATATTTATTTAGCCACACCTCACTGATCAATTATTGGACAGAAGCATAGTTATCCATTCAGTTAAAGGGGCTGGAAACAGAGGAATCATGTAAGGTTTAGATGCTACTTCTAGGAGGAACACACACAGAACAACAGTAAAAAAAAAACTTAATTATGAATTCATTTTTTGCAGTACTGACCCTTTAAACTTCAGTCCAGTATGGTCAGATTCTCAGAAGCAGAATACCAACATTAGATGAGCTCTAACACAAGCATACATATAGAGAGACAACTGGATGTTCATGCTCACATATAAGTTCCAAGTCAATCATTCAGATTTCGATTTGAATTATCAGGGTTCAACCCTTTCAATCACCTAATGCATACAAGGTTCATATTAACCTAAGTGGTTTCCTTTCTTGACTATTTCAGTAGAAGCTCAAACATGGTACATATTAGGATGGTATCCTAACTCATTCAGACCTTTTCACCTTATTAGACTCAGATGCCGACTTACTAAGATAAACTAGCATGTGCTTTGAAACCAGTTAAGCCTTATTTAGTCACATCCAAACAACCTAGTCACATTATAAGACTTTTGCAAGCAGGCCTCAGACTTTACTAAATCTAGATTCATCCTAATCCAACTTCCTTATTTAGCTCAGCAATAGTTCATACAAATTAACATGATAGTGAAATAGGCAGTGTTAAGCTAAGAACAGTGCAGATAAGTTTCAGATCAGGGTATTCAAGAACAAGTGAAACCAAACTTTATAAGCTAAATTCTTCATGAGCACTTCAGTTTACCTAAACAGCGTCAGCAAAATTCTGTGATCAAAGTATTCAAGCTATCATAATTCTAAACAAAACCATCATAACAATCCTCGGAGGTCCCTTTAGATTATTAAACATCACTGATCACATTAAGAGTGCACGTAATCCGAATGACATTCTGCATAGTCTCCTAGTCTAGGGGGGCAGTTATGTCGAACAACCCATGTAGTCTAAACCAATACTCAAACAATCATTCCGAGACAATCATCTGAACAGCTAAATCAGATTTCCATCTAAGTATGATACTAGACTAACCAATTTGATTTCCAATACCTATTAAGACAAGAATTGTATCTAAATGTGTTGATGCCTATCACGCTTACCTAACAGAACATGCCACATATATAACTAAATAAGAAATGCAACTGCTAACTTAAAGTAGATTACATTCATGGCAGGATATATTCTTTGAACAGATAGAGTAAAAGAGAGACAATGTCAGCCTGTTCTTGTCGTATACGTGATATACCTACGATATACACACCATAGTGTGTATATCAGACGTATATCGAATATATACCTTCGCCTTATCTTGATAGCTCATTGTATACCATATGTATATTTGGTTCTAAGTGGGTTCTAAGTTTTGGGAATTCAATCTAAACATCCAAATTACAGTATACCTCTTTCAAATTCATTTTGGCGATTAACGTTTTATCCTAACAGCTCCCAAAACATCAGAAAATAATATGACGACAAAGAAACTACATAACATAAAAATAGCAGCACCAGCTAAAAATTTAACCAAAGCAGAAATTAAAGACTCGAAGTAATAAAGGTATCGAAGTTTACCTGTTTTGTGCGCAATGAACTGGGATGTCGAGGTCGTCGAATCTACTCTTTCGTTATGAATCGATTCGAACTCGATTAAAGTAACTAAAATTCCAAAATAAAAAAATGGAGTAAATTGTTGGCTGCTTTTTATCGATTAAAACTTGTGTTGTAGGGAATTTTGGGTTCCAGATCCTTATATTTTCAACAAAAGTTTTTTTTTTTTTCTGATTTTAAAAGAAAATCAAGACTAGAGTAGAAATGAAGCTCAAGACTTAAGGACAGGAAACTTGTGTCTCCTCCGAAACCTGAGAAAATCCCCCCTTTAAACGATTCACTTGCCTTGTATTTATAGATTTCATTTGTATTCAAGAAAGAGAGGAGCGTATGAGAGAGATTAAGGACAGGGGTGGGGATGGCAGAACGAAGCGTGGGGGACAAGGTGAAATGGAGACAGAGAGGATGGCAGAGGTGTGGTGGGGAGAACGTGGGGAACAGGCGTGTGGAGGTGTCAGAGAGAAGGAGAAGTGACGGAGAAAACAATGGGGTGTGAGTGCGGCGGCTAGGGTTTAGGGTGAAGGGGAGGAAGAGAACGACGATGAAGAGAGAGGAAGGGGAGAGAGGAGGAGCGGCGGCGAAAGAGATGAAGGGAGAGATGAGGCGGAGAGAAAAGAGAAAAGGGAGAAGACGATGAAGGAGGCGGAAGTCGAAAGAAAGAAGGAGAAATGGGATTAGGGTAAAGAAAAGAGAATTGGACTGGGTCGGGTCGCGGGTAATGGGCTGGTCCGTTTGGGCTGGCCCATTAATTTAAACATGGTCTGAAAATGTGGGGTTTAAAATGTGGGTTGGGTATAAAAATGTAGGTTATTTATTTGGATAGGGAATAATATTGTATTGGTATTTTGGGCCATTAATTTGTTGGTCCTTCCTCCGCTATTTAATTATCTTCGGGCTTCTAATTTAGTAACTGGTAAAATATATATTATGTAAAGACAATAAATAATTAATATGTAAAAAATAAATATTTTGCAAAGTGTTGTCTTGTAATTAATTTAACGAATCGGAACCCGAAAACGAAACAATGACTAACTGTTTTTTAAAAATTTGTGATAAAGTAATGCTCATAATATTGAAAATAAAAGTAGTGAAAATATCGCGAAAAATAAAGTATTTAGCTCGTTAGTAAATTTAAAAACCCGGGTAAATTAAATAAAGGAGGGACAAAATTGGGTGTCAACAGATGCCCCTCTTCGACCGGAGATGATGTAAGAGTCTTCGGGCGAAGAAGTTGACGTAGTAGCCAATTTTGTTTGGACTGACGAATATGAGTTTGTAAGAAAGTACGGTTTAGGAAAATTGATGGAAAATATGATGGTATGGAAAGAATCGTGGCCAAACCTGTAGAGAGAATGGATTTATAACTTTGTAAGGGTAGTGCACAGGTGACGAGAACGGAACATAGGCTTATAGTATCTTAATTATAAACGTGGCGTGCAATACGCCCATAAGCAGGACTCTACTAGACACGGCGTAAATTCTTCAAAGATGCCCCAGTGTTGAGTTATGGAAACGCTGGGGGTGTAGAAAGGAATATGAGAATGTGAAAAGAGTAGATTTAGTAGAGTTTTAGCAGGAGATGTGAAAGAGAAATTAACCTACGTATCACGTGTTTGTGGACATAGGCGGAATTGAGTTCGAGAGTAGATTCGTGACCCTTGCTTATGAGTTTGATATTCCTCTTCAGCAAATTTGCCCCAGTTCACTGCGTAAGATAAAGTTCCACGTTGTGTTGCGTCCCTGCGGGCTGTGTTTTCTGCCAAAACTGAAATTCATGTCAAAATTAGTAATAGAGTTGAAAGTGTAAAACTGTAAAGAGTGTAAAATGATAGTAAATATGAGTGTGGGAATGAAAGTGAAGCCGTGTGGCTAATGTTGTCTCTGATTGTCTTCAGGGACTTGAATGAATGCGTGATGCGTATGCTGAGGATGTGATAATATTTCCAGTTGCATTTGCAGATGATAGTGATAAGGTCTCCGGCTGTCTTCCGGGACTCGATGTTAAATGATATCTGCGAATTTTAAGGTAAATTCATTAAAGTGGTAAGGTAGATGATGAAATAAAGGAATGAAGTAAGGAGTAAAATAAGCGTGTAGCCGTTTGGCTTATGCGGGTGAGGCCGTATAGCCGGGTGATGTCTCCGATGGTTGTCGGGACTCAATGATATGCTGATGAGGCTGTATAGCCAAACGATGTCTCCGGTTGTCTTCGGAGGCTCAATGATAATTCCTGTAAAGTTCAGGGTAAAATTGTTAAAGTTGGTAAAGTAAATGATAAAGTAGAGAGTAAAGTCAAAGTGTAGCCGTCTGGCTTATGCGTATGAGGCCGTGTGGCCATGCGATGTCTCTGGTTGTCTTCAGAGATTTGATGATGATTCCCGTAAAGTCCAGGATAAAGTTGTAAAGTGGATGATGTCTCTGGTTGTCTTCGGAGGCTCCAATGATAATTCTTGTAAAGTTCAGGGTAAAATCGTTAAAGTTGGTAAAGTGAATGATAAAGTAGAGAGTAAAGTCATAGTGTAGCCGTCTGGCTTATGCATGTAAGGCTGTATAGCCGAATGATGCCCCCGGTTGTCTTCGGGGACTTGATGCTATGTCTCCAGTTGTCTTCGGGGACTTGATGTTGTGTCTCCGGTTGTCTTCGGGGACTTGATGTTGTGTCTCCGGTTGTCTTCGGGGACCCAATGATAATTCCTGTAAAGTTCAGGGTAAAGTTGTTAAAGTTGGTAGAGTAAATGATAAAATAGAGGGTAAAGTCATAGTGTAGCCGTCCGGCTTGTGCGTATGAGGCCGTATAGCCATGTGATGTCTCCGGTTGTCTTCGGAGATTTGATGGTAAATCCCTCCGGTTGTCTTCGGAGACTCAATGTTGATTCCTGTAAAGTTCAGGCAAAATGGTTAAAGCAGATAAAGAAGGTAATAGAGTATGTAGTAAAGTGATAGCATAGCCGTTTGGCTGATGAAGTCGACGCTATCGCAACAGGCTGAATTAATGACGCGTAATCCTGATTTGATTCGTCTTTAACCTACAAAACAGGTATATTCGTTAATGAAGTCATAAAGTTGTTCTGATAAAATAAAATTAAAAATAGAGTTTAGAAATAAAGCCGTTTGGCTTTTGAGGCGAGGCCATATTGAGCCAGATGATGCTTTTCGGTCGTGATAGACTTGACTGTTGATCTCACGGTCTTTTAATTCCTGCACTCAAAGAAAAATTCTTAGTTTGGGAGGGGGGAAGTTGATTCGTGTTGACTCGAAGCTTGACGTGGTTGGCGCTCCATTCGTCTTGTTTGTTTGGATCTTGTGATCTCCGTTCAAGCCTCGGTAGGTGAACAGTAGTGAATCAATTGCAAGAAAGTATTTGATTTGAAAGGTCGATATGTAGGTATATGTATAAGGAAATGTGACTATATGTATATAGGTTGTGAAATATGTATATGTAAATGTATGTATGTAAGGAAAGATATATATGTAAACGTATACATATGTAAGTTGTAAAATATTCTGCCAACTTTAGATTGTGACGCTTCTAAAGTAATTGGTCTGTAATACTTCCTGTCTGATAGCCTTAATCTTGTCGATGTCCAACCGTTCTTTCGTCTATATTTTTTTTCAAAAAAATATGCCCCAGTTTTGGTTCTGAAGGGTGTACTAAATTTATGTTGCGGTGTGACCGAACCTTATATGGGTTGCCTACGTATCCGCTGAGGAATCAGGTCAGAACGTAGTTCGTAAAATACATAAAGTGGTCTGAGTTTTCTAATAAAGGGACCGAACCCGATATGGATTGCCTACGTATCCCACCAAGGGAATCAGGTCAGCGTAGTTCTATTATATAAATGGTAAAAGATTTGTTGGATTTTATATCTAGGTGTGGCGGATCTGTATGTTAATAGTCTACGAATCCCACCGAGGGAATCAGGCTAAGCATAGTTCTCCTTGTATAAGGATTTTTTTTTTGATTTTTCTGTTATAGCACAACCGAACCCTATGTGGGCTGCCTACGTATCTCACCATGAGAATCAGGTCAGAACGTAGTTCGTACGCATGTAAATAGGCAAACATTCTAACCTAGTATGACCGAGTCCCTATGTGGGCTGCCTACGTATCCACCGAGGAATCAGGTCAAGCGTAGTTCGCACCTAAAGGAAAGGTTGCAAACTAGGTTGTCTAACCTAATGTCGTACTTTGATTTCTTCTTGAATTGCTAGCTTTTAGGCTTATGTTATCACCTATCGGCTATTTCAATTCTTGTGAGTGGAATCTTGTCTTGTCCCCCTAGTTTCTTTGTTACTCTCTCGGAATATGTGTTGTCTATTCGTACATTTCATGTCACAATCGTAGAGTTGACAGTTTTGATAAATAAAGTAGAAAATAGATGATTAAGAAAAATCAGAAATGCATTCATAGTTTTGCAATTCAAGCTTCCACAAGGTGAAGCAAAACAAACAAAATTTTGAGTACGGTTCAAGCATCAATAAAAGAAAACAAGTTCACTACATGTTCATGCTACCAAGGCTCCCGACGGATCGAGGACGGAGTACAAGTCCAATTCTTCAGAGTCTTTCCTGGTTCGGCGCCCCATATTGTCAGTGCCTTGGTGTTGCGAGTAGTTGTATTGGATTGTTCCCACGAGAGCGACAAAGTTGTTGATCTGACTCTTTCCGCACTGGACTCCTCTAAATCTTGGCATTTCCGTGAGCAGGCAAAGGATTGTTGACCACATTGGGCTTAGCTTCAGCGAGCTGAATTACTCCTTCCTTAATCAGGGCTTCGATTTTGTTTTTAAGCCCATAGCAATCTTCAGTGGCGTGCCCAACAACTCCAGAGTGGTATGCGCAGCTTTTGGAACCATCAAACCATTTTGGGATAGGCTCGGGAATTTTTCCTTCAATCGGTTGTATTATGCCTGCTGCTTTCATTCTTTCGAACAATTGAGCCAAGGGTTCAGCGATCTGAGTGTAATTACGGGTGTTTTTGGTGTCAGGGTTTGGACGGGCTCTAGGTATAGTATGTGGTCGATTTTGGTAAGTTGGAGCTTGGTTGGGTTGATACGGGCGTGGGTTTTGATGCGGAGGCGCTCGGGGTTGGTAGTAGTTTGCTTGGGTGTTGTAAACGGGGTAAGGAGGTAGTGGAGCTTGGTAGTGTTCAGGGTAGTGGTAAGGGTAGAAAGTTTGTTGTGGGTGGTTAAAGTATGGAATGGCTTGGCTCGGCTCATGTCCTTGAGCGTTCATGACTGCAGCGACATCTTCCTTCTTCTTTTTAATCCCGTTGATAGAACCAGATTGTATAGCTTTGTTCATTGCTTGTAAAGCAATAAGATCTTGAATTTTCCCCGATTTGATTCCTTCTTCCAAGGCTTCTCCCATTCGAACAACTTCTGTGAATTTTTGTCCCATCATACCTATCATTTTCTCGTAAAATATGCCAGCCTGGCATTCAATGAAGGTAGCAGTCATTTCCCTATCATTCATCGGAGGTTGAACCCTGGCTGCTTCTGACCTCCAACGTAACGCATATTCGCGGAACGTCTCAGTTGACTTCCTGGTTAACTTAGTCATGTAAACTCTATCTGGTGTGATATCGGTGTTAAAACTGAACCTGTCCATAAAGTCTTGCGCCATGTCACTCCAACCACGCCATTTACGGACATCCTGTTGTGTATACCAAGTAAGTGCTTCGCCAGATAAGCTTCTTATGAAGAGCTTCATCCTTATGCTCTGGTCTCTGCCCACTCCAACCAGTTTGTCACAATAAGCCCTTAAGTGTGTATGAGGGTCGCCTGTTCCATTGAATGTATCAAATTTTGGCGGTTTGTAGCCTACGGGTAAATCGACGTCAGGTTGGACACAGAGATCCTCATATTCTACACTCTTAGTTCCTCTAGCGACTTGAAGGTTCCTCATTGCTTCTTTGAGACTGTGGATTTCTTTTAGCAGTATGTTATCTGCCCCTGCCTTTGCATCCTTTTCCATTTCCTCGTATTGATCTACCTCGGGTTGGAACCTGACCGTTATTGGATTGGTAAAGGCTTGTGTTTCTGCGGCATATACCGGAGGAACGCATTGTGCATTAGGGGTGACAAAGTGTGCCCCGTGTATATGCTGGGTTGGATAAGTTTGGACGATGGGGGTGTTTTGGACAAGAGGTGGTGTGTTATAATTGGTGTTTATAGGTGGTTGATTTGGTGGGTTTAGAGGAGTGGTCGTGGGTAGTGGATTAGTGTTGGTGGGTAAAGGAACATAGGGAGTATGAACTAGCGATTGACTTGGTGGGTTGACGGGTGGTGGATTATGAGTAGCATAGGTAGTGTAGGTGGGTGGTTGATTTTGTGGAGGAGTATAGCTAGTGTAAGTGGTTGGTTGACTTTGTGGGGGAGTATAGACGGATGTTGGATTTTGTGGATTTGCGGGGGTGATCGGAGGTAAGTTGTTGTTGGTAGGTGCATTGTTTTGGGGAGGAAAATGCTCAGGAACTGGGGATTCGAGTGATGGGAAACGAGGTGGTTCTGGTGCAGTATTGCTAGGTTCAGAAGGTGAATTTTGGAGCGTGATGGATAAATTGGTCAAGTCCCTAACCCGATTTAGTTCTCCACGTAGATTCTCAATTTCTTGAGTCAGGCGGGCGATATGTTCATCCCGTTGAATAGCAGTTCCATGTTCAGAAGTTTCAGGCGGATCGCTAGCGATCACGAGGTTTTCTACACCAGTTGGAACAGATGCGGCCGGATCAGACATAGTAATTTCATTTCCTTGGACAGCCCAACTACGTTCAGGTAACGATGACGTCTTTGACCTCGTGATGTAAGGATGGTCGGCCATCGAGCGTCAACACGAATCAACTCTCTGTTCGGGAATAAGATAAAATAGACATACAGTATAAACGATGTTAATCTCATGAACATATTTAGGTAAAGTCATTATCACGTAAAGTCAAGTAAGTCATGTAGCAAATAATTCATCAAATGGAGTCAAACAAGTTGTCAAACAAGCATATCAAGCAACAACGTGTCCTAACATGCATGTGACCTCTTTGTGCCAGAGGTAGGCCTAACGTTTGTTTGAAGGGTAAAGTGTACCATAATACGTCATCCCGTTGCTTTGATTAAACGAATCCTATTTCCCAAAATAAAGTACAAGATAATGTAATATTTATTACATGTCAAATGAATACAACATAAAGTATTTCCTAATCTAAATAAAGTAAATAAAATTTCTATGTCTAACTTCTAGCTCCATTTGTGATACCCTTGATCTTCGTCATTTGTTATATTCCGATGCATACCTGTCATAGAAATGTTAGTCACCCCCTCCTTTCTAAAGTTTAATTAATTAGAGCAAATAGTCAATATTTAGGCACAGTTATCCTTCAAACATGCGCATAAAGTATGATTGGTGTGTCGCTCGGGGTCGTGAACCCGCTTGGACGTTTGGGTAAAGTCGTCTAATGGGCTTAATACACCAAGGGCATTAAACCTCCTAGGATATGAAATGTATGCTCTTAAATAAAGGTGTTGGTTTAGCTCTATCCTAGGTTGACTAGGAGTGGGTTCACTAGACGCAAGGTTCCCGAGCGGACAACTCGAGTGAGAAGGCTACGCGGTCCCCGTTACTCGGGCACCCCCGCGCACGCGCCAACTCTCCTAAGATTTGGATTCTACGAAGAAATTTGCGGGTGCGCTAAGCACACCTCGCGTGTACGTGTGATAGTGTGAGATTTCCAAAAGTGGAGGAAATATGAACGGAATGACAATTTATCGAAGCAGTAACACATAAACAGTTTATATCAAAAGAAATAGTTTATATCAAACCAACAATTAATAGCATGTAAAAAATAGTTAACAAATAAATAAAGTGATTCCAAATAAACACACAAAGCCTATTTAAACTAAGTCTGTTATGGTTAGAACCTAAGTGATTCCCCAGCGGAGTCGCCAAGCTGTCACACCCCATTTTTTACCCGGAGGTTAATAGAAGTACGACATATTGGAGATTCCTGTTTTTTGTGTTTGTTTTAAGGAGTCGCCACCTAATTATTTATGGTGAATTAGGACACCTAAAGTTTATTAAAGTTATTTTTTAAAGTTAGCTCTGTTTAAGGTCTGCGAAACTTAAGATTCTGGGTAAGGGTTCAATTAGTCTAAAGGGAAGGTATTAGGCACCCTTTAAGACCCATTAACAATGGTTAACCGACCGGACTTAAAATTAATTAGGCTAGATGTAAATATAGTATTATAGAAAAGGAAGGTAATTTTGTAAGTATGGCTAAAGTTATAGATAAATATGTAAAAATGCTATTTAAAATAGAACTTGTAAAATAATAATAATTTGTATAAAAGAATACTTTTAATACTATTTTGAAATACGATTTATAAATGTTGTTAAAATTTTAAACGAAAGTGTAATACTTGTGGAAAGGTAATAGTTGCATAAAAGAGTTCTAGTAAAAAAATAAACTAAAAGAAAACGAGACATGTAATGTTTATAAGTGTTTGAAGAAAATGACTAAAATTTAAAAAAGGTTATTTAATAAAAGTTTTAAAGTTTGTTTTAGACAAATACGTATTTCAAGTGTTTGGAAGGAATTAAAGTGGAAAGTTATCCGTTGAAACTAATTTTCCCTTTTATTTCTTAGAATAAGCTAAGTTAGTGTAAAATTTGGAGCGTTTTAAACTTCTAGAATAGTAAGTGTAATTTGATCCCCTTAGTCGAAATCTATAGTCACGATACTTTGAAAATCAATTATTCTAAAAGATAAATATTATGGATAGTAAATAATTTCGACATAGACTAATGGAGTTAATTGTTAGTTTTCTCTTTGAATTAACTACCCATTATTAAACTAAACTCACTAATTTGCTAAAGTTTATTTAAATTAATAAACAGAATGTTAGTCATACAAATCAAACAAAATACACAACAATAAAATTAAGGAAGAGAGTAAAGGAACAAATGGGATTGGCCTATTTATTAGGGCCCAACTGCTGGAGTTGTTCACGTTATTGGGCTTAGGCCCAGATTTTTATTTCCCCTGTTGGCTGCGGATTGACTGCTGTTATGGGCTGATTCGAGAGGAGGGGTGTTGGGCTTTTAGCCCAATGCCAAATGCGGGAGGTGACGAGTCCCCTTTGACTCGAGATATCATGCATAAAAAAGAAAAAAAGAAAAAGGTATTAGTATATAACTAACAAATAAGACCCAACATGTATAATGCAAATTCAAACAGACCAGTGGACCATGTAGATCGAGTACATTTGTGTATACTAGGTGTACTTTACATACTATCAACGAAACGAATACTTAGAGTGGTAGTCTAGGTGGGGTGCAACTGTTCCGTTAAGACAACATGACGACCGAATAAGCAAGCATGTGAAGAGACCAAGGAAAACATTGCGTAAATAATGGTAGCCCAAAATAACCTCGTTGCCGAACTGGTGGCAGATAGAGATATATAAAATGAGCAATACGGCTCAATACCAATAAAAACAGTTAAGAGGAAACAAGTCCAGGCTTAAAATTATGTTTAAGCAACCAAAATAGTAGAGTAAATCCAGTTTCCAGGATAACGATATATGAATATAGTCAAACGAACCTCAAACCATTAACAGAGAGAGGCAAAAATCAACCATTTACCCATTTAGAGTATTAAATTTGCTTACAGGAAGAAAGCTATATACGGTGGCATTCTATATGTATCAAAATTGAGTATATTTATTTAGCCACACCTCACTGATCAATTATTGGACAGAAGCATAGTTATCCATTCAGTTAAAGGGGCTGGAAACAGAGGAATCATGTAAGGTTTAGATGCTACTTCTAGGAGGAACACACACAGAACAACAGTAAAAAAAAAACTTAATTATGAATTCATTTTTTGCAGTACTGACCCTTTAAACTTCAGTCCAGTATGGTCAGATTCTCAGAAGCAGAATACCAACATTAGATGAGCTCTAACACAAGCATACATATAGAGAGACAACTGGATGTTCATGCTCACATATAAGTTCCAAGTCAATCATTCAGATTTCGATTTGAATTATCAGGGTTCAACCCTTTCAATCACCTAATGCATACAAGGTTCATATTAACCTAAGTGGTTTCCTTTCTTGACTATTTCAGTAGAAGCTCAAACATGGTACATATTAGGATGGTATCCTAACTCATTCAGACCTTTTCACCTTATTAGACTCAGATGCCGACTTACTAAGATAAACTAGCATGTGCTTTGAAACCAGTTAAGCCTTATTTAGTCACATCCAAACAACCTAGTCACATTATAAGACTTTTGCAAGCAGGCCTCAGACTTTACTAAATCTAGATTCATCCTAATCCAACTTCCTTATTTAGCTCAGCAATAGTTCATACAAATTAACATGATAGTGAAATAGGCAGTGTTAAGCTAAGAACAGTGCAGATAAGTTTCAGATCAGGGTATTCAAGAACAAGTAAAACCAAACTTTATAAGCTAAATTCTTCATGAGCACTTCAGTTTACCTAAACAGCGTCAGCAAAATTCTGTGATCAAAGTATTCAAGCTATCATAATTCTAAACAAAACCATCATAACAATCCTCGGAGGTCCCTTTAGATTATTAAACATCACTGATCACATTAAGAGTGCACGTAATCCGAATGACATTCTGCATAGTCTCCTAGTCTAGGGGGGCAGTTATGTCGAACAACCCATGTAGTCTAAACCAATACTCAAACAATCATTCCGAGACAATCATCTGAACAGCTAAATCAGATTTCCATCTAAGTATGATACTAGACTAACCAATTTGATTTCCAATACCTATTAAGACAAGAATTGTATCTAAATGTGTTGATGCCTATCACGCTTACCTAACAGAACATGCCACATATATAACTAAATAAGAAATGCAACTGCTAACTTAAAGTAGATTACATTCATGGCAGGATATATTCTTTGAACAGATAGAGTAAAAGAGAGACAATGTCAGCCTGTTCTTGTCGTATACGTGATATACCTACGATATACACACCATAGTGTGTATATCAGACGTATATCGAATATATACCTTCGCCTTATCTTGATAGCTCATTGTATACCATATGTATATTTGGTTCTAAGTGGGTTCTAAGTTTTGGGAATTCAATCTAAACATCCAAATTACAGTATACCTCTTTCAAATTCATTTTGGCGATTAACGTTTTATCCTAACAGCTCCCAAAACATCAGAAAATAATATGACGACAAAGAAACTACATAACATAAAAATAGCAGCACCAGCTAAAAATTTAACCAAAGCAGAAATTAAAGACTCGAAGTAATAAAGGTATCGAAGTTTACCTGTTTTGTGCGCAATGAACTGGGATGTCGAGGTCGTCGAATCTACTCTTTCGTTATGAATCGATTCGAACTCGATTAAAGTAACTAAAATTCCAAAATAAAAAAATGGAGTAAATTGTTGGCTGCTTTTTATCGATTAAAACTTGTGTTGTAGGGAATTTTGGGTTCCAGATCCTTATATTTTCAACAAAAGTTTTTTTTTTTTTCTGATTTTAAAAGAAAATCAAGACTAGAGTAGAAATGAAGCTCAAGACTTAAGGACAGGAAACTTGTGTCTCCTCCGAAACCTGAGAAAATCCCCCCTTTAAACGATTCACTTGCCTTGTATTTATAGATTTCATTTGTATTCAAGAAAGAGAGGAGCGTATGAGAGAGATTAAGGACAGGGGTGGGGATGGCAGAACGAAGCGTGGGGGACAAGGTGAAATGGAGACAGAGAGGATGGCAGAGGTGTGGTGGGGAGAACGTGGGGAACAGGCGTGTGGAGGTGTCAGAGAGAAGGAGAAGTGACGGAGAAAACAATGGGGTGTGAGTGCGGCGGCTAGGGTTTAGGGTGAAGGGGAGGAAGAGAACGACGATGAAGAGAGAGGAAGGGGAGAGAGGAGGAGCGGCGGCGAAAGAGATGAAGGGAGAGATGAAGGGAGAGATGAGGCGGAGAGAAAAGAGAAAAGGGAGAAGACGATGAAGGAGGCGGAAGTCGAAAGAAAGAAGGAGAAATGGGATTAGGGTAAAGAAAAGAGAATTGGACTGGGTCGGGTCGCGGGTAATGGGCTGGTCCGTTTGGGCTGGCCCATTAATTTAAACATGGTCTGAAAATGTGGGGTTTAAAATGTGGGTTGGGTATAAAAATGTAGGTTATTTATTTGGATAGGGAATAATATTGTATTGGTATTTTGGGCCATTAATTTGTTGGTCCTTCCTCCGCTATTTAATTATCTTCGGGCTTCTAATTTAGTAACTGGTAAAATATATATTATGTAAAGACAATAAATAATTAATATGTAAAAAATAAATATTTTGCAAAGTGTTGTCTTGTAATTAATTTAACGAATCGGAACCCGAAAACGAAACAATGACTAACTGTTTTTTAAAAATTTGTGATAAAGTAATGCTCATAATATTGAAAATAAAAGTAGTGAAAATATCGCGAAAAATAAAGTATTTAGCTCGTTAGTAAATTTAAAAACCCGGGTAAATTAAATAAAGGAGGGACAAAATTGGGTGTCAACAAGGATTACTGGAATTCCAAAGTGCATCCCGAACAGACCCGTTATCTCTCATGTATGTAAAATCTTCCAGTTCTACTTCTTCTGTATTATCCAAATATGGGATCACATTTGAATGATAATTAACACTAACATTACTGGGGGGCGCAACATCTTCATCAGACGTTATTGCTCACAATTTGTGTGAGCTGAGTCAACGTGGGGTTATCTTCAAAATCGTTATGCCTATAAATAAGAAAAATTCATAGAATTTACAAGTCAAATACAATTATACAATCCATGAATAAAGTGAATAAAATATGATTATATTTACCTATCACTGTCCAATTCACTTGGACCAGGATGTGAAGGGTGTCGTACATTACAATTCAAATTATGCAACTGCGTAGTAGCATTATTTGGTCCACCCGTCTCACGATTCTGTCCACTCCAATCAAAGTTATGATCGTGCGTTGAAGCCATACCATCATACTGTGTACCATAATTAGTTGTATTATTTGACTGACTACCAAATCCTACAATTGTTTGTTGTTGAACTACACCCCTTGCAAAACCAATATTCAAACTTGGGAGATAGGTAGTACCTCCAAAATCGAACTCATTGTCAGTCGTTATTTCGACCTGGGTAGAGCGTTGAACTGTAGCATACATGTCAAGCGCCGCTATGCATATGTGATTTTTAAAAATCTCAGGACAACGAAGAAATGACGATAAAGATTCATCGTCCGTAATTGGCATCTCACCATAAATTGGTGAACCATCGGCTGTAAATGAACTTGGACATCGTCCGGTTATAACCACCGATAGTTCAGGATCATTTACGAACATTTTACTCCTTAAGACGCGTTGCAGACGATCATATTTTAGGGAAATTGGAAACCTTTGCCCTATTTCAGGACCACAGTTGTATCTAACCGAACCTGCTTCATACACAACTTCACCACCCCAAAATAAATACACTTTAACATGAGTTTCCATCATCTTTTATGAAATATATGAGAGAAAAAATAAAAGTTGAAGGATATGAAACAGATAAGAGAAAAACAATAGATGAAAGATATGAGATGGATAAAACAAAATTGAAAGACTAAGGATATACCATAAGTAAAGATAGGAAAATATTTATAAACGGAGAAAAGTAAAAATTTTTGCAAATTAAGTCACGAAATGTAAAAGATATTATTTTGACAACTATTCAATGCTCGTCTGAAACTGATTGAACCAACAGAAATGAACAAAAAAATAAAATTAAAACCATAGCGATATGGAGAGCACAAAAACGGTAAAAGGGGGGGAGGGGGGGGGGGGGGGTTCGTTATATACCTGCGAAATGGAACAAAACATTTCGTTGGTATATAAACGAAAATAAATAAATTATTTTCCTATTTCGTTTTTATATAAAAGAAATACAAATATATATATATATATATATTCATCCTATTTCATTGGTATATGAATGAAATAATATATATATATATATATTCCTATTTCGTTTTTATATAAACGAAATGAAAATAAAATTATTTTCCTATTTTTTTATATAAACGAAATACAAAAATACAATTTTTTTTATCCTATTTCGTTTTCAATAAACGAAAAGCAAAAAAAAAATTATAATTTCCTATTTCGTTGGTATATCAACGAAATACAAATATATATATATATATTCCAATTTCGTTTTTAGATGAACGAAATAAAAAAAATTCATATTTCGTTTTTTAATAAACGAAATACAAAAAAAAATATATACTATTTCGTTGATATACCAAAGAAATGCAAAAAAATAATATATATTTGTTACATTTCGCTACAAGTGTAGTGAAATGCAACTAAATATTCCGGCTATGAACAGTGCTAATTGTGGGTATTTTGTTGGATAACCAACGAAATACCCATTGTGGTATAAAAAACAAACAGCCTATTTTTGATGCAGATTGGGATTTTTCGGGTAAAAATTAAGAACAGCTACAGCTAAGAAAAAGAAGAAAAAGAAATAAGCAACAATAATGATATATCTGATAGATGAAAATGAGGGGAATACAAGGCATATATGTCAGTGCTTGTGCTCACTACAGACAAAACACCATAACTAACTTATAGGGACTGAATAATAAATACTGATACTAGATTTAATATAAACTCAGGGACTAAACTGTGAAAATCACAACTTCTTATTTATTCCCTTCATTAACTACTTAACATACTGTACTACTTCCTCTGCCTTCAGTACAACTCGTATCAGTCCTTCCCTCTTAAAATCTTCCTTGACCTCGAGGAATAAAAGCTGGAAACCTGAGGAGCAAAGCATTATAGTCCTCCCATGTGGCCAAATCTTTTGGTAGTTGTTCCCATTGTACTAACACTTGAGGCACAGCCTTATTGCCCTTTTGAATCATTCTTCTTTCTAACACCTTAGCTGGTTGAGGACAGTAGGGACTAGCAAGTTCAACAACAGGTGGATGGGAGAAAACAGATGGTAGTGTGTGACAAGGTTTTAGTTATGAAACATGGAATGTGGGATGAAGAAGTAAGTGTGTTGGCAAGGATAGTTTGTATGCTACTGATCCTATTCTTTGTAATACTTGATAAGGGCCATAATATTTGGCTAACAGCTTGTTGAAATTTCCTCCAGATAATGTAACTTGCCTATAAGGTTGAATTTTTAAGTATACCCAATCCCCTTCTTGAAACTGCCTGTCTGACCTATGCTTATTAGCTTGGTCCATCATTCTCTGTTGAGCTCTCTTGAGATGAAATTGTAGAAGCTGATTCTTGAACTCCCTTGTGAGTAAACTTCTATCAACTTCTTTCATGCCTGACTCTCCTGCTATATAGGGTAAATGCATAGGTGGAGGTTGTCCATAAAGGGCCTCATAAGGAGTGGTTTGTATTGAGTTGTGGAAAGTGGTGTTGTACCACCATTCCGAAGTAGCAAGGTAAGAATACCAATCCTTCTGAGATTCAGAGCAAAAGCACCTCAAATAAGTTTCTAAACATCTATTGATCACCTCTGTTTGACCATCAGTCTGGGGATGGTATGCAGTAGATGTGTTCAAAGTGACCCCCAATATAGAAAACAATTCTTGCCACAACTTGCTAGTAAATACAGGGTCCCTGTCACTTATAATGTCTTCAGGCATCCCATGAAGTTTATAAATGTTCTCCATGAACAATTTAGCTATTTCACTTGCTGAATAAGGGTGGGATAGACCAACAAAGTGAGCATATTTGGTTAGTCTATCTACCACAACCCAGATAACAGTTTTTCCCTTAGACTTAGGTAAACCATCTATGAAATCCATGCTTACACTTCCCCAAGCCTGTGTAGGCACCTTCAAAGGTTGTAACAATCCAGGGTAAGGGGCATTATCATATTTATGTCTTTGACAAACATCACAACCCTTCACATATTCTTGAACATCCCCTCTCATCCCCTTCCAATAAAATAATGCATATAACTTCCTGTAAGTGTGATCCACTCCACAGTGTCCTCCCAGAGGTGAATCATGCCAAAGAGTTATAATTTATTTCCTCAATTGTTCCACTGGTCCTACCACCAATCTCCCATTCTTTCTCAATTGATCATTAAGGAAAGTATACCCCTTTTCTGTCCCACTTCCAGTTTTAAGAGTCTGTATCAATTCAAGTATTTCTCCATCTTGCTCCCAACTCTGCATAACCAGCTGTAGCAAGTTAGTCTTAATTGTGGATAGTGTCATTGCAGAAAACTCTACTAATGGCAGCCTAGATAATGCATCTGCAGCCTTGTTTTCCTTCCCCTTCTTATACTCTATGCTGAAGTCATACTGCATAAGTTTGGTAATCCACTTGAGCTGTGTTCCAGTGTGTAATTTCTGTTCCAATAGAAATTTAAGAGCCTTCTGGTCTGTTTTTGACAATAAATGTTCTCCCTATCAAATACTGTGACCATTTGTTAACAACCATCACTAGAGCCAATAATTCCTTGTCATAGACAGACAAAGTTTGGTGCTGAACAGACAAACCCTTGCTGAGAAATGCAATGGGTTGTCCTTTCTGCATCAATACTGCCCCAATACCAATGTTGCATGCATCTGTTTCTACAACAAAGATCATTGAAAAGTCAGGCAACACCAATACAGGTGCTGTTGTGAGTGCCACCTTGAGCTTCTTGAAAGCCTCAGTTGCCTTTTGATTCCACATAAAACTGTCTTTCTTCAACAACTCAGTAAGAGGTTTACTGATAACCCCATACCCCTTAATGAACCTTCTATAATAACCTGTTAGACCTAAGAACCCTCTCAACTGTTTGAGAGTCTCAGGTACTGGCCAACCTTGAACAACTTCTATTTTTTTAGGGTCTGTAGCTACCCCTTCTGCTGATATGTAGTGTCCCAAGTACTCTACCCTTTCAGCAGCAAAAACACATTTACTTCTTTTAGCTAGCAACTGGTTCTTCACCAACAGTTCGAAAGTAATCTTAAGATGCACCAGGTGGTCTTCCAAGGTTTTGCTGTAAATTAAAATGTCATCAAATAAAACCAAGACAAATTTTCTTAAATGATCTTGAAATATGTGATTCATAAGACTCTGAAAACTAGATGGAGCATTAGTTAGCCCAAAGGGCATGACTAGATACTCAAAATGTCCAGAATGGGTTTTGAAAGCAGTTTTGGCAATATCAGCTGGTGCCATCCTAATCTGGTGGTACCCAGCCCTTAAATCTATCTTTGAGTAGATTTGAGAGCCTCCCAATTCATCCAACAGTTCTTCTATAATTGGTATTGGAAACTTGTCTTTTATAGTCCCCTTATTTAAAGCTCTATAGTCTACACATAGTCTCCATGACCCATCCTTCTTACCAACTAGCACCACTGGTGATGCATATGGACTTGAACTATGTTGAATGATCCCTTGCTCCATCATTTCCCTTACCATCTTCTCTATAATGTCTTTCTGTATTGGAGAATATCTATAGGGTCTAGAGTTAACAGGATTGACCCCTTCAAGCAATGGAATATGGTGGTCAAAAACTCCCCTTGATGGAGGAAGTTTCTGAGGTTCCCCAAAAATACATTTATACTCTTCTAACAACCCTGTCACAACTACTGGTTCATCTTCTACCACAATTTCCTCCCTTTTGTTTATCACCATTTCAGCACTTCTCACTTGTATCATGAAAAACTGCGAGCTCACCTCAGTCATTTTGGTGATGGACCTTGCTTCTACAGTCTTAAACTTGGGTTGAATCCCTTGTAATTTCAGCAACTGTCCTTGATGTTCAAATTCCATAAAGAGTTTCTGAAAATTGAACTTGATATCTCCCAAAGGACACAACCATTGTACTCCCAATACCATATCACTCTTGCCAACAGGGAACACTAAGAAGTCATCTTGAAACATGGCCCCTTGCATGAACCATTTGAACCCTTTACATAACTTGTTAGTAGGTATTCCCCTTCCATCAGCTACTTGCACCAATTGGGCTTTAATTGTTATCACCTCACACCCCAATCTTTTAGCTGCTTCCTCATCAATGAAGTTGTGGGTGGAACCACAGTCTATGAAAACTTCTATAGGATTCTGTTCATTAAATCCCTTAAGTCTTAATGTCTTGTATCCCATAGTGCCATTTAAAGCTTGCAATGATATGGCACAACTTTCCAGTGTTGTTTCTTCCACACACTCCTGTTCTATTGGATCCTCTTCTTCTGGAACTTCTAACTCACAATCCACCAGTGCTTCCCCTTCCTCTAGTTCCATGGAAAACAGTTGTCTTTTAGCTTTACACCTGTGACCAGGTGTATACTTTTCATCACACAAAAAACACAATCCCTTTGATCTCTTTTCATCCAATTCTGCTGGGGTCAGTCTCTTCCTTCTATTGGTATCCATCCTTGCAGTAACAGGCCTTCTATACCCCCCAAAATTTCCCTTCTGAAAGGTATTTGAACTATTACCAATGGCTGGCTTAGATTGAGAGTGAACATATCCAAAAGTTATTCCCTTAATTGCCTTGCTTTGAGCAGCAAAATTAGATTCATGTAATCTTGCCAAGTAGTAAGCTTGTGGCAAGTTACAAGGATTTCCAATCCTCACAGCATCACTCAATTCAGGCCTTAGGTTGTTCAAAAATATACTAATTGAATGTTCAACAGATAAGTTCAGTCTAGTCATGACACTATCAAAAGCTGCCTGATATTCTTTTACAGAACCAGTGTGTTTCACCCTCATCAACTCTGTCATAGGGTCAGTGTATTCTGCACCAAATCTATCAGCAAGTGCATACAAGTATTCTTCCCATGTGGGTAATGGCAAGTGAGCTCTTGCTTTCATATACCCTTGCTGCCATTGTAATGCATCACCGTCAAAATGAATTGCTACTAGTTTCAACCTCTGGTGGATGGAAATGTCTTCTACAGAGAAGAATTGTTCCACCTTATACAACCAAGTTCTTAAGTCCTCCCCGGAGAACCTTGGAAACTCAATTTTGGTGTACTTAGTGAATGAAGGAATAGGAAGGTGGATATTGTGACTGTTTTGTACTGGATTAGGATAGGGTATTTGCTGACTAGTGTTGTAGTTTGGTGGTGGTGATTGGGCTACAGGAATTTGATGGTATATGGATGATGGAATGTGAGTAGGTAGATAAGTACTTGCATATGGAATTCCTGAATTAGAGTAGTTAGTACCAAGGGTTGCACTATAGGGCAGGTGATTATAATTGGAGAACTGTGTTGGTTGAAATTGAAATCCTTGTGTAGGTGGGGTTGAATAATTTTGATTCTGGAACATGGGTTGAAACCCTTGTATGGGTGGAACTGGGTAATTATTGGGTTGAAACATGGGTGATTGGTGAAATTGGGGCATAGGAATTGACTGTATGGGTAAGGTGTGTTGGTGGTTCGAAGTCTGAATTCCTTGGGTGTGAAAAGGTGATGAGATTTGGGAATAAAGAGGTGCAGAGGTTCCATTAACAGTACTAGTAACAGCATTAACAGACCCAATTGCGAGTGAATTAACTGGTAGATTAGGAGCTTGACTATAACTTACCCCTGCTGCATTTGAATTAGATGGAAGCATGAAGGAGCAAGACCCAATCGAAAGTGGTGTATCCGATGGGGAATACAGTCGTTCCCCATTGTCCACTGCTTCCTTGTCTCTTTCCGGTCTCCGATCAATGTTGACTGCATCTCGGAGCTCACGTATTGACTGTTCTTGAGCTCGTCGAGATTGTTCCTGCCTCTCTTCAAATTGTTCTTGTCTACTGGTAAAATTAGACATCTCAGATGACAATTTTTGTAACATAGTCACCATTTCTAACATTTCCGACGACATTGATACCCACAAAGCCAAGATCTGCTCTGATACCACTGATGCAGATTGGGATTTTTCGGGTAAAAATTAAGAACAGCTACAGCTAAGAAAAAGAAGAAAAAGAAATAAGCAACAATAATGATATATCTGATAGATGAAAATGAGGGGAATACAAGGCATATATGTCAGTGCTTGTGCTCACTACAGACAAAACACCATAACTAACTTATAGGGACTGAATAATAAATACTGATACTAGATTTAATATAAACTCAGGGACTAAACTGTGAAAATCACAACTTCTTATTTATTCCCTTCATTAACTACTTAACAGACTGTACTACTTCCTCTGCCTTCAGTACAACTCGTATCAATTTTGGACTATTAGCTCCAAAAACGAGCCATTTTGGCTCCGGACTCTATGTTGGGAACCTGAGGCCATCATCGATCATCGGCAATATTTGTTAGACACATAGATTATGACCAATGTACATGAATACTCTATTCCGTATGAGGTCGTATGGATATGTAAATACTCTATTATACTAGTACATGTTAATTTTTAGCATTTGGAATGGTTATAGTTCATTCAATACGATGAAAGCAAGACAATTTATTGGCAACTGTCAAAAACAACGTGAGAACGATAAACAATCTGAGTTTAAAAGATGCAAGTTAGTTTAATATAGTACTGCCTACATTGTAAGTACAAGGAAACCTTTCGCGTTACTGATATGATTGGATTGTAATTGCTTGTGATTCTGGTATTTTGATTGATTGAAACCGGCGGATTGTAGTTTCTTCTAATTAGGAATTGATTTATAATCAGCATATACCTATGCACAAAGTCCCGAAATTTTCTAATATGAATTAAAATAGGCATTATAATGCCCCAATAGTACAAGCAGAACTAATAAAACTGAAGAAGAAACTAAGATGGAAACGGAGAAGAATACAGGCACCAATGGTTTTTGGTACAACTTTGGCATACAGGCCAAGACAATTGGTCATGCAGCCATTTAAAAGTTTGGGACTATCAATTGATTGATTCACCTTTACGTAAAATCATTAGTCTTTTAATTGTCAAACTTGTGCGTATCCTATTTCTTTTTAAAACTTTTATATATTAAGTTCATTAATTAGTTTCTGTAATGCATCAAAAATATGTAACATGCAACACGCAGTCACAATTATGTTTGTCGACCTGCATTGAACTATGTAGGAAACAATAACTTATCTCAACTATCAACAAATTATAAACCAAACAGACTGATATTATAGGGTATGCAGTTATTAAGTTCTCTCTCTAAATGCGTAGAGCACAGTTCAAGGATCATTGGATATAAGAATGTGCAGAGGATTCTCGATATCACTACTAAAAAAACAGAAATTAGTGACAAATAGATTCCGTAGCTAAAAGTCGTTAGTCATATTTAACGATGGATTGATGACAAATTATCAAAAAAGTTATAAGTTACAAACTGTTTAGCCATAGCTTAGCGATGAAGCTAATTCTATTTTTAATTTTTTTTTGTAGTGACGACTGACGGGTAATCCAAAACTCAATCGGATAACCTGATGTCATATTGCATCTAGCTTGACTCATCATATTAAGCCCTTATAAATGTTTGAACATACTGGATTTGTCTTACCACCCACCAACCACTTTATAATCTTCAAAAAGACGTCAA
This sequence comes from Lycium barbarum, assembly GCF_019175385.1. Classification (NCBI taxonomy): domain Eukaryota; kingdom Viridiplantae; phylum Streptophyta; class Magnoliopsida; order Solanales; family Solanaceae; genus Lycium; species Lycium barbarum. Next base: position 109,062,528 of record NC_083344.1, on the reverse strand, counting down.
AAGAAAGCTTATTGATTCTGATTCAACCAGTGGTTCAAATGATGAAAAGCGGCATATGATCACTTATTCGGCACGTTTTAAAATATGTCAGGCAGGTATTTTCAAAGAATATACCTGTGGGAGTATTAATTAAACTCCTACCCATCTCCAGCTTTACATCACCTCCACGTTCCTCCAGCAGGTAATAAAACAAAAAATGTAGGTGTCTCTGTCGAAGGCTATTAGAAGTAGTATATAGGCGTCAATAAGTTTTGTATATCTGAAAAGTGGAAATAATTTAATAAGTAACAAAGTTTTTTATTTTTACTCTTAATAACATGAATTAAGTACGAAGTTTAAAAAATAAAGGAAGACTTTTAAATCAAGGGAATGAACTTAATCTTGTAACTATGAATTTGGAAAATTTCGAATAATTTAAAAAATAAAGGAAGATTTTTTATTCAAGGGAATGAACCTAATCTTGTAACTATGAATTTGGAAGATTTTGGGCAAGCCCAAATCACGTATACCTCACGTGACCGGATGGGGGGGGGGAGGGGGGGGGGGGGAACAAACCGACTCGTTTTGCCTTGCAAACTCAATTCTCATGTGAGCTAGGCCATTCCTTTTTCTAACTCTTTACCAGCCCACAACTTCGAGAAAATTGAGAAGCACAAGATTCAACTCAGAGAAGGATAATTTATCTGTAAATTTGAAAAGTTTTTACTATGTGCCTCATACAATTGATATTAATTATGTGACACATTAAAAAAATTCGTAAATTTGTATTAAATTTGGCTCTTCACATCTACTATGGGTTGCTAAAGTGTGTGAAGTCTAAAGAAGCAAAGTGACCGCTTATGTCTGGCTCTTGCAGACTGTTCATTAATTCCATCCGACAGAAAGTACATTTGTAAAAAATAATAAAAAAAAAAAAAAATCACTTTCAGATATTGTCACTTGACGAGTGTGAAAAGACAAGTTAATCTCGACTCAGATCGAAAATACACAAATGTTACAGCTCTCATCGCATCGCATCCTGACAATTATTTTTTGTCTTCAAGCTTATGAAATATTTTGGACGGCCCCAAGGATAATTTTCCCTTTGGTTTTCCTTTCATTTAAAGATAATAACAAGAAAGGATAATATTTAGTGACAACTCGTACGTGGACGGGTCTTCCTTTCACAGTAGCATAGCTTACATATCCAAATTCAAATTAACCGTAATTTTGTACATACTCTTTTTTTGTCTTAACTATTCTATTTTTTATTTATATTTAAAAAATGTATCCTTATATTCTCATTTATTTCGGCTTGACAAAATCTTACAAAATCAATATGTATGAATCTTATCTATGTTGTCATAAAAAGCACACGAAGTTGCAAAGTGAAATGTTGCTGGATTTTTTATCATATGAAACATATATTTCATGTTGGACAAATAATAACTACAATTAATATGTTTCTTTTTATGAGAGTAATTGTAGGAATATCTTTGTATTTTAAGTTTATTCCTTCTTAAAAAGTGTTTCCTCTTTTCAATTTAATATGTTTATTGGAATCAGAGATAATTTGATGTGATTACTTAGAAAAGGTACTTTTATATTTTATTTATATTCTTAATTACTTGAATTTCGATATTACAAGATGACTGCATTCTTTTTTAGAAAGCAGAGAATTATGTGATATATGTCTTTCATTTATTTACAACAACAACACAATATAACGTAAAATAAATAGTCCTACACTAGTAATATTTGTACATATTAGGTTCATGTACTAGCAAAATTTTCCCCTCCCTTATGGTACTCCCTCACCGTACATATCCAAGATTTGTTAATAGCGAAATTTCAGAAGTAATTGGTGATCATTTATAAGTAGACTGAATGATAACACCAACATCATTATCAACATTCAACCTTCAGATCTTCAAATCACATGTTGTTTGGATTCTTCCTCAGGAAACTAGCTTGCACTTTCCGTATACTGACCCCTCCCAAGTCCCAATCCTGCATTTTTAGAGTTTATTCTTTTTGTTGTTTTGGTTCAACTAGTCCGAGTCTATTGTCTCATTACTATTTTAAAATAGAAATTGTAATTTATTTTTATTTTTTATTATTTAAAGATCACAATTTAAAGGAATTACTAAACACTTCATATTTGAACAAAGCTGCCTATACGTATTGGAAGTTTGGAACAGTGTATACAGTAAGTTGAACGGAAATCTCAAATGATAAATTCTGAAAGTTTTGTTCTTTAATACTCCATAAGCTTATTCAAACAATGATACTTAGGATGGACTAAGGGTGTCGAAGGGGATGGTAAGGGACTGTTTTGGGGGACGGGACGGGACGGGAACTTTTTAAAGGGGGATTTAGGGGGACCGGGACTATGGGGGGACGGGATTATAGGGGATTTTTTGGGGGTCCGTCCCGTCCACTCCAGGGGGGGACGGGACGGGTCAGGTCAGGACGGGCCTGGGGGATGGGGGATTTTTTAATTTATTTAAATATTTAATTTTAAAGTACTAAATAGACACAAATTTAATATAAAACTTCAAACTTAACATTTAAATTGATAACATTTAAGAACTATTTATTTTTTATAACTTATAACTTTAAAGTCTTTCAATGTATTTTTCTAAGGGCTATTTTTTTAACGTCTAAGGGCTATTATTTTTAATTTATTACATAAAATTAAATATAATTTCAAGTCTTTATAAAATTTATAAAGAATTACATTTATTTTAGTAGTTATGAAAAGAAAAATAATTTCAAGTAAGAACTTTATGTTTATTTGTTCAAAACAGACCTTCTAAATTTCATAAAAGTTGACTCAAAGTCTCAAATAAGCCTGTCAATTGGCCGGGCCAGGTCGGGCCATATAAATGCTACTCACATGGGGTCGGGCCATAGTTAATGGGCCGGGTTGGGGGCCGGGTTGGAGGAGGGAAAGGGGTGTCCAGCCCAGCCCCTACCCGGGTAGGGGTACATAGTGGGCTAATTAGGCCGGGCTGGGTTTTAGTTAGTGGGCCGGGCTGGATTTTAATTATTTTTTAAAAAAAATTATAATACTAAAATTTATTAAGTTTGATACTTTAAAATCTATTTGTCGTCAACTTTATTTTAACCATCAAGTTCCTTAGATTATACTTTGGCCCTATTTTCAATCTATAAATATCATTCATTCTTCTCCATATTATCTCACAATTCCCTACTCTCCTCTTTCCCTAAATTTCCTACTCATCTGAATCTCTCTCTCTCTCTCTCTCTCTCTCTCTCTCTCTCTCCCAACTTCCAAGTTCAAATTTCAAAATTTAAATTTAATGGATAATGATAATCCTCCACCTTCTCCTCCAGTCCGAAGATCAATTTCAAGTCTGGTGTGGTTGCATTTTGAGCGAGTAGACGAGGAACATATTAAATGTCAACATTGTGGTCAAATATATCTCCATAAGTCCGAACCGATTTTTGGGGCTACCGGTCCGTTACGTAGGCACTTGTATGAGAGACACATGGCTTGAGTTAAAATTAAGGGTTAAGTTTTAATTAACTAAATTAAGGTTCTAACTATGGTTTGAATGATTAATAAATATTTCATATATTTGCTTCTAAAATTTTAAGAATCCCACAATTATAGCTACAATTATTTTATCCATAAATATATCAAAAGAACATCTCTCTTCCTACTTTTCTCCTACGTTGTTCTACATTTTCGTAGTTCATCACAATCTATCTTCCAATTTCTCTTTGAGTTGATCCTTTAGTTCATTTTAACGATTCTATAAACTCAGCTATCAGTAGGGATGACTGATGACACAGCATTTCTACATAACTATCTTCCTTTTAATTATGCTAATTGATTATTTTTATAATAATATCCATGATGCTCAATAGTGTTATTATATTAATTTGCTCGAATCATGTTCACGAAAAGATATTTTCTCTGCCGCCATAATTTTTAGTGTTACCAACTTATTTTTTACAGCAAATAGGAGAAAAAAGAAGAAATGGTGGAAGTTACGAAATCTGTCATATATATGTAAAACTGCCTTTTTATGATTTAAAAAAAATTAATTCAAAGTGGGCAGGGCCGGGGACCCGGTGGGCCAGAACCCGGGCCTGTTGGTGGCCGGGCTACTGGGCTACATGGAATGTCCGGCCTAGCCCCCTAATTTTTTCCACTAGCCCAGCCCACCACCCTCTTACCGAGTTGGGGGCCGGGCCAGTTATGGGTCGGGTTAGGTGGGTCGGTCCCAGGCCAACCCGGCTCAATTGACAGGATTATCTCAAATACAAGTGTACCTAATCTGCACAGCCACCTTCTAAGAAGGGTTCTGTTTCAATTAGGCCTCTAAGTTACAGTAAGATCACCTAATCTACACAGCCACCTTCTAGGAAGGGTTCTATTTCAACTAGGCATCTAAGTAGTTAATTGTAAATTATCACACTAAAACTTGTATGGATCTTTGTACATTTTTTCTAAATGTCGTGTCACTTCCGTTGCATCCAATTCTGGAAATGACACTTCTGCTTGACGGTCCATAAGTTCCATGCCATCATCGCTGTTAATGTTGATTATCTCTTCATATTTTTCTTCTTCTTGACGAGTTAATTTTGGTAGCCCACGATTTCTTCTTTCTACGTTGATCCAATCCCTGAATAAGACAAAAATTTCCAAGCTATCTTGTGCTAATGAATGTTTGTGGTCTCTAAGTTGAAATCTTGTCACGCTAAAAGCTGCCTCCGAAGCTACTGATGATGATTGAATAGTTACGATACCTCGAGCCATTTTTTAAAGTGATGGAAATGACTTGCCACGCTTGTAGCGGGCGTTGGGATTTTAAAGTTTTAACGACTCGCACATGCCTCATAAAGGAGGGAGGTGTCCCGGGAAAGTACGGTTGTCAATCGTACCAGGAAAGTCGAAAAAACCCACCAACTACTTAATGGTGCTCTAAAGGATACATTTTGGAGTCGCCACCTAATTTTTAGGAAATTAGGAAAATCGATTCGAAAAGAGTTCATTTAAAACTATTATTTAAAAGAAACCTAATCTACCAAAGTCTGGGTAAGGGGTTCTGGTGATCCCCTAGGGAAGGTGTTAGGCACCCCGGTATTAAGGATCCGCTCAATTGCGGTTACCTACGGGTTCTAAGAGTGTGCCTTATGATTATAAGTTTTTTTAGATAAAAATTGCTTAAGTCTAGATTTCCGCAATAAGGTTAGTCATCATTCATGCAAAAAAATACGTTTTTCAAGAAATCAACGAAGTATAATTTTGCCCAAAATTGTGTGTAGGGTGTCGGACTAGAACACTTAGGATAATACCCGGAGGCTCTTAGCCTAAGTAGGATTCCACGTAAGTCCACCCAAAAAAAGGTTTTTGAAAAGTGTTTAAGTATAAAGAAATAGTTTTATACGAAAGATAGTTTTTATATACTATTATAATATCGTATATAAACCATAATTGATTATACTAAGTTATTTATTCAAGTCTACCAATTTTACACTTAGCCAATTTTAATAGATTTTTATACATATTTACACACATTTTAAAAGCGTCCAGAATTAGTCCATAAGTTTTATTAATCCAATTTTATACAAGTTGGCGTCAATTTATATAGAAATCATTTTTCTACGACTCTAAATTACGTGATAATCAAATAAGGGTTCCAATACTTAAATTAATGCGCAATTAGGAATTTAAATTGCGTAAATCATAAAGAGTAAGGATTTGGGCCGATCAAGCCCAAACGAAGGTATTATGCACGGGTTTGTCCTTAAATCCAACGTATTCTCCATTTTTCGCTTCGGATTTGTTTGACTCGATCTAGATACGTTAGTGGGCCCCGTGGGGACCCACTAACAGGTTTTTTGGGGGGTATACATGCAAATGGGTATACACAACATTAGTATATGATCAAAATTAAACATAAAAGTCAAGATAAAATTAAGCTAATTACTATTACATAGCCAAAAAATTAAATTACAACTTCATTTGGGCCAAGGTCATGAATGAATAATCGAAGAAACTGCCCAGTGGCCCAACATACCCTAATTCTTTACAAATCAGACTCTCAGCACTGCTCTGGCCCAAATCAGAAGGCCCAACCCCCATTCCTTCCTCTTTTTCAAAAAAAAAAATTATTCTAAGTATGAAAGATATGGGGGTATACATGATATACATCCCAGGTATACACCCCTTCCTTTCCCCCAGATTTTCTATGTGTCAAACCTTCATTATACCTCAAATATACCAAATATAAACTAATATACAAAAAGCAAAAACCACCCAAAAAAGGGGGCATACCCTTCATATACTTAGCCAAACTATTAAAGCAGTTAACACATAATCAGTCCAGCACAGAGCAACACGTAAAGTTCACAAGAATTTGTTCAAAGAAGTCACTGGACATAGAGGCAGTATGCAAAGCAGACTCATAATAGAAAGATGACCAAGAATATGGCATTTAAGCAAGTAAGTAGTTTCTAGGATGAATCAGATGCCAAAGTTAGTTGTGACGAGCCAAGCTAAACATCAGAGGGAGCTAACTAGTGCAGAAGGTGTAAAGTAAAACACACAAGACCATACAGAACTCTTATACCAACAAACAGGTGAGGGATTTGAACAAAGATAACTAGAGCTAGGGGATGAACGAACTGGATCAACACAAAGAGGAAACACAGGTTGTCAAGACGGATTCAACTAAACAGTAAACTATTTCAAAAGGATTAGTTAGTTTTGGAAAATTAAAGCTAAGTTGTTGACTAGATCGGCTCCAATTCCCTTTGGGTGTATAAATAGCTAAGTGAAGTCAGAAGTAGGACAGTAGTCTATTTACCAAGTCAGTTTTAAATTTTACAAGTTCTTGAAGTTGTTTTAGACAAACTATAGGTTCAACACATATAGACAAGAACTATAAGACATGATACATGTTCTAGTATTGCGTCTAGGACACCCTATAATGAACAAAGATTTCAAGTTTCAGATAAAAAGGGTGCATGTCATCTATAACTTAAGCTCTTTAAAAAGTGAAAATGTACAACACTTACGTAGTCAAATAGATCACATAGAGACAAGATCCACAGTTAAGGTTAAAGGTAACACTAACACCTTAAGAATGCACATAGGATACTGTTAGCTTAAACAATAAAGAGAATGAATCAGACAATTTTTTTTTCAAACCAAACAAGCAGGGCATAGTCTTCTTTTTATAAGTGACAGTCAACTATCTAGGCAAACCAGAGTCTTTGAAGGCAGGAGTGTTTTAAATTCTTCAAGTTATTTACCACATATAGTCAAGACAGGTCCCTAAACATCTACACATTGCTCAGGATCAACATAGGACATGAATATAGGTTAAGCAGGCAGGTTTTGGCTTTTAAAACATGACTCAAATATGTGTCAAGACAGAGGAAGGTGTAAAACAACCCATGAACCCACAGTAGCTTAGACAAATAAGAGCAACAAGTTACACATATAGACCTCTAGATTTTAAATTGGTATTAAGTATAAAACACTCTCATATCAAGTTCTGCAAACTATAAACTCAAGACCTATATAGTAAACAATGAAGGTCATTTAGAGGTCAAAAATGTTTTAGAGTTAACTTCTCTGGTTTAAAGAAATTCAAGAAGCAGTCCAGATAAGTTATAGGTTCAAAAATAGGTCAATGATGTTAACAGTTCAACTTTTGACTCAAACAAGCAGCTTGACATATAAACTTGGGCTTAAAGGCAAATTGCAGACATAAATTCAACACCAATAAGAGGGCAACCTTCAAACATAGCCCCAAACCTCAGACAACACAGAAAATAGCATAAGTTTTAAGATTTGTAATCCATTAACTGACAATACACTACCATGAACACACAAGAAAGACAAGTTTTAAAACCACACCACATCTTACACCTTTTTAAACATCATCTACTTCTTTATCTTCTTAAAAGAAGCTGAAGTTCACATAATTTACAAACAATTTAAAGGACTGTCCAGCTTAAGCATAAGAAATAGTAAGCAAGAGCACTCGACTACACTAAACATGTTGAAATTCCAAACTAAAGACACTACAAGCTAACTGCACTATACATGGAAGGAAGCAAGAAATCAAACCTGTTTTAGCAAAACAATACTTACCACTTTTTAAACCTGTTTTAGAAATCACTTTTTAAACCTATTTTAGCAAAACAATACTTAACACTCTTCAAACCTTTTAAACTTTCCTTCCTTGATCAAAACAGCACACGTGGATTAGTTTAAGACAAATAATTTACAGAAAACTTCAGATTTTAAGTTTAAACTACCCTTTTAACTCTTTTTCATCCTAAAAGCTTTAAAGGTCATTAAACCAGTTTTAATCCCTTCATTTTCAATTAGTTCTTAAGCAACGCGGTCCCATTTACTCTTTATTTAGGAAAATACAAGCTCATCATTTCAATGAAACAGTAAACACTATCATTTATTTTTTACTTAATACTATCACAGTTTCAACAATAGGCATAATACAAGTTAATAATAAGGTAAAACAGTAAAGAACAAGCATACTATATAAAGATTACATTGAAACAAAGTAAAGAACATTATGAATACGGGTTAAAATAGAATATTACCTTTTTGTGGGACAACCTAAATATCAAAATGGAGAGTATTGAGTCAACTTTCAAACACCAACACTTGATAACCTTAGAAATAGCCCTTTCTTCTTGAATTCTTTGTATAGTATGTATATATTTAAAAGATGATAGTGTATATTTAGTAGTATATTAGTAATATAGGATTATTTCTGTAGTATATATCATATATAGGGTTTATATATATGAAGTGTATAGCTTAGCACTTAGGATATTCAGAGAAAAGTGAGACCAAAATCAGACCCTTAAGAATGGCATAGATGCCTTCTATTTATAGGAAGAAACAGAGTCTAGGGACAAATTGGGAATGAAACAATTATCCAAAACCGAAATTCCCCCCCAAAAATCCCCAAATTCCATCTTAAAATTCAAAAATCCGGTTAAAACAAAACCAAATTCTACCTGAATTGTACCAACGGTACTATATTTAACCAATTCCCTCCAATAAAATTTAAAAAAATCACATATAGTACGATATAGGTGCACACACAATCCCTAAATTCTAGGAACAGTATGATGAGTCATGCAAACATCCAAAATAGTACAAATATCGTTCATAATAGTACCAGAAAGGATAAAATCCCCGAACAAATATCTTAACAATTTTCATATTGGGAGTTCCCCCTTTAAATTATCTCATTGTGTATTATGGTGCTAAGAAAACAGCGGGTTCAAAGACCCCTGTCCATGGAGACCATAATACGAGGATTATTTAAGAGTAACTTCCCACTTAAGGGTAGGATTAAACGATCAAAACAGAAATTAAAACATGTAATCGACATCAGTGAATCAAGGGGATCAAAACCCCAAAAAAATCGTACAAAAATACCCGAAGAATCGCCTTGTGAGGGCATGCGGCAAAAACCCTAATACAAATCGCCATTGACGAGTTCAGTCTAGGAGAGAAACAAGACGAGCAAGAATAATAACAATGGGCACTGAAGTTGTCTTGTGACAACTTTGGTCACTTTTTGTTTATATAGCCCTCCCCCAAAACTTTTTCGAAAAGTTTAAAAAGGCCCCTGTAGTTTAGAATGTATTTCAATAAGGCCCTCTGTATATAATTAAATAGAAATACACAATTATATGTAACTACGTACTCGCTTATAAACTGTATATAAACCTGTCTTTATAAAAAAGTATTTTGGAATACGTCGTTTTAAAATACGAGCTTCAATACAAGCACCTGTTTTTTTCTCATCAATATATTTATAACCAAGTATACGCTTTTGCGTATTCCAATTATGATTAATCCAATGTGCTGTAACATATAAATAATCATTGTCATTAATATTGTGACCTATATCAGAAGTGACATACACTCAAGTATCTAAGTGATGGAACACACAACGCATATACTGCAATAATCACTTTAAAATTTAAAAACGTCGGCTCTAACGGTGGATCTAGGAATACCTTGGAAAGTAGAGTTATACATAACTCTAATACAATGCACAAAACCGGGGTTAGAAGGAAAACTAAAAGGCAAGCCACAAACCACAAATCACAACCATTTTGGCTAGTTCTTCACCATCTTCATCTTTATTATAAGCAATTTGAGTCACTGCGGGGTTAGAAGGATTTAAAGTTTGTTAGACCACATTAGATCCTCCAACGGATTCACCGGGAGCGAAACTACAAGCGCCAGTCAGTGTGTTTACAAGTCCGACTTCTAATTGAGCATCAAGATATGGTTTTCCAACACATTTTCTCAAGTCTCTATCTAAGCCACCTGCCCCTCCAGCGGATCTGTGTTTTTTTTTTTTAACTATTTTACATTTGTGACAAATAGCATATGTTTTAGCATCGCATCTAAAGTCATGAATTTTCATATGAGACTAGTTCCAGGACGTTGCACCTTAATCTTACCCCGAGTAGGAGGTTTAGGGGGAAGACCAGCTCCAAACTGAGATGTAGTCCGATTTGGAGCTTTGATAACAGGACTAGTAGTGTCTCATTTAAATCTAATTCCTCTCCTTCTTCTTCTAAATTTTCAAATTCATCAAAATCTAAATTACCATAAGCTCTATCTAAGGTTTCATTTTCTAATTCAAAATCTTCGGGAATAGGAGGAAAAGAGGGGTGGGTACTAAAATCAGTTTCTTCAAGAGTGAAATCGTCTGTATTATTTCTAACTTGAATTTTAGATTTACTAAAAGAACCACGTTTACCCTTACTACTACGACCAAAAGGGTTAGGGATATCTAAAGTTTAACCTAAGACAGGGATCGTAACTTTTTTAGACATTTTCAAAATACAATAAAATAAAATATCAAAATTAATTGAAAAAAAAAGACGCAAATAAAATGCAAGAATTAAATAAATGAAGGGATGGAATGAGTGTATCAAACGTCTGAGTAAAAGCAGTCATAACCGTAAACGTTGAAATTGAGATTTGGTTACTTGAAGCTTGAAAGTTGCTCAAAAATCCAAATATTGCCCAATTCACCAAAACAATAATATTTCACCAAATATGATTGACAAATATTAGAGAGATAAATAATTGATGGATGATTTGCGTGAAAATGAATAAGAATGAAGAGGTATTTATAGCTTAGAATTTGGACTAAAATGCAATTTATTAAACTTTGGGAGTGAAAATATTTTTTGGGGGGAGGGGAATCCAAAAATAGCTATATAGCCATTTTTCAACGTTCATATTGGACTCCAATGGTCTGATTTTAACGTTTAAAAAAAATTCCGGTGGGTCGGGATCGGGTCAGCCAACGGGTACCGGGACTGATCGGGATATTCTCAGACGTTCGTCCCACGACCCATGCCCCTACCCCCTAAAACCACTGGTACCTGGACGGTCTGGTATCGAACCTGGCCAGAGCCGGGACGGGACCGGGATTGACCCGACCCCACTGACACCTTTACGGCTAAAACCGTTTAGGGATATCGACAGTTTTACCAAAGACAGGGATCGTAATTTTTTTAGACATATTTTTAAAATATAATAAAATAAAATATGAAAATTAATTGAAAAAAAAAACGCAAATAAAATGCAAGAATTAAATATATTAAAGGATCGAACAACTGTACCAAACGTCTATGTAAAAGCAGACGTAACCGTATTGAAATTAAGATTTGGTTACTTGAAGCCTAAAATGTTGCTCCAAAATCCAAATATTGCCTGAATCACCAAAATAATAATATTTCACCAAATATGATTAACAACTATTAGAGAGAGAGAGAGAGAGAGAGAGAGAGAGAGAGAGAGATAATACATGGATGATTTGTGTGAAAATGAATAAAAATGAGGAGGTATTTATAATTTAGAATTTGGGTCAAAATGCAATTTATTAAACTTTGGGGGTGAAAATATTTTTTGGGTGGAAGGGGACTCCAAAAACGGCTATATAGCCGTTATGTTAACATTTAAAAAAAATCATCAGGACAGGGTCAGCCAGCCGGTCCCAGGACTGATCGGGATTTTCCTAGACGTCTGTCCCACAAGCCGTACCCCTACCCCCTAAACTCAATCCCCTTAAAATCACTGGGACCTGGAGTGTCCGGTACCGGACCGAACCGGAGCCGAGACGGAACCGGGACTGACCCGGCTCCACTGATACCCTTACGACCAAAAGGGCTAGGGATATCGACAGTTTTACGTAAGACAGGGATCGTAATTTTTTTAGACATATTTTCAAAATATAATAAAATAAAATATGAAAATTAATTGAAAAAAAATACACAAATAAAATGCAAGAATTAAATAAATTAAAGGATGGAACGAGTGTACCAAATGTCTACATAAAAGCAGACGTAACCGTAAAAATTGAAATTAAGATTTGGTTACTTGAAGCTTAAATGTTGCTCCAAAATTCAAATATTGCCCAATTCACCAAAATAATAATATTTCACCAAATATGATTAACAAATATTACAGAATGATAATTGATGGATGATTTGTGTGACAATGAATAAGAATGAAGAGGTATTATAGTTTAGAATTTGGTTTAAAATGTAATTTATTAAACTTTGGGGGTGAAAATAATTTTTTTTGGGGGGGGGGGGGGGGGGGGGGGAGTGGGGATAGCCGTTTTTTGACGTTCATATTGGTCTCCAACTATCTAATTTTAACATTTAAAAAAACATTCGACAGCTCAGGACCGAGTCAGCCTGCCGGTACCGGGGCTGACCGGGATTTTCCAGACGTCCGTCCCACGACCCGTCCCCTACCCCCTAAACCCGATCCCCCTAAAACCATCGGGACCGGGACTAACCTGACTCCACTGACATCCTTAGGATGGACCAACAAAAGTTGCACAAGAGTGTGAGAGCTAAAACAACTTCCGCGAGTCCCAATTTAATTAAAGGAATAGACCCTTAATATTTTTTCGGTTATTCTGACCCATGAAATTACTAAGAATGAATTTAAGTGAGGAGGCGGGGCTTACTTGGTGTAATGCCCCTTAATATTCTAACTAAATTAAAATCTACTCGAGGTTAACAAAGTGATTAGAGTGTGTTAACGAACGGACAAGATGACATAAGACTTAGAGCATATGGAAGAATTTACAAATTTTGCCCAGCGCAATATGATTGTGCGACGCATAGCACAACACATCGATAGAAACCACTTATTCAAAAGCATTTTCAAGAAGAGAAACAATTTAGGATTTCACCAATCCATATATGGTAAAATTTCTATTATGATTGCGAGTTAAAAGTATCAGATTAACACCTTTTAACATCAATTAATTCCACAATTCTAGATTTTTTCCAAGAAACTCAGGATGTTCTTCGAGACCCAAATCTAGGACTTTGTGGAGACGCTTTGAGATATGAGTTTGTTACTTTCTTGTACTAAAGTTAGTAACCATACACAACATAGGACCATAAAATCACTGGGATAAGCAGTATATTGAACCAGATAAAATAACAAGCAATGAAACCAAAGACTCATGTACGTTCATCACAAAATATATCTAGATTCCAATACTGAAGGAATACATTTTCTTTAAGATCTCATAAATCTTTGAATGTGCTCTACAATTCTGCACAATATCCGTGGTTATGAAAGTAGCTAGCAGTACCCCGATTTATAATAATATGAAACCTAATTTAAGTCCAAACATGAAAATCTATTCCTATATTTGACTATAAATCCTTACAAGGCATGATTTAAAATATCAAATCCTAACCAATTTTGATTTCCTACGATTTTGAATTATTATTTCTAACATTCTCCCGTAATTCAAAATTGTATATCTAATTCATGATCCACTTGTCACCATCTTCAAATTGCTGAGACACTTGTTTCCAACTCATTAATTGTTGAAGCACTTTCTCTTCAACCATCACTCATCATCTTCCAATTTGTTGAAGTACTTTTTCTTCAACCTTCACAATCGTAGGAGCACTTTCTCTCCAACATCCCAATTTTGTTGATGCACTTTCTCATCAACCTTCAATTGTTGAAGCACTTTCTCTTCAACCTTCACAATTGTTGAAACACTTTCTCTCTCTCCAACATTCCCATTTTGTTGTTATGATGCGTTCACTTTCTCTTCAACCTTCACAATCATTTGAGCTCTTTTTTTAAGGAAAATATTTTATTGATAAACTCAATGAATCTCTAAAATAGTTCTTGTTAAATTAGTTCTGATACCATGTTAAATTAGGTCTTGGGCCTAACTCACACCCCAAAAGCTAGCTCAAAGACAGGATGATTGCTCAAGCCTTATAAGAAGCCCAGGTTCTCGTCCGTCACTGATGTGTGATATATTCTCTTCACTGCCCCTCTCCTCAGGCCCAGATCCGAACATTTTTTTTAATTCGGGATTCCACTGTCCATTCTGGAACACGCAATTCATGGACTGGGAGTAATTTCGTCCCCTATCATTCTCCGGGACCAGTTAATCGATCCGGAGGCATTTCACCCTTTTTTTCGGGGGCACACATCGGATCGAGCCTGGGCCTGGCTCTAATACCAATTTGAAGGAATATATTTTCTTTAGGATCTTATAAATCTCTTAATGTGCTCTACAATTCTCCACAATATCTGTGGCTATGAAAATAGCTAGCAGCACCCCTATTTATAATAATATGAAATCTAATGTAACTCAAAATAAGAAAATCTATTCATATACTAATTTGACTATAAATCCTAGCTAGACATGAATTAAATATCAAATCCTAACTAATTTTGATTTTCTACAATTTTGAATTATTATAACAAACTACTACACCTAATTTCAAATAGCTGCCAAAAAGCACAAGCCAGAAAACACAATATGTGATCCAGCTACTGTAACGACCCGTTTGTTCGTTATAGTCTTTTCGGCATTTTTGCCCTTTTTGAGCATTGATTAGCTCACTTTTGATCCGAGTGGACCGTTGACATACTTCCCGAGGTGTCTAGATCGGATTCGGGCAACTTTTGTGAAATATAGGCTTAAAGTGAAAAAGATTTGACTCAAAGTTGACTTTTGGGTAAACAGACCTTTTTCGAAAATCCGTCAATTTCGAGAGGTCCGGATAGATGATTAGAACTTGTGAGTGTATTTTGTTCGGTTCCCAATGCACTCGGATGCATTTTGGGACTTGAGTTGGGAAATTAAAATTAAGGTATTGGGGGTTTACTCGGTCAACGAGACCTTCGTTGGGAATTTTGAGGCCACAAGCGCGTTCGTAGCGCGTTTTTATGTTTGTCTATGTGTAGGGCATGTGAGCAGATGACCTCGGGAATTAGTCGAAAAAATCAGATTGAATTGTGAACTTAGGTGGATATTCTGCCGCGGCAGCGGTACCGTTGGAGCGGTCACCCTGCCGCTGGAGCGGTCAAAGCCAATTGGGCTTGACCGCTGGAGCGGCTCCGCTGGGGCGATCCCGGCGTGGCCAAAGCGGGTGACGAGTAGTGAGTGTTATTAATGAAGTGTTAAAAGCCTTTAGTTCCTCATTTAATACCATTATGAAAATAGACTTTTGGGATCTGTTATTGGAGATTTTTAGTGAAGATTCTTGGTGGTAAGTTCCCCTAATCCATTCACTATTTCATTAATCCGAATCATCAGAGATTCTCCCTTCTCTTAATAATTGCTTAGTTATGGAAGATTGAAAATGGGTTTTGATGAATGTTCTATCTAGGCTTATTAATGATAAAATTGATGGGTTTATGTTAGATTTTGACCAATCTAAATTTGTTAATCATATACCTTCCATTATTATAGTTAAATTCTTGAATCAAAGAGTTAGGGTTTATACCCAAATTTGGGGATTTTGCTTCCATTTCAAAAATAAGGGATTTCATGAGTTAAATCAGCAATTAGTGGTTGGGTTATGATCATCTAGCGCTTAATTTGATATTTTGCTTCCGAATTTTTCGTTTTGACCTTTTGGGCCCCGTTTTTTCAAATTCTAGGGTTGGATTTGACCTAAATTGAATGGCAGCAATATTAGTATCATTCTTCATGATTTCTAATCTAGATTTAGATTATGCTTAGATTACTTTGGTTCAGAGGTTCAGCGGAAAGTCAAGGCAAAAGAGTGAGTTGTTAGTGTTGCGGTTCGGCCATCCAGGTAGGTTTACCTTTGGTGAGACCTCGCATAGCAAAGCATATATTTAGATTGTCAGAGAAAGCATGTGAACCTTCGGGTATGAAGTTGGAATGGATATTGTCTTAGATTGGGCCCTATTATATGTTTGGGACTAGCTATCCCGTTGTGTTGTGATTAGTTGTTCTATTGTGTAGCTTGATGCCACGTGTTGTTAGTATATATTGGCATATGTTGTTCCATCTTGATTATGATATTGTTGGCGTACCCACTGTTGGGACTTGTGATTCAGATATATTATTGGCATACCCACTGTTGGTACTTGTGATTCGGATATATTGTGGGTGTACCCATTGTTAGTACCTGTGATATTGAGTATGATTATTGATGTGGATACATGTATTGTACGCATTCTCATTCTTCATGATATACTGTTGAGATACTGATGATACTCGATGAAACACTTTGATGAGTTGGGCTCGATTTTTACTTGAGTGACGTGAAAGTCCAATATCCAATGCTCGTCCGGGAATCGTGGATTGAGTGAGTGCGTGGACTCCGCGAATCCCCCGGGATGGTGCCCATGAGAACCCCCCCGTGGGAAAAGATCCGGGACGGGTGGCACTTAGACTTCGCGAGTCACCTTGGGTTGTGCTACCGAGATGTCGATATTTTCGTCTGGAGTACATATGTACACAGCAATTGCATGGCATTGCATTGCATCCATACATTATTGCATTGCATTTCATCACGGATTGTTTTGGACATGATTTGATGTTGTACTTGTGGTGTTGGATTCGGACTTGATATATTGAGATTTGGCACACTTGGGATTAGATGCTCTACTTAGGCGTTGACGCATACTTGGCTTCTATTATGTTTGATTTATACTTGTTGGTTTAATTGCCTATCTTGCTTTATTATATGAATTGTGTTAGCTATGCTTAGTCGGCCGATGATACCTACCAGTACCGTTGTTTTTTACTGACCTGCACTTACTGCATTCCTTTATGAATGCAGAGTATCAGGTTGGGTCTACTTCCATCTCCCGTGGTTGATTGTCGTCTTCAGCATTAGCACCGAGTATTCTTGGTGAGCACGGCCGCTCGCTGCCTTGAAGACTTCTCTATTTATTTATTTATGTCCTATTCCTATTCAGAGACATAGACATTTTTATGTATTATTACTCCAGACTTGTATTATTTCCTTTTAGATGCTCTTGTATGACTTAGACTAGACCCTGGGGTATTATTATTGTTTTGCACTATCTTTACTATATATATATTATCGTGAGACTTACGTACCAATTCTTTTCCGCTTGATTGATTATTTATTTATGTCTCTATTTATTGTTGGGTTGAGGGTTTGCTTACCCAGCTGGGGAAGGTAAGTGCCCGCAGGTAAAATAGGTCGTGACAAGTTGGTATTAGAGCCCTAGGTTACCCGGTCTATAATACAAGAGCGTGTCTAGTAGTGTCTCGTGGATTGGTACGATGAGCTCTGTACTTACCTGCGAGAGGCTATAGGACATTTAGGAAATATCAATTTCTTTAATTCTTTTGTGCTACTTTATTCTAATTGATATTCGAAAAGATCAAATTGGTATCTGCCTCTTATCTCTTTTTTCACAGATGGTGAGGACTCGAGATACTACGGCCCGAGGTCAGGTGCCAGAGCCCGCAATTACGGTTGGCACCCGAGGGTGACCGACAGGCGCAACATAGCGAGAGGCCGTGGGTCAGCCCCAACTAGGGGCAGGGCTCCTGCGGTAAGGCAGCGACAAGAGCTGTGTCCATCTCCCGAGCCCGAGTATCATCCGGATCGAGGCCAGGCCGTAGAGGATGGTGTGGCCCCCTCACGGACATAACCTGAGGTTACCTCTGATCAGGACATGCATGATACTATGGCTAGAGTCTTACTTCATCTTGATGCACAACAGGTGACAACTAATGTTACTACTCCCGGCGGGGGTTCATAAACTAGAGTTGGGGCGCAGACCCCTGAGTAGGGACCTACATGGATAGCACATCCCGCTGCAACTATAGCTCCTCGTATTGATGTGATACCCGCTCCTGGTGATGATCTTAGGCCCATGGAGGGCGCTGTTATGACTGCGCCTGATCAGGACCTTGTTGGGAGATTCAGGAAGTTAGAGCCGCCGAGGTTCTTTGGTACTTCATTTGAGGATGCTTATGAGTTTATTCTTTATATGCATGAGTTGCTGCACCGGATGGAGATGGTGGAGACCAACAGGGTTGATTATGTATCCTACACATTTTGCGGCAACGCGAAGACATGGTAGAGGTATTTCATGGCTTGCTGACCTAAGGTTCCCCTCCCTTGATTTGGACTCAGTTCTACCGGGCCTTCCTTGAGAAATATGTTCCCCGGTGTTTGCGAGAGGCGCGTAGGGAGGAGTTTTTACATGTTGAGAAGAGGGGCATGTCTTTGGAGTCCTATGTGACCCGCTTCCTATATCTGGCCCGCTATTCTACTCCTTTGATCCCTACTGAGGCCGATAGGATCTGGCGTTTTGTTGGAGGAGTAGTGGGCTCTCTACAGATTCCTTGTCTTCAGATGGAGCCAATGGGGGCTTCCTTCTAGTCCATTAGCAAGCACGCTTCTATGGTTGAGGGCGCTCAGGCCCGTGCTTTTGGTGGTGGTGACAAGAGGCCATGTCAGACTAGGAGCTATGGTGGCTCTAGTTTGAGCGGCACCGGTCAGTTTTCGAGGACGCATTACCCATATTCCGGCCGTCCTGTGCATTCAGCGCTACATGCTTCCCTCATTGAGCCACCCAGGAAGAGAACTCATGATAGTTCATTCTCCAGACCAGTGGACAGGGCTGCTTCATCCGAGTCTTCAGCTTCCATGTATCAGCATTCGTCTCGTATTACCTATTTTTCTTCTGAAGAGGTTGGGCATATTGCTAGGAGATGTCCCTGACCCAGGAAGGATTATCATCCACCGAGGACTCCGACATCATCTGGTGGTCGAGGCGGGGCTTCTCAGAGGGGCGGTGCTCAGTCAGGCCGTGGTTCCCAGCCAGCAAGAGGTGGTTCCCAAGGTGCGAGAGGGGGATATCAGACTGAGCGTGGTGGAGCCCATTGTTACTCGTTTCCTGGTAGGCCCAAGCCAAAGGCCTCAGATGCTGTGATTTCAGGTACCATTTCAGTCCGTCATAGAGCACCATCTGTGTTATTTGATCCTGGATCCACCTATTCGTATGTATCGGCATTTCCTGCCGTTGGTTAGGATTTGCCTTATGATAGCATAGATGTACCTATTCCTGTGTCTACTCCGATTAGAGACTCTCTGATTGTTGATCGAGTTTACTGGTCTTGTTTAGTTACTTTTATAGGGTATGACACTTGGGTAGATTTGATGATTCTGGATATTGTTGACTTTGATATTATATTGGGAATGTCTTGGCTCTCTCTTTAGTATGCAATCTTGGACTGTCACGCCAAGACAGTTACCTTAGCCATGCCGGGCATTCCTAGGTTTGAGTGGAGGGATACTCCTAGTCCCGCTCCGAAGAAGATCATTTCCTTTATTCAGTCGAAGAAGTTAGTAAGTAAGGAGTGTTTAGCCTATTTGGCTCATGTTCGTGCTACGACAGTTGCATCTCCACCCCTTGAGTCTATCCCTATTGTGAGCGAGTTCGCGGAGGTATTCCCGTCGGATCTGCCGGGTATGCCACCCAATCGCGACATTGATTTTTGTATTGACTTGGATCCGGACACTCATCCTATTTCTATTCTGCCATATTAGAGCTGAGCCTAAGGAGCAGTTATAGGATTTGTTGAGCAATGGGTTCATTAGACTGAGCGTCTCCCCTTAGGGTGCTCTTGTGTTATTTGTGAAGAAGAAAGATGGGACTATGAGGATGTGCATTGATTATCGCCAGCTAAACTAGGTTACTATTCGGAACAAGTACCCTATGCCTAGTATTGATGATCTGTTTGACCAGCTTCAGGGTGCTTCTGTGTTTTCGAAGATTGATTTGCGTTCCGGCTATCACCAGTTGAAGATCAGGGCGGAGGATATTCCGAAGACAGCATTTCGGATGAGATATGGCCACTATGAGTTTCTAGTGATGTCTTTTGGGCTTACTAATGCCCCGACTGCATTTCTGACTTTGATGAATGGCATCTTAGGCTATTCCTTGATTCCTTCGTGATTGTATTTATTGATGACATCATGGTGTATTCTAAGAGTAGGGAGGAGCATGAGAGCTATCTTCGTTCTATTCTTAGGTTGTTAAAGAAGCATAGCCTATTTGCTAAGTTTTCTAAGTGTGAGTTCTGGTTGGAGTCTGTGGCAATTTTAGGTCATGTTGTGTCTAAGGATGGGATTATGGTTGACCTACAGAAGATTGAGGCTGTGAGGGGTTGGGCGAGGCCCATTACTGTTACTGAGATTCGTAGTTTTGTGGGTTTGTCCAGCTATTACCGTCTCTTTATGAAGGGCTTTGCTGCTATTACTTCATCTTGGACCAGATTGACTCAAAAGGATGTTTCCTTCCAGTGGTCCGATGATTGTGAGGAGATCTTTCAAAAGCTCAAGCTTCTTTTGACTACAACCCCGATTTTAGCATTACCCGTGGAGGGTAACGATTTCGCGGTCTATTATGATGCCTCCCGTATGGGCTTGGTTGTTGTGCTGATGCAGGAGGGTAGATTAATAGCTTATGATTCCCGTCAGTTGAAGGTTCATGAGGAGAATTACCCTACCCATAATTTGAAGTTGTTTGCCGCGGCCTTCGCGTTAAAAATTTGGAGGCATTATTTATATGGTGTTCATTATGAGGTTTTCACCGATCATCGTAGTCTTCAGCATGTGTTTACCCAGAGAGATCTTAATTCCAGGCAGCCCCGATGGATGGAGCTCCTGAAGGACTATGACATCTCTATTCTTTATCATCCAGGGAAAGCCAATTTAGTAGCTGAGGCCTTAAGTCACAAGGCAGTGAGTATGGGGAGTTTAGCTCGATTGATTTTTTTCGAGCGTCCGTTGGCAATGGAGGTTCAGACTCTGGCCAACAGTTTCGTTCGCCTTGATATTTCAGCCTCAGGCAGGATTATATCTTGTGTAGAGGCGAGGTCGTCCTTATTAGACTGGATCAGGACTCATCAGTTTAAGGATGCTCAATTGAGCAAGATTTGAGATAAAGTTTTGAGGGGTGAGGCCAAGGAGGCCGTGATTGATTCTGAGGGCATTTTGAGGATTAGAGGTCGCGTGCGCGTTCCTCGTGTTGGTGATTTGATTCAGTTGATCTTGTCTGAGGCTCATAGCTCTCGCTATTCCATTCATCCGGGGACAACTAAGATGTACCATGATTTGAGACAGCACTATTGATGGCGTCGGATGAAGAGAGATATAGTTGATTTTGTGGCTAAGTGTGGGAATTGTCAGCAGATAAACTATGAGCACCAGTGACCCGATGGGGTGCTTCAGAGGATGTCCCTTCCCACGTGGAAGTGGGAGAGGATTACTATGAATTTTGTTACGGGTCTTCCGAAAACCCTAAGCAAGTTTGACTTTATTTCGATGATATTTGATCGGTTGACTAACTCCCTCACTTTGTTCCAGTTCAAGTTTCTAATACCGTGGAAAAGTTAGCCAAGATGTACATTCGGGATATCGTAAGGTTGCATGGGGTTTCTATTTCTGTTGTATCTGATCGGGGTACTATTTTCACTTCTTGTTTATGGAGTGCTTTTCATGAGGAGTTGGGTACCCAATTGGACTTCAGTACAACTTTTCATCCCCAGACTGATGGCCAGTCCGAGCGGACCATTCAGGTGCTCGAGGACATGTTGAGAGCGTGTGTTATTGATTTTGGTGGTCATTAGGATCAGCACTTACCATTGGTAGAGTTTGCATACAATAACAGTTATCATTCGAGTATTGGCATGACGCCATTTGAGGCTTTATATGGTAGGAGATGTAGATCCCCGATTGGCTGGTTTGATGGGTTCGAGGCTCGACCTTGGAGTACAAATCTGTTGAGAGAGTCCCTTGATAGAATGAGAGTTATTCAGGCCAAGCTTTTGGCAGCTCAGAGGCGGAAAAATATGTATGCGGACCGGAAGGTTCGAGATTTGGAGTTTGCTATTAGTGACCAGGTTCTACTGAAGGTTTCACCCATGAAGGGTGTTATGAGGTTTGGTAAGAGGGGCAAGTTGAGCCCCAAGTATATTGGCCCATTTGAGGTTGTTGACTGTATGGGTGATGTAGCTTATGAGTCGGCATTGGCACCAGGCTTAACGGGAGTGCATCTGGTTTTTCATGTTTCGATGCCGAAAAAGTACCATGCCGATGGTACCTACATTGTTCATTGAGATTCTATATTGCTTGATAAGAATTTGACTTATGAGGAGAAGCCTATTATTATTATTATCTTGGATAGGCAGGTTCGAAAGTTGAGGTCGAAAGAGATTGCTTATGTGAAGGTGCAATGGAAGCATCACCCTGTTGAGAAGGCTACTTGGGAGACCGAGTCCGACATGCGTAGTCGATATCCCCAGTTGTTTACTGATTCAGGTATTTCACGCTTCTTTTCTTTTCTTCTCTCGAGGACGAGTGACGGTTCAATTGGTATCTAATGTAACGACCCGTTTGGTCGTTATAGTCTTTTCGGCATTTTCGCCATTTTCTCGAGCATTGATTAGCTCACTTTTGACCCGAGGGGACCACTGACACGCTTCCCGAAGTGTCTAGATCGGATTCAGGCAACTTTTGTGAAATATGAGCTTAAAGTGAAAAAGATTTGACCCAAAGTTGACTTTTGAACAGACCTTTTTCGGGAATCCGTCTATTCCGAGAGGTCCGGATGGTCGTTTAGAACTTGTGATTGTATCTGGTTCGGTTCCCAATGCACTCAAATGCATTTTGGGACTTGAGTTGGGAAATTGGAATTAAGGTATCGGGGATTGACTCGGTCAACGACACTTCCGTTGGGAATTCCGAGCCCACGAGCTCGTTCGTAGCGTGTTTTTATGTGTGTCTATGTGTAGGGTATGTGAGCAGGTGGCCTCGGGAATTAGTCAGAAAATCAGATTGAATTGTGAACTTGGGTAGATTTTCTGGTGTCTGGTGCCCGCTTTGGCGGCACCAGCACCGCGGCAGCGGTACCGCTGGAGCGGCCCAAGATAATTAGGCTTGACCGCTGAAGCGATCAAGGGACCGCTGGAGTAGCTCCGCTGGGGCGGTCCCGGCGTCGCCAAAGCGGGTGACGGGTAGTGAGTGTTATTAATGAAGTGTTAAAAGCCTTTAGTTCCTCATTTAATACTATTACGAAAATAGACTCTTGGGATTTGTTCTTGGAGATTTTTAGTGAAGAATCTTGGTGGTAAGTTTCCCTAATCCTTTCACTATTTCATTAATCCTAATCATCATAGATTCCCCCTTCTCTTAATAATTCCTTAGTTATGGAAGATTGAAAGTGGGTTTTGATGAATGTTCTATCTAGGCTTATTAATGATGAAATCGATGGGGTTTATGCTAGATTTTGATGAATCTAAGTTTGTTAATCATATATCTTCCATTATTAGAGTTAAATTCTTGAATCAAAGAGTCAGGGTTTATACTTAAGGGTTTAAACTTATATTTGAGGGTTTTGCTTCAATTTCGAAAATAGAGGATTTTATGAGTTAAATCAGCAATTAGTGGTTGTGTTATGATCACATAGTGCTTAATTTGATATTTTGCTTTCGAATTTCCCGTTTTGACCTTGTGGGCCTTGTTTTCCCAAATTCTAGGATTGGATTTGACCTAAATTGAATGGTAGCAATATTAGTATCATTCTTCATGATTTCTAATCTAGATTTAGATTATGCTTAGACTACTTTGGTTCTGAGGCTCAGCCGAAAGGCAAGGCAAAGGAGTGAGTTATTGGTGTTGCGGTTCAGCATCCAGGTAGGTCATGGCTTACCCTTGGTGAGACTTTGAATAGCAAATTATATATTTAGATTATATCATCGGAAAAAGCATATAAACTTCAGGTATGAAGTTGGGATGGATATTGTCTTAGGTTGGGCCTTGTTGTATGTTTAGGACTAGTCATCCCGTTGTGTTGTGATTGGTTGTTCTATTGTGTTGGCTTAATTCCACAAGTTGTTAGTAGATATTGGCATCTGTTGTTCTATCTTGATTATGATATTGTTGACGTACCCGCTGTTGGTACTTGTGATTCAGATATATTGTTGGTGTACCCACTGTTGGTACTTGTGATCCGGATATACTGTGGGCGTACCTATTGTTGGTACCTGTGATATTGAGTATGATTATTGATGGGGATACGTGCATTGCACGCACTCTTATTCTTCATGATATATTGTTGAGATACTGATGATATTTGATGAAACACTTTGATGAGCTGGGCTCGGTTTTTACTTAAGTGACGTGAGAGTCCAATATCCAATGCTCGTCTGGGCACGATTGAGTGAGTGCATGGACTCCGCGGGTCTCCCAGGTTGGTGCCCATGAGAACCCTCCATGGGTAAAGATCCGGGGTCTCGTCTGTCTGTTAGGCAAAGATCTGGGACGGGTGGCACTTAGACTTCTCGAGTCATCTTGGTTTATGCTACCGGGAGATGTCGATATTTTTGTCTGGAGTACATGTGTACACAGCATTTGCATGGCATTGCATCCATACATTATTGCAGTATATTGCGTCACGGCTTATTTTGGAGATGATTTGATGTTGTACTTGTGATGTTGGATTCAGACTTGATATATTGAGATTTGGCACACTTAGGATTAGATGCTCTACTTAGGCGTTGACGCATACTTGGCTTCTATTATGTTTGATTTATACTTGTTGGTTTAATTGCCTATCTTGCTTTATTATCTGAATTGTGTTAACTATGCTTAGTCCCCCGATGATGCCTATCAGTAGTTGTACTGACCTGCACTTGCTGCATTCCTTTATGAATGCAGAGTATCAGGTTGGGTCTACTTCTATCTCCCGTGGCTGATTGCCGTCTTTAGCATTAGCACCGAGTCTTCTGGGTGAGCACGATTGTTCGCTGCCTTGAAGACTTCTCTATTTATTTATGTCTTATTCCTATTTAGAGACATAGACATTTTTATGTATTATTACTCCAGACTTGTATTATTTCCTTTTAGATGCTCTTGTATAACTTAGACTAGACCCTGGGGGTATTATTATTGTTATAATCTCTCCTATGATTTCTTTTTCCTTCCACTCAGATCTGGAAAAGCGAATTAAGGCGGGAATTAATTACTAGTTCGCATATATAGTCAACCCTAAAATCTATAGTTTGGGAAAACAAAATATTGCAAACATGATTTGAACCATTTTCTATTTTTATTTGTAGAAAACTCGTGTATTTGGGAGTCACGGATGATTAAATAAACCAAAATTTTATCATGACTGCAATTTTAGAGAGATGGGAAAGTGAAAGCCTATGGAATCGCTTCTGTAACTAGATAACTAATACTGAAAACTATCTTACATTGGATGATTTGGTGTTTTGATGAGGCTAAAAGATCTACTACTTTAATTCTCATTTTAAAAATAGATAATCACTCCGTCCAAACAAAGTGTCACTTTAGCTTATGTCACGCTCATTAAGAAATCAATAAATACAATGTATAGTTTACTAAATTACCCTCTTGACTATTAAATGTTTATTGAAAATAGCACTATTAAGAAATAGTTTTTAATACAAGTGTATAACTGTAAAAGAATATTATTTTTTGTCTTGCATTTCTAAAACGATTGTTATTTTGAAATAATCTTATTTTTTTTGCTAAAACGAAACTTATGTTGAAATGGAGGGATTAGTTTGTATCCAAATGTATAAAGGGGCATTCAAATCTATGAAGAGTAGACGTTGGACTAGTATCTACATGCTTAACATGTTTGGATGGTAAGAACGATAAAATTCATGGATAAAAGTGACTTGAAACCATTACGATGTCTTTTTTCAATTTAACATTAATTTTGTAAAAAAAATACCTCATCCTTTTTTCTTATGTCCAACACCTATTAAAATTTCAAAAATCCTTATTTTTAAACGGTTTTCGTCAGAGACGATCACAAAAATCGATATAAAGTGATAACATAAAAAATGGGTTCGTACAAATATAGGACCACAAATCCACAAGATGGATGGATCGTACTTCTCCATGTGCAACTTTTCAAAAGTGATAAGCAAACTGCGTGGCCGTGGCTCCTAAAAACCTGCATTCACCAACGTGGCTGACTTCATTAAATTTTTTGGGACATACTTTCTCCGATTAAAAAATAATTTAAAGTTGTTATTTTAGCTCAAAAATAAGTGTTTACTTACATAATCAAAAATACTTTAAGTAGCCGTTTGGCCATAAAAATGATTCACTTTTTTTCGAAAAATATTTTCACTTTTTTTACTTTTAGGCGTTTGGCCATAAATATTCGGAATACAACTCCGGAGTTGTATTCCGGAATACCAAAAACAAGAAAAACTTGTTTTTCAATTTTTTTTCCACTTTTTTAGACTACATTTCACCAAAAACTACAATTTCAAAAAATTATGGCCAAACACAACTCCAACTTCAAAAATTTCAAAAAAAATGAATTTATTTTTTATATTTATAGTCAAACGGCACCGAAGTGTTTAATTAGTTTTGTTATTTTGGCTTAAAATAAATGCTTACTTACATAATTAAGAGGAAGTTAACTTTATTTTTTTAAAATTTATACCTATTTACCTGGCTATAAGCAAGAATCTTATTAAATAAGAGTAGTTTAATTTATTTTTTTCTAAGAATTAATGTTTTGTGTGAAAAATGTTAAAGTGGATAAGTACTTTTGAACCAAAGCTATTTTCAAACTATTTGTCTTTTCCAGAATATATACTACAACCTCTTCCCCAAAAAATTGACATTTTTCTCTTTTTGGAAGTTAAACTTTTAATTTTGACTGTGTGATTTAGCATACAAAAATATTTTTTCGAAATAAAATTTACATATTTAAAAACTACGTAAAAAATATTATAAATAGTCATAATTAATAATTTAAAATATTTAAAAAACGTATGAAAAATTACGGTAAAAGAAACTGATTTGACTGTCCAAAAATGAAAAGTGTCAATATTTTTTGGACTAGTATATATATTACTTCCCAAGTCCCAAAGTACAACTGAACTCAAACACACTCAATGAATTTCCAAATCTATCCTCCTCCTCCAACCAAAAAATGGCTAGGCTTCATCACCGCCGTTTGGGTTCAATCCATCTCCGGCAACAATTATACCTTTTCAAACTACTCTGACGCCTTAAAATCCCTCATGTCCTTAACACAACTCCAACTCAACAACCTCTCCGTTGCTAAAGACGTTGGAAAAGCCTTTGGTATTTTCGCTGGCTTAGCATCCGACAAGTTACCCACACCCCTAATTCTACTCATTGGTTCAGTAGAAGGATTCATTGGTTATGGTGTGCAATGGTTAGTAGTTAGTGGTCGAATCCAACCACTACGTTATTCAGTCATGTGTGTTTTCTTGTGCATGGGTGGGAATAGTACGACTTGGATGAATACTGCCATTTTAGTGACATGTATACGTAATTTTAGGAAGAATAGAGGACCTGTTTCGGGGATTTTGAAAGGTTACGTAGGTTTAAGTACGGCTATATTTACTGATATTTGTTCGGCGCTTTTTGCAAGTGATCCTTCAACTTTCTTGTTATTGCTTGCTACTGTCCCTTTTGTTGTTTGTTTAGCGGCTGTTGTGTTTTTACGTGAAATTCCACCTTCTTCTACGTCAGCTGAAGAGAAAGAGGAAGTTAAATACTTCGGTTTTATTAATGTTGTTGCTGTGTTTATAGCAGTGTACTTGTTAGCGTTCGATATATCAGGGCCTCATGGCGCTGGCTTTTCGCGAGTGTTTGCTGTTATACTGCTAATTTTATTGGGATCGTCCTTGTTCATTCCGTTGCACCTTATGTTCAAGAATTTTATCCGTTCCAATTCGGAAAATTTAGATATTGAAGGTGATAATACTGCAATTAAGCCTTTATTGGCCCAACAAATTGTGGAGGAAAAAGATACGACCGAGGAAATGGGGAGGGTGCCAGTGATTGGAGAAGACCATACAATATTTGAGGCGATGAGGACTGTGGATTTTTGGATATTGTTTGTATCGTTTCTTTGTGGAGTTGGGACAGGTTTGGCAGTGATGAATAACTTGGGACAAATGGGGTTAGCTTTGGGCTATGTGGATGTGTCAATTTTCGTGTCGCTCACCAGTATTTGGGGATTTTTTGGCCGCACTCTTTCTGGATCTGTCTCTGAGTACTTCATCAAGTAAGTAAAACTACTTAAGTAGTATAGTAGTATAGCTTACTATTAACTCTTGATCTGTACAGTTTGATTTGTTGGTACATTAAGGGGTTGTTTGGTAAGCGGAGTAAATTATTCCGGGATTATATTTTTGGGAGATGGGATAAAATAATTCCAAGGTTAGTGGGATAAGGTGGGATAAAATAATTCCAAGGTTAGTGGGATAAGGTGGGATATCCCATCCTTAAGATTGTGCCTCATTTTATACTCTGTTTGGTAGAACATATTTGGTAGAAGGTATAAATTTATCCTAGGATAAATTTATACCTTTTACCAAACATGGTACAAAAAATTAGTGTTGAGATATTCCAGCTTATACCATGCACCAAACGACCCCTAAGTACTAAATTTATGTGTTTGATTGGATACGGAGATAAAGAAGAAAAAATTAGGAACTTGTGATATTAAACAGTCATGATCGATTGCATGTCATTAAGGTTAATGAGAAGTTTAAAGTGAATTTACTTCTAAATATATGTCACGACCCAACCCCGTAGACCGTGACTAGTGCCCTACTTGGGCACCCTGACGTACCTACCCATATCGAATCTCATACAAACAGCATATATGGCTATAACTGCTATATGCCGTCTCAAACCACATCAAACTGTATTAGACACATTTCAGCGCAAACATATACATATACATATATCAAAAAGCCGGCAAGGCTATCAAACATGTCAGAAGCCAACAAGGCTATCAAATGGCGCAGCGGCCCAAAACATATACAAAGTGCACGCCGACAAGGCTGCCATAACGAATAGAATCATGTAAACACAACTGAACAGGAGCAGGCACACACACCCACAAATACGTCTACAGACCTCTAACGGACCAAACGGATCATATGGCGGGACAGGGCCCCGCCGCACCCCGGAACTGTCACACCCCGACCTTACTAGGGTGTGATGGGCACCCGACCCCATATCTGGAGCCGAGCGAACCCGCTAACTCTTATTACATAAATAAACTCTTGTATCAATCAAGAATAGAATACATAGTAAGCTCTAAATTTTTTTCTTCTTTTCATAAGTACAGTCTATCATCATGTGGGACCCGTGATAGGAAACATAATAACATATTGGCTGGCGAAACCGTCTACAAAGCTGACACTCTATACCCACGACTCTGTCTGCAAAGTATCTAACATCGAACAAAACATCGTGGCTCATATACTCTGACTCGGCAGCACTCCAGAACAAGTGGAGTCTACCAACCCTGCTGGAACATCTCCTATGCTAGCTTCAACTCGTCTGGGTGTACCTGCGCGGCATGAACGCAGCCCCCGAAAAAGAGGGATCAGTACGAACAATGTACTGAGTATGTAAGGCAAGAGTAATAACATAAGATCATGGTAGAAGACATAGAGAATAGTATATGGTAAGAACATAACTTGTACCTCTGTTTGCCTCTTAAGGCAGATATCATGTAAGCTAACTTTCCCTTTTTGAAACGACATATAAATATTCACATGTAAACTGCCCAACCATATAGGCACGGTGTACTTTTGTCTGAGCATATCATGGGACAAAGAGTAATCTGAACATATGAGTGCCCCTGAGGGCGGATGCCATGCATGCTTTATCTGGTCACGGCATATCATGTCGTGTCATATCATATCATGTCATATCATATCAAATCATATCATGTAATGTCATATCATATCATATCATATCATATCATGTCATGTCATATCATAGCACCGAACAATGTCGGCTCGCCCACATAGCGCCGAAATACGTCGGCTCGCCCATATATCCCGCGTCCGGGCATCCCGCGTCTGGGATGATAACGCCAGCTGACCAGGTGGCAATGAAACATGTTTCCCTTCCCATTTCCCCATGTATCCCTTCCCCCACCCCATGTACATATTCATATCTCATATACTTATGTCATATAAACATGCAGGAGAGCCCAAAAAAAATCATGTATCCATCGGAGTGACATAAGGTCGGTGACCTCCGATTACATTATGAAACAATCGTGATCGCTTTGTCTCACCTTGAAGGAACGAGTATTTTAAGGCGAGACTATCAACGGAGAATAGCGTTGAAAGAAACATAGAATGAAGTCATGGATGTCATAGAAATCAATTCATCTGCTTTGGAATCTTTAGAAGATAGTGTCATAACTAAGGATTAGGATTTAAGGTCAAGATCTAGTTTGTTACTTTCATACTCATATTGAATCCTTAGCTCAAGACTCTTAGTCATGGAATCATTCTTGTCATACTTATCATAGACATATTCTCGTCCTTACATCATCGTTATCATTATCATCATAGAAATATTCTCATTAGAATAGTTGCAGTACTTGTCACTTGATAACGGAGCGATAAGAAAATCCGGGAACAATGGGCCCACCTCAGGTCAAATGAGGCGGCGTACCAAATTTACGTACATTACCTTTCATGACGTCACTTGTGAGAGTTTTAAGGTAGTCGGGTCATATTTATGCAAGTTCTAGATGTTTAGGAGGTTTTTCCAGCATTTCGCACCCTTTCTATTTCAATTCTACTGAATGAAAAAGGGGAAACTTTAGGTGCGGATTCCGGAGAATAGAGTTGTCCCCTAGGTTCATATCCAACCTAGTATGTCTAAGATATGCCAAAGAAGAAAGGATAAAACCTTACATACCTTTTTCCTCTCCTCATGCTACTCCAAATTCAAGTTGCAAATCCGCCAAAATCTACAATTTGGTCACATTTACCAAACCTTGATTAGAACATTTAGAAGTGGAATCTTAAGGTAACATTTGTCTACCGAAATTTCGGCAGCACTTCCCCTATAAATACACCATCTCCAAAACTTCAACTTAACCAATTTTAACCAACAACAATCCGGGAATTCAACCCGGCCAAACGATCAACAATACCAACAATTTTTCTAGCAACATTTCAATATCCAATTCTATTCAATTCAATTCACATAACTTTCAACAACACAATCAACATATTACTTTACCCGAAACCTTCCAATTCAACAACAACAATGTATATCATCATAATTCGTGTATGCTAACTCCAACAACAACCTTCATTCTTCATCACATAATCCGTAACGGCGACAACTAGAATGTCAAATAACATCAATTTTCGTTAACTTACCAAAACACCTATTAATTGACCATAACCACTTCTTACATATTTTCATGCATTTTCATCCATCACTAGACATTTCCACAACAATAACATACTACATAAAATCAACTCGTTCTTCTCATGCACACAAAGCACACATACGACCAACTCATGCAACATAATACTTGGCTACAACTATCATCCACAACTCGACAATCAAATTACTAAATAACATTAATTCATCATTTCAATACAACATCACACATATATTCGGCCAACATACAAATCACATATTTTCACTTAGTTCATTCATTCCTTCAACCTACAACATATATGAACCATCCACAACACACAAAAGAGATGAAAGCTTACCTTTTTTTCTTCAACTTCTCTCTTGGCATAGGGTTCCCATCTTGCACCACAAGTGTTCTACCTCCTCCAACAATCACTCCATGTTGTAGAGGACCTCCAAATGAGCTACAATATTAGGAGGACACCTATTCTGCTATTCTGGAGCGCTCTTTTGTCCAGAGCCTATACTCTGGTACAGTCTGCTGCTGTTGTATATATGTACGCTATTCAGGGGTACGACGGGGCCCTGTCCCGTCTTATGATTCTGTTATGTTCTGTAGAGATCTGTAGACATACATGTGGGTTCTGTATATGTTTTGGGTTGCTATGATTTGTGATAGCCTTATCGGCTTCCATGTGCTATATATGTTCCTCTGTGACACTAGTAACGTCGACTGACTTTTATATTTATATAATCTGCTAGTCTGCTGGTTTGGGTTATTGGGTACGTTTGGGTGTCCAGCACGGACACTAGTCACGGCCTACGGGGTTGGGTCGTGACAAAAGTGGTATCAGAGCGGTTTATCCTCGGAATGTCTACAGACCGTGTCTAGTAGAGTCTTGTTTATCGGTGTGTTGTGCACCACATCTATAAACAGAAGGCTACAGGACATCTAGGGTGTTACCTTCTTTGAATCTTAGATCGTGCGATAGAGCCCGCTGTAGGAAATGAATTCCTTTTTTTTCTAACCTCTGATTTCAGCTGGAGAACGGTATCGACGTAAGACAGCGACTGATGATATTGGAAGCTACACAGTACACAGGTAAGTAATGGTATGAAAGATGTATGCTGGGTAAGGTGTTTGAAATACGATTGAAACACGAAGCTGAAGATTGAAAAGAAAAAAAATAAACAGGAAAGTGTAGTAGGTGCAGTTTGAGTTGGGCATGTGAGGTAAGCCTCGGCATCTTTATACTTTTATTTGAAATTGTTAGCCCCGTGTGGCTATGATGCGATATGATATGATACGTATGTACGTATATATGTTGGCCCTGTGAGGCATGGTTGGTATTTCCTGTGTACAGGTTTTGGGATAGTAAGAAATACAGAGGAACCTCTGCCCAAATTTTTCTAGGAATATAAAGAGGAAAATGAGATATAAATTCTTAACATATCTTGAGGGTCGATACCGATAGGGCAAACCCATTATGTTGGATTAAAGTTTATGAGATACCCTCCATAGCATTCGTAAGAAGCATTATCTTTGTTTGGAAAATTTTATCTCGAGAAAGCATATACGAGTAGCAAATTCGCAATTTATTTAAATGGACCAGAAATATGTTCCAACCCCATTTTGCTTTAGCACAGCCCATGTGAAGGGCAAAAATATGTGGAAGGGCAAAAATGTCCAACGATTAAGTTTCCTCTAATTGGAAGGATACAAAGTGTATGACAGACAGTTGGGAATTGAGTGGTTCGCTCACGACTCAAATATATATATATATATATATATATATATATATATGGAGGTAATTATGTGAATTAAGTACTAAAAGATTCCGCGAAGTTCGT
Source organism: Lycium barbarum (assembly GCF_019175385.1). Classification (NCBI taxonomy): domain Eukaryota; kingdom Viridiplantae; phylum Streptophyta; class Magnoliopsida; order Solanales; family Solanaceae; genus Lycium; species Lycium barbarum. The sequence goes on along the minus strand of NC_083344.1, from coordinate 109,029,114 downwards.
CGGACTCTAGTTTTCTTTTGCTGGTGGTCGGAAGATGCCTTATAGAAACATTCCATCAGTTTTCATCGACGGATTGGAGATGGAATTTGTGGAATAAAAACTTAAACTCGTGGGCGGTCTAGAATTTCATATATATATACATGAAGGTAAATATTGAGGATTTACAGGGGGCGACATGGTAACTATATAGTCAGAAAAGTAAAAGAATCCCCTCTAAGTCGGGGTGGGACCCGCTATGAGGGTGTTTTGAAAGTTGTTAAGACCCCGATTTGCCTTAAATTACGTGACAAAGGACGTGCGGGGCAATTGGTGTAATTATATCGGCCCTAACGTGCCTAAATGCATTAAAGTTGTAAGGTTAAGCGTGCTAGGGCCAGAGCAATTCTGGGATGGGTGACCCCCTGGGAAGTAAACTAAAATTTTCACAAGTATAGGAATAAGGGACGAATGGGAAATTTGAGGTAACTTAAAGGAAATTAGGATATGCGGAGTTATTAGAAACCCTCAAGAAGTCGGGTAGACTAAGACAAGATAAGCTGGTGAGGAAGAAGATAGCGCAATGCAGCTTGGGAATGAGAGTAAGTTTGAATAAGCATTTGGAAATTGTTTTGTAAGCAAAATGGTAGTAAATGTGTATGTGTGCATATGACACCCCATTCATGATTGTACCGACCGACAGGTGGACCTCAGCAGCCAGTGTCGCGAGGTATGAAAGATATTAACTGAACAGAATTTGAGAGACAAAGCGAAAGACATGGTACAGATATTACAAGTAAACTGACACTAGTTCCGTCGCCAGCTAAGGCCGGGACGTTCTAGCACAATGATGTTCGGAAATAGAAAGAAAACGAGTACGTAAAAGGAGGATAGTAATAGTAACGTTTGGGAAATTTTGAAGGAAAGAAAGAGACCTCTCCGACGTATTATAATACCCCATAAGGCTAGTTGAACATTCGAGGACGAATGTTCTAAAGGGGGGGAGGATGTTACATCCCGTATTTTTGAACGTCGGATTAATTGTAAGTTAAGGTGGGGCCCACACATCAAATTTTTTTTTTTGGGACATGTGACAAATTATATGAATCACATATGTGAAGTTAAACACAACTCATGAAGTACCCTTGGTCCAAATCAAAGTGGAAGCCCTCCAAACGAATATTTTTAAGAAAACGTTTTCGGATGACCTGACTTGGAGGGGCAAAAACGGTATTATAAGTTTGGAATTTGGAAATATACCAAGAAATAGAAGTTGTAGATAATTGAATTAGCTTTCCATCCATAGGTCGTGGGTTCCAAGGTGACGTCGGTACAAGGAGATATGAACGTTTTAAGGTCGAAAGGTCAGTGGGCTAGGCCCAACTCGGGACCAACCGAATTGGCCCAAAAAAATGAAAAGAAAAATTCAGGCCCAAGTGAGGAGGTGGCCGGCCATGGTCCTTAATAAAGGACCCAAGCCCATTTAAATTAGTCATGTGATTAATAATAAAAAGGGGCTAAGTCTTCATTTTCAACCAAGAACATTCATGAAGCAAAGAAGAGAAAAACAAACACAAAGAAGAGCAAAAATAAGGCCATTTCGGGTTTGGCCATAGAAAAATCACCCCTCAAAATCTTGCCTCTAAAATTATTTTCTTGTTGAATTCCTACTAAATTAAGTGTCCTCTACAACTTGGTGTAGTTGTTTTGGAAGAAGGAGCACTTATTTCTTCAAGTTGACAACTTGTTCAAGTGAAGAAGTTTGTAGAAAAAGGTAAGAATCAATTCCTTTTTCTTATGTTATGAAGGTTTGTTTATGTTGTGGTATGTGGAAATGAGTAGAAATTATGGAAATATGGAAGTTTGCAAAGTGGGTATGTATATATGTATGTAGCCGTGTGTGTATATTGTTGTATATATGATATGAGTTGAATTTTATGTTGTATTCTAGTTATGGTTATGGTGAAAATTATATTGGAAATGAAAGTTGAATGAATTTTCGTTGAAGTTGGAATGTAGAAGATTATGTCACCTTAGAATAATTTTGAGATATTATGGAAATGAAGTTGTTAAGATGTAAATTATTATTATGGTTGATGAAATTGGAAGGTGAAAATATGTTATGAATATGTAGGTTGAAGATTTGAAGTTTTGGGTGAATTATGTTTTGGTGGAAAGTTTGTATATTTTGTATATCTTGTGAATATTTCGTAGGAATGATATGAAATATTTCCAAATTATATTGTGATGATCTAGATTAATGATGAATGTGAAACCATTGAGATTAGTTTGGAAATTGAAGTTGAAATGAAGGTTATGACATTATGTTGGAAAGATAGCTAGTTAAGTTATATTGTGTTTATGGTGACTATTGTTGTTGTTGATGTTGTTGTTGGGTTGTTGTTGATTGTTTTGGCCGAGTTAAATTCTCGGGGATGCTATATGTATAGGGGAGATGTTGCCCAAATTTCTGTAGGCAATTATGAATAAAGATTGAATACTTAAAGATTGGAAATTGAGAATTGGTAAATGTGACCAATTACAGATTTTGGGCGAAACGGGAATTGAATTTGGAAAGGCGTAAAGAGCATACAAGGTATGTAAAGCTATCCCGATTCTTCTTTTGGCATGCCCTAGGTGTACTAGGATCGGATTTGAGCCTTGAAAAGCGTTCTGCTCATCGGAATCCGCATTTGAAAATACCCCTTTTTCATTCAATGGAATTGAACCCTATAAGTATGCTTTATTGAAAGAATTGTGCAAACTTCCGCAAATTGTTTAGAAAATTATGGAATGCCCCTAGAACCTCCGTAGGTGACTTTATAAGCTTTAAATACGTAATTTGAGCCCACCGCTTCGTTTGTCCCGAGGTGGGTCCACTATTTCCGATTTTACCCTTTTAGTGGTTATGACTTGTCTTCGAGCGTTTGTTTTAAGAAATGTTTTAACTACTCTTGTAACTACTAAATAAAACTTGTTTTAAATATTCTATTAAGTCTTGTAAACTGTTTTGGAACTTGGAAACGAACTTAGAAAGATTATGCTTCCGTAATCCATTATGACATTCGAAATTCACTTATTATGATTCCGTCCGATTTTATTGATTTGATTCGTCATTTGATATGCCTCATTGAGTCTCTGGAAATATATAAGGTATTTTATTGCATTTAGTTTCTCACTACTCCATTCGTGGATGCCTCAACGTTTCCCACACTGAGCCCGGGCCAAGATATGTTCTCAAGCGTCTTCCACTGCATTGTTCGTCGTGCCTCGATGTGAGGGGGCAGGTATACATGTACATGGGTTGTGGAGTATGTTGTGCCATGTACACTATTCTGATATGATATGATATGATCTGATATGGCCATCTGATATGATATGCTATGTTACGGGGTTATTCCCCTTTTCTGATCCTTATGTGTTGTGGCACCAGTGTCGGGGGGTGACCACGTTCTGTCTGCCAAGTCCCCTGGAAGGGGCCGGATATGATATGGCATATGTTTCTGTACACACTCTTCATGTTTTGAAAATATGCATTTGATACTCTGGACATCTCACTCACATTTCTGTACGTTCTGTTCCGGTTATGATTTTGTTCCGTAATGGGACCAGGTATGACATACGTTTCCTGTAAGTACTATTTATGCTTTATGATCAGCATTTTTCTAATCTGGATATTCCGTTCATTTTTTGTATCTCCTATTCCGATTATGACTTTGTTTACTACGTAACATGCTTTACATACTCAGTACATATTTCGTACTGACCCCCTTTCTTCGGGGGCTGCGTTTTCATGCCGCGCAGGTACAGACTACAGATTTGCTGACCCACCTGCCTAGGACACCTATTCTGCTATTCTGGAGCGCTCTTTTGTCCAGAACCTATACTCTGGTACAGTCTGCTGCTGTTGTATATATGTACGCTATTCAGGGGTACGACGGGGCCCTGTCCCGTCTTATGATTCTGTTATGTTCTGTAGAGGTCTGTAGACATACATGTGGGTTCTGTATATGTTTTGGGTTGCTATGATTTGTGATAGCCTTATCGGCTTCCATGTGCTATATATATTCCTCTGTGACACTAGTAACGTCGACTGACTTTTATATTTATATAATCTGCTAGTCTGCTGGTTTGGGTTATTGGGTACGTTTGGGTGTCCAGCACGGACACTAGTCACGGCCTACGGGGTTGGGTCGTGACAGAAACCTTTTTGCGCAAAGTTCGGAAAGCGATTATTTCAAATACATAAAGGTTCATATTTCATCAAATCATACATAAGAGTGCCAAGGAACATATACGGATCATAACATGCTCGGATTTCTAATTTAGAATTTCCTTAAGGCTTATAATCTAGCCTATACAAACTAAGGCATGCCAAAAGAAAGAAGGTTGCCTTACATACCTCGAACGCACTTCCAAGATAGCCAATCCAAAGCTAATCTAAATCTACGCCTCGGGCTCCCCAAGGTCTACAATTACGCCAACGAATACCAAACATTAGCTAAGGGCACTTAAGCCATTCATTCCAAACTAATCATTAAATTCTACAGAAAATTCGGCAGCACTTCCCCTGTAAATAGGCCATCCCGAGAATTTATCTCGTTCAAAATCAACAACAACAACCACAATAACCAACCTAGTAACATTGATAACCAATTCGAAAAGCAAAATAATAATAGTAGCTCTCTTTTACATCTTTCAATCAACTTTCCAAATATTCGTTTCAACGGTTTACATTCAAGCCACATTATCGCTCGTACATTCGATTATTAACCCGAATCCTTTCCCACAATATTAGAGGATTTCTAAACTATTCACATAATTTTTCCAACGATCCAACATTTTTTCTCCAAGCTGGCCGAAACCAGCCCCCTAACCGAGAGCAACCCTCTTTTCATTTTTCCTCAATTTCAAGTCATGTTTTGTCTCAACAATTCACAATATAACGATGTTATTCTCATATAATATACCAATTACATCAACGCACGATAAGCCTCAAAACAGCCCGCACAATCTCACATCAATCATAAGTCATTAAATGTTCATTTCATGACGACGACAACTAAAATACTAAGCGGTAGTAATGCGATCTTCGACACATTATAAAACTCACATTTGTCCACACCACACATATACATATGTTAATGATTCTTATATATATGAATTTCATTCAATGCACAAAGTTCCCCAAATCAGTCCGCAACGCTTACTATGTCAATTTGGGACATTAAATTCTCATTTCCAACCTCCAAGTCATCACAATAACCATTACGACGCTAAGCGATATAAATTCATTCTTTGCCAAACATTTAAGGCTACACACGGCTACATTACATCCATGTATACATATATTGACGATTTGCATTCTTTTCTCCACTCTACAACAATTTAACATGAAACAAGAATACATTCATCAACCCAATTCACACCCATATACACGGCCAACATACCAAACACACAACCCCACTTCAACATTCCATATTTCATGATTTCTATCCATTTTAGCATACTACAATAGGCATACAAGATTCACAATACATAAACAAGATGAAATCTTACCTTTGTTCTTCACTTCCATCAATAGCTAGGGTTTGCAAATGGCACTACTAATGGTTGGATGACCCAAACGATACTTCCACGCTACTTAGGGACTTCAATATAGTGGGTCTATACGAAAGAGGTATTTTTAGAAGAGCTAGAAATTGATTTGGTTTTTCTTGTGGTGTGGCCGAAACAGTGGGGGTGAAGGGAGCTCTCAAAGTCTTGTTTTCTCTAAGTGTTAAATGACAAGAAGATGACTTATGGTCATCTTTTTAAGTCCCACAAATATCTCCAAGTGTCTTGGCCCACACAATGTGTTGGACCAATTAAAATTGGCCACACAATGTGTGGGACCAATTCCCATTTACATGGCCACCAAGGGATTTTTTTTTTTTGCACGACATTTTTAATTCCAAATTTATGAATTGTGGTCCCAATTTTTCCTAAGTGTTCAATGCCATCAATTTCATACATAACTTATATCTCAAAATAAAATCAAATGGTCAAAAGTCCCGACTTCAAATCCCGGAATAATCTTGGCCTTAAATTATCATAATTAATCCGGGTTGTCCCAATGTATAAAAAATACGGGACGTAACAATATAGTGCAAAAATCCAAATACAGAAGATGGAAAGAAGTAAATTTCCTTGAATATATAAACTGTTGAATTCTCTTAACATAAAAGAAGGTTTTATTGTGGTGACAAAAGGGGTTCAAAAATTGCTTTGTGTCATAAGTTCAAATCTTAAACTGTGATGTTCCAGTTTTGTTTTTTAAACCCACTTTTATATTTTTCTGGATCCGCCACTGATGATACGTTGACTGTTACATATTCCCTCCGTTCATATTAGTTGTCCATATTATTATAAATATCCGTCCCAAAATATTTATCCATTTATAAAATCAAGATAGAATTAATTAAGTTTTCAAACTTTGCCTTTAACATTAATTGTTGTTTACGGTAACCAATATTGATTAGAATGCAATTAAAAAGGAAAGTGGACAAATAGTATGAGACAGAGGAGTATAAAGTAGGTGGGACATGGATTAGACGAAATTTTCTTTTTGGTAGATAAATACCCCCTCTGTCCCAATTTATGTGACACTTTTTGCTTTTTCAAAGTTAATTTGACTAAACTTTGAAGTTAAATTGAATTAGATTAACTCAATATTTTTACATCAAAATTTATATATTTGAAAACTAGATGAAAAGTACTATAAGTTGCAACTTTTCTCATATCAATTTGGTGAAAAAATACGTCTTAAAATGTTGATTAAAATTCATACAGTTTAAATCTCGAAAAATAAAAAATATCACATAAATTGAGACAGAGGGGTAACATTTAAAAGGTGGGACACACACAGATTAGCTGATTCTTTTATGACTCTCTCTGCTAAAAGTTAGTACTGATGAGGAATAATTAGTGTGACAACGGGTCTTTTCAGTTCTATGAAGATCTATGTTTAACAAATTTTTTGGAATGCAAAAATTATACAGTATAGTTTGTCGTCAACAAGATTAACAAAGATTAGAAGAAGGATAAAAGAAATATTGCAGTCCTTGCTATAAGCAAATCTAATTGTATATGGGTTGGTGATATCACTAATAAATGCATAGTACTAGCTATCTTCGGATGACAAATTCTTTGAATCTGTCTGACGGGTGTGAACCACCTACTTTTTTCTATCTTCCCTTAGAATTTGTGACCAATGGTAGAACTCTTTGAAGACAAAAAACTTACACAAAACAGAGCACCACAACTCTCCATGTTGCAACGCCTTGCAAAAGTAGCTAGTAGACGATCCCTTTTCTGAAAAATCTTACTCTTTAACTCAATTTTTTGTAGGATCCAACAGTGACTCTGAAACAAACTAGAAATTCAACACACAAATAGAAATCAACTGATTGTAATAAACCCAATTCACTGAATTACAAAGTTTAAAAGTGACTTGCAACTTGCAAATAGTAACGGAATATATAGAAATATAGAAGAAACTGGGGGATGAGATTAGAGATATTGAAGAGATGAGAAATAGAAACTTGCTTAACAATTCCCTACCCTAATACAACTGCTATTAACTATTTATAATATATTCTGCTGCACTACACCCACGTTTCCATCACTTTGTTCCCACAACAAAATCAGTAAATCTTGTGGATGGAATTCTCACGCGCTTGCTACGTCTCTTAATTTCAACCACCTGCTGAGTGTGTGTCCCCATCAGCGGTTGAGGTGTCCTCCACGTCAGCGACATGGGTCACAACAGACTCTTTCTTTTTTCTTCCAATACTGAGCTTTTGAAAGGGACATTGACTTTTTGTTAGGAATGCTTTATTAGTAATTTTTTTGGCTTACGTAGATTTAGGTCTTATCGATGAAAAAAGTTAGTGGTGGGAAAAACTGCTGGGAACCAATTTAAATTCCAATGTCTAGGAGCAAGAAAAATTATACTTCAAAGTTAGTTTCTTATCATGTTCTGGAATAGGCATAATACGTTGCTTTTTATGACGTTAGGGAAACAACATGATAGCTCTCATCTGATGCCGAGATAAAGTATGGTTTTAAATTGGGTTAAAATGCGTCTATTACATGATCATGCAAATTTAGTAGGATTTTGAATGCCAAAAGGGCTACAAGTTCTTCCCTATATGCTTTCAAATAAAAAAAAAAAAAAGGAATTCAGAATTTCATTTGTCTTTTAGAGGATGAGAGAATTATGAGACTCTTCTAGATGAGTTATGCGGGTTTTTCTAAACTCGTTGCTTTTGGCTTGAATTTTGTACATATATGCACCCAATAAATTAAAATGCATACATTGTAGTTTTGAACCCACTGGCTCTAAATTGTGGGTAAGTATCAGTTAGTCTGTCATTTTTTTTTTTTTTTTTTGTATTCGCCTCTTCTTCTAGGAATACGTGTAGTTGATGATTTGGGTAGTTTTTGTTTCCATAGTTGGGTGTTCGCTTTATGTGATTTACAAAGGCTAGTGTATACGGTAAAAACCGGACGCGAGGCAAATCGGTGGAGCGAGGGGGCCGACTGATCTGCCTTCTTCGTCATTGGAACGACCAAGCCCGGTGACCCGAGCATTCGTGGCCGTTGGTCCGAGCATTTGTGGCCGTTGGTCCGTGTGGCCGTTGGTCCGAGTAGCCGTTAGTCCGGGTGGCCGTTGCACGCGGGTCACGCGCCAGTAACGTCCTGTCCTGGTCAACTACCCACCATGCGTGTGTCAGACGGTGCCGTCAGTCTAATCCCACCAAATCCGTGCAGAGCTGTCCTTGTTGATATTATTTTATTAGCTCACATCATATGAGACCCATGGAGGTCACACTATAAATAGAGCACATCCCTCTCCTTTGTAGGGGTTGGCTCCCCGGGATCAACAACATTTTTGTACTAGAAGATATATACAAATCTCTCTCTCAATATTAGATTTTGGTCCAGAATCATTGTGTTCATCTCTATTACTTGTTCAAACAAATAATACTTATATGTTAGTAGATGTATAAATCCACAGTGGTCCTCTAAGCATCATCGTTTTCTTCACATCTTAACCATACGAATCTTGTATCCATCAAATATATCGAGATTCAAACACATATCCTATACTCGCGTACAAATTCAATTGATTTACCAAATTCGGGGTAAACAGTTTGGCGCCCACCGTGGGGCTAGGATAATAGTGGTCTTTGATCTTGATCTCTATCTTACCCATCAAAATCGGAAACATCTGCTGTCCGTCTCGGAAGAAACGGACCAAATGGCTAACAGTGGGCAATCTGGTCACGTCAACAACAACGAGATCGTGGCCGAAAATGAAGGCAGCGGGCCGCGAGGATTGCCAAACCCCACTGACCCTTTAAATACTAACAATTCGATTACTTTGTCCGGGACACAAGTCCGGAAAGAACCGGATACCCCGAATGATAATATTGACTTGCGTTTAATTTTTGAAATGTTGCAGGAACAGAGAGCGGCGATTGCTGAACAGGGAATCGCAATAGCCCGGTTGCAAAACGGAGGAGATGAAGCAACCCCGGGGAAGACGAAGGGTGTTGTCAAAATTGGAAGAAACGAGCCACGGATGGTTGAGAGTAACGGTTCCGGAGCCGGTTCCGGAACCGAGGTTCTAAAGATGCTCGAAACTTTGGCAAAACGGGTAGACTCGACCGAAAAGAGGGTCGAGACGTATAACTCTCGGGTGGATCAAATACCGGGGGCTCCACCTTTGCTAAAAGGGCCAAACTCGAAAAGGTACATTCAAAGGCCTTTTCCTCCGAGTGCGGCCCCGAAATTGATCCCGAAGAGGTTCAAAATGCCGGATATCCAAAAATATGACGGCACAACGGACCCTTGCGAACACGTGACCTCATACACCTGTGTTATAAAAGGCAATGATATGGAAGAGGATGAAATCGAATCCGTGTTGCTGAAAAAATTCGGGGAAACTCTGGCAAAAGGAGCATTGACTTGGTACAATCATCTGCCCGAGCATTCAATCACTTCTTTCGAAACGCTCGCCGATGCCTTCATAAAAGCACACGCCGGAGCCAAAAAGGTGCAGGCTCGGAAGGCGGATATTTTCCGTATTGCCCAAAGAAACGATGAGTTACTGCGTGAATTTGTCAGCCGGTTCCAAAGGGAACGAATGGAGCTTCCCCCGGTTCCGGAGGAATGGGCTGCACAAGCTTTCACAAAGGGGCTCAATGTTCGGAGCTCGACGGCTTCGTTCAAATTAAAGGAAAGCTTGGTGGAATACGAGGCCGTGACATGGGCAGATGTCCATAACCGGTACGAGTCGAAGATTCGGGTGGAGGATGACCAACTCGAGCTTCCCCCGGGGCCCGTAAATATGAACAAAAGTCTGGAGAGACCAAGGAAGAATTACGAACCGGAGGCCAGATCGTCGAGGGAGAGGTACCGGCCATATTCTCATCCGGAGAAACCAAGCTTCAGGTCGGACTAAGGTATGGACTCCTCGTGTTTTTCTATTGACCTCTTTCTTTTTTTGCAGGAAGTCAAGTACCGGATAAAGTTAGAATCTAGGTCTGAAAACACGTGTTGCACTCTTTTCCTTAGTACGGTTTTGTCCCAAAATGGGTTTTTCGACTAGGTTTTTAATGAGGCAACGAGTACAACGTGTTACTCAACAAAGATAAGGGACCAGCACCCGGAAACTCGAGGTCACACCCTCCGAAGTGGGGGCTTGATAGCACTCACCCGACCTCGCAGCTCGGATAAATACTAGGGGACTTATACCCACATCGAGGTTTACCCCGGTTAGTGGAAAACGGAGGGGCTCAACAAGTCAAGACCGGACCAAACGATCATAACGAATCGTGTCCCATTCAGCATTTACTACGGAAAAACAAAGGCTCGGCCACCGGCCATAGCCTTCGACGTAAGGACCAAACGATCATAACGAATCGTGTCCCATTCAACATTTGCTACGGCAAAACTAAGGCCCGGCCACCGGCCACAGCCTCCGATGTAAGGACCAAACGATCATAACGAATCGTGTCCCATTCAGCATTTACTACGGCAAAACAAAGGCCCGGCCACCGGCCATAGCCTTCGACGTAAGGACCAAACGATCATAACGAATCGTGTCCCATTCAACATTTGCTACGGCAAAACTAAGGCCCGGCCACCGGCCACAGCCTCCGATGTAAGGACCAAACGATCATAACGAATCGTGTCCCATTCAGCATTTACTACGGCAAAACAAAGGCCCGGCCACCGGCCATAGCCTTCGACGTAAGGACCAAACGATCATAACGAATCGTGTCCCATTCAACATTTGCTACGGCATAACTAAGGCCCGGCCACAACCTCCGATGTAAGGACCAAACGATCATAATGAATCGTGTCCCATTCAACATTTGCTACGGCAAAACTAAGGCCCGGCCACCGGCCACAGCCTCCGATGTAAGGACCAAACGATCATAATGAATCGTGTCCCATTTTTCATTTACTACAACAAGGCAGAAGGAATTAAAATTCTCATATGTACAAACATTTTGCAAACGCAAAAGCTGGTATAACAAAATCTTGGGTGTCTTTCTGTTAAAAGGACTTCGCCCCGATGGTAACCGTCGTATTCCGGCACTGCCCCACTCACATACTCTATATCGAGGATTGTGTTCGACAAAGGCGACAAGGTCACAATGACCCAAGCCAAAGCTCGGCAAATTCCCCCAAAATGGGGACTGCTACATCAAAAACTTTGCCAAGGTTGAAAAAATACCGACCCTGAAGAAAATGCCTATCGTAATTCGGAGGCATCTAAACTTATGAAGCATCGGATAAGTCCCACGGGCACGGTGAATTAACGACTATAAGTCGACCCGTCCTAAAACGGACCAACGATCATGACCAAAATAATGGCAAACATTCAAAACAAAGAAATAAGAAGGTAACGACGAGCTGACAGGGCCACCGGTTTCGGAAGTTATCCACTCCCCGTTACTCCGATAGATCGGAGATTCGGGAAGTGTGGGGCTATCTGTATACAGTAAAAACCGGACGCGAGGCAAACCGGTGGAGCGAGGGGGCCGACTGATCTGCCTTCTTCGTCATTGGAACGACCAAGCCCGGTGACCCGAGCATTCGTGGCCGTTGGTCCGAGCATTCGTGGCCGTTGGTCCGTGTGGCCGTTGGTCCGAGTAGCCGTTGGTCCGGGTGGCCGTTGCACGCGGGTCACGCGCCAGTAACGTCCTGTCCTGGTCAACTACCCACCATGCGTGTGTCAGACGGCGCCGTCAGTCTAATCCCACCAAATCCGTGCAGAGCTGTCCTTGTTGATATTATTTTATTAGCTCACATCATATGAGACCCATGGAGGTCACACTATAAATAGAGCACATCCCTCTCCTTTGTAGGGGCTGGCTCCCCGGGATCAACAACATTTTTGTACTAGAAGATATATACAAATCTCTCTCTCAATATTAGATTTTGGTCCGGAATCATTGTGTTCATCTCTATTACTTGTTCAAACAAATAATACTTATATGTTAGTAGATGTATAAATCCACAGTGGTCCTCTAAGCATCATCGTTTTCTTCACATCTTAACCATACGAATCTTGTATCCATCAAATATATCGAGATTCAAACACATATCCTATACTCGCGTACAAATTCAATTGATTTACCAAATTCGGGGTAAACAGCTAGGTTTGGTAATATCCAAAACAAATGAAAAGTGATCGGGGTCGATAGGTGGCAGTTGGCAAAGAACTTACTCTTTTACCTGTTTCATTTTGCCTCTTAAATCGTATCTGTGTCCATTCCTTTACTGATCTTAGTTTCTGTGTTTGAAGGAGAGCTGCAACACCAAGGCCTATCTGGAACGCAGCTTCGCAAATTCTAATGGCTGTTGGATACATCCTAATGGCCATGGCTATACCAGGATCACTATACATTGGCTCTATCGTAGTTGGCATATGCTACGGAGTTCGTCTTGCTGTCACTGTTCCGACTGCCTCTGAACTCTTTGGTCTCAAGTACTATGGTCTCATCTACAATATCCTTATCCTCAACCTTCCCCTCGGCTCGTTTCTCTTCTCTGGTTTGCTTGCTGGTTTACTCTACGATGCTCAGGCAACAAAGACACCGGGTGGCGGTAACACATGTATAGGTGCTCATTGTTACAGGCTTGTCTTCATAGTTATGGCTATGGCATGCATCGTTGGATTCGGATTAGATGTCTTGTTGTTGATCAGAACCAGGAGCTTATATTCAAAAATTTATGCGAGCAGGAGATCAAAGAAGACTGCTGTTTTATCTTAAATCATATGGATTCTTTGCAGTGTCTTTTTATCGACCAGAACCAGGAGCTTATATTCAAGATTTACGCGAGCAGGAGATCAAAGAAGACTTCTGTTTTATTTTAATTGGTATGAATTGTTTGTAGTGTTAGGTCAAGTGAGGATTGATGGGGAAATTTTGTCCTGGTGATATGATATCCTGTCGCTTGTGCAGATTGGCGAGGTCACGATGTTTGATTAGCTTGAATTTGTTGTCTGCATACATTGTGTGATCGTAGAGATGTAAAACTGTATTAAACACTTCTTTTTTGCCACGATTAAATGGAGGGAATTGATGATACCATATTGGATGATCAAATTATGAATTGTTAAGTAAATTTCAACTTGTTCAGTCACCATTAGCAACAAACTGTTTCAGTTTGACTTCACTGCGCAAAGGTTTGGACCAAATGCCACATTGGGATTCTTTCAGAAGTTGCACTACAGCAATGACTGGACGGTGGACTCAGGACTTCAAAGGCATGGATGTTTCAGCATGTTGGCTAGATTTGTTATCAACCACAGTCTAAATGCACAGTTTGGTCGCCCTTCCAACTACTGCACCGGTTAACACTCCAGTTTGAACGTCTAACGGTCTTTATAAGAATACAGAGTTTGAGTCAGAGAATTATATGGATCCGCCCCTGCACAGAAGGAACAACCTTCATCTTTTATGAATCCAATGTGGTTGAAATTCTAGAGACAATGTTTTCACTTTTCAGGGTGATGAGCCTAAATATTTTTCCATTCAGCTGTAAGCCTGTAACAGGTAGTAATATTAATACAACTTCGATAATATCTGTAATACTTGAAGTATATTCACAACAGCATGATATGTTTTTACGATGTGTTGATACAATTTTTTAATCTAGTATTATTGCTATTTTGTAGCAGCAGCTACAAACTGTGTGCGCTCGCGCGTGTGTGCTTGGCTGAACTCTTTGGAGAAATTCGTCCATTTTTTATGAAATGAAACTAATTCTTACAGAATTGGTTATCTTTGCAACTTGTGGTCATAATCGAAAACCTAAAACTTGGCTAATATATTTAAATTGCGGCCAAAAATATATGTAGACTAGATAAGGTGTAGCCCGTGCAAAGCATCGGCCCAACACATGATGCATGTAATTTAAAATCTTTCTTATTTAAAGTCTAACTCTTAATTAATTTGTTCATTTTTCTTTTAACATGATGCATGTAATTTAAGATCTATATAAATCATTCTTATGTAAAGTCTAACTCTTAATTAGTTTGTCATTTATTTTTTTCTTAGAATACCTGTAGTTGCAAGCCCCTCCTCAATTCTTCACATCAAATTCTGAAAAGTTAAATGCTCTCTACATTTGCTTAAAGAATTGCTTTCTCAGATAAAAAACTTATTTTCATATTTTTTGTCTAACTGTAATTTCAACTAAATTTACTTTTATCTAAATTTAAATCTATATTTTTTGGTCATAATGTCAAATGTGATCTAAACGACTTAAATTTATGAATGAGCTCTAAAGTCTTGCTCAAATAGAAATGAAAATGAAAGTTAAATGTGTTTTCAATCACATGCAGATAAGCGGTTTTGAATTTGCTTGTTTTAAATAATCTATTAAATATATTGAATGAGCTCTAAAGTCTTGCTCAAGTAGAAATGAAAATGAAAGTTAAATGTGTTTTCAATCACATGCAGATAAGCGGTTTTGGATTTGTTTGGTTTAAATAATCTATTAAATACATTTTCACAAAATGATTTATATTTTTTTATTTAAATGAAAGTATCACAAAAATACAAATAAAAGTATTAAATGATGTCTCTTGTAATATTAAATTTTATTATCAAACTCTATGTTGTATGGAAGTATATAAATTTTCAAGAAACCGAAAAAAAAAACAAATTAAGAATTATTGCACTTCTAATTTGTAGACATAGGAACAATCCTTGAATTTGATATTTGATCTTATGGCTTTCATAGGTTGTTCGTCATTGAAATATTGCCCTTAATCACAACAATGCATTAAATTTATTAAAGAATTATATTATATCAAGCAATGAAAATAAGCTTTGCATTAAATTTATTAAAGAAATATATTATATCAAGCAATGAAAATAACAATTAGGAGTAGCTCCTTTAAAAGCATGTCAATTTTTCATTTTAAATATGTGAAATATATCTCGCCTTTCATAGTTGGTGCACAGGTATAGTGCTTTTTAAGATTTCAGATAAAAGTAAAGTACATCTCATTTTTTATGAAAGAAGTATTACTTTTGGAAGCTTGTGTTGGAAAAAAATCACCTAGATTGAGCGCCACGTGTATCAAAGCACTAAAAAGAATTACCTGATTGATTGAGTGAAATTACATTTTTACCCTTGATCGTTCCAATCTTCACTCTTCTATATAGTTAAAAGATAGAAATATTATATTGTTAGTTTATGTAAATTGGACTCAAAACATATTTATTCTTTTTATCAATCTTTGATTCAGTAAATTATAGAAATAAATCAAAACTATATTAATTCTTTTTCTAAATCAGTTTGCATAACTTATATTATATTGTTAGTTTATGTCAATTGGACTCAAAACATATTTATTCTTTTTATCAATCTTTGATTAAGTAAATTTTATAAATAAATGAAACTTATATTAATTCATATATTTAGATCAAATCTTAAAGGTTTAAATTATATATATATATATATATATATATATATATATATATATATATATATATATATATAGATTGGGAAACTTACAAAAATGACTACATTTTGAGGGTTAAAAATTTGGCATAGCTACACTTTAGCTAATTACATTTCGTAGCTACAGTAGATACGCGCTACAGTAAATTGTATTCAAAATTTGGTTGAGTCAAATTTCGCTGTATTCAAGTTCAAATTTCGCTGTATTCAAGTCAAATTTCGATGTATTCAAGTCAGATGTATTCAACTAAGTTGTATTCAAATCTTTTTTTTTTTGGTAATAAAGTTGTATACAAATCAAATATATTCAACTCAACTGTATTCATTTGTAGCTACTTTTTTCACTGTATTGATGAAATAACTATCTATATTCATAAACGAGCTCGCTATATTGATGAATACAACGAGTAAAAACTGAATACATAAAAACATAGATACACAAAAAATTAAGAAATACACTATAAAAAAATGAATACAATCTAAACATTTAACAAAAAAAAGCTCAAAAAAGTGAATACAACCGTCGTATTCGTGTATACAACAACACCAACCACTAGCTCCGGCCAGATCTGCCGACGATTTCCGGCTAGATCAGCCAGAAATTTCACAATAACAACAACAACAGCCAACAACAGAGAGAGAAAACCACAACCAACAGCAACAACAGCAGCCATCACCGGAGCTTACTTCTCGGGCGAACCACAACAACAACACCACCAACTAGATCTGGAGGATGCACAGGCCGTGGTCACGATGGAGCTATGGCGGCGACGGGAGGCATGACGTCGTTACTAGCAACCAGATCTGAGTGACGTCGTTGCTAGCAACCAGATCTGAGGGGATGCACCGGCGGTGATGACAGCAGAGCTCCGGTGTCGCTGGTAGCAAGGTGAAGAGAAAGCATTGAGTTTCGCCGGAGAAGATGAACGGCGATGGTTCCGACGGAGAAGAGAAAGTGAAAGAGGAGAGAGAGTTGAGGGAGGAGAGAGAGTGGAGGGGGGGGGGGGGGGGGGGGGTTGAGGGAAAACCCCGGATACAATGAAATAAGAGGAGAATAGTTACATTGTGTAATTGATATACAAAATTTAGCTATGAGATGTAATTAAAGTAAAATGTAGCTACTAAATATAATTACCTACTAGTGTTTGCCACACCATGTAGATTTCCCATATAGATTCTAGGATCTGCTATGCAATAATTAGGTGGGCTGGCCCACTCTTTTTTCCAAGCATGTTGACGATCCTCTGCCTCTAAACCCGTGCTTATATCTTGGTCTTGGTCTTGGTCACTACCCAGTGTAATCCCACAATAGTGGGGTCTGGGGAGGGTAAGATGTACGCAGCCTTACCCCTACCTGGATAGGGAGGCTGTTTCCGATTGACCCTCGGCAACCCTCCTCCTTTATCCGGGCTTGGGACCGGCAATGTGAGCGAGCTCACACAGGCGAAGTTAGACCCGTGCTTATATATAGTATATAAATCATTAGACATTTCAATTGTAACCAAATTTGAAAACAATTGCAATTAAAGCTAAACTGATCATGTAATTGAGATGTATTTCATTATCAATTGGTCACTGTTAGTTTAACCAATTAATTAAATAATTATTTTCACTATTTTAAATTTAAATATGATAAATACGCTTGGAAATCTTAAGAAATATACAAAATGTGCAAGATGATATACAATAATATACTTGATGATATTTTGTCAAATGAAATGGCAAAATGTCACAGAAGGAATTTGTAAACTCATTTTGATCAGTAAAAAGGTATATCTTACTTCGCTTGTGATTCAAAAAGTCTGAATAATTGAACAAAATTATTGGAGGGCAAATATTAGGTGTCAACAGTACCCCTTCCACCTAATGGGACATTGACTAGGTTCATAGCTGGTGCATGGAAAAGGGGATTACTGATATCATTTGTGTTTCCATTACCAGTACCAGTTGTAGGAGTAGCTCCAATTTTTGGGAATACTCATATCAATTGTGCTTCCGCTACCATTACCAGTTGTAGGAGTAGCTCGAATTTTTGGTGTGTTTTCCACTGTTCCTGTCATGATTCAAGTTGAGGGAGAAGAGAAAAATGAAGATTGAAGATGACTGATTCAGAGTTTCATTTACTACTCTGATGCCATGTAGAAATTAGGAAGAAAGTTAGCAAAATTTTTTGTGTATTTATTCATGTAAAATATACTATTGCAATGGACTAGAGCGTAATTAAAAATACCTACTAACAAACCCAATAGCCGGCTAACTGTATTTGAGATTTCTGTACACCTATACAAGTTCTAGAATAATCTATGAAAGATAGTCTACTATGTCATGTATAAATATTTCTATTTTATATACAAAGGAATCTTATGTCTGCTCTATTGAGCTCATGGAAATAGCCCAGGCCTAATTCTTGATGAGGCCCAATCTTGAAATAAAACTCAGTCCACTTTTCCTTTCTTGTTCAACCTCGTAGAATTCGAAGCCGTCGACTGTTTCTTATCTTCTTCAAACCTTTCTTCTTCCTTAGATGATTATAAACATTTCTGATGAGAGAAACTATGAAAAGGATCCTTCTTCTCCACACTTCATGTCACTTTAAAATCCAAGGATGTAAAGGCTGTGGAGTAAATATATATAGTCCAAATTCGAGATATGATGCACGGGCTCCCTCTGCTTATATGTTGGATCCTTTGAAAGTGCGGGAAGGGGGGGGTGGGGGGTGAATTGTAACTTTTTCGCTCAGACAGTCGACTAACTTAGAACAATAGTCGATTCTAAAACAATGCAGTAATAAAAGTGCAGAAAGTAAATGACACCAGGTATTTTATACTGGTTCAGATTCGACGTGAATTCTAGTCCAGTCCCCTTGGGTTGCAAGGGTGTTCTCTGCAGCTCTTTGTAAATGGATTGGTACAATGGTTTGTTTTAATGGAGATCCTATATCTACACTCAAACACTCGTAATCTTTTTGATACAATGCCTCACAACCTATACTATATCTCTCATTTCTTTTTTATTTACACTATATCACTCAAGAATATAATGTTTGTGAAAAGTAAAGCAGAGAGCTTGATAGTATGAGACGACAATATATCTTTCTTCGTCTCTACAGTCTTGAATATATAGTCTTCAAATCAAGTAGCTATTAGACTTTTTTTCACCAGAGATGTCAACCCAGGAGAATTGATCCTTGTAAATTAGGAATATTGAGGATCCTAATTTTCAAGAATAAAGAAAGAGTTCATTGCGTCTGTAACGCTTCTTTCCTTTTGTGGCATCACCCTTATTTAGTAGATACTTGTTTCCTTGTGCGTCCTTGATGGA
Source organism: Lycium barbarum (assembly GCF_019175385.1). Taxonomy (NCBI): domain Eukaryota; kingdom Viridiplantae; phylum Streptophyta; class Magnoliopsida; order Solanales; family Solanaceae; genus Lycium; species Lycium barbarum. Next base: position 109,009,779 of record NC_083344.1, on the reverse strand, counting down.
TAATCATTGTTGTACATCTGCCTTCCTTATGCGCTATTTGCCTTGTTTGAATGGTACTTGTTTCCTTGTATATACAGATTTGATTTAATGCTTGAATCTTCACGATTATGCTGATTTGATTGCTTGAGTAAAATCCAATCCTTGTTCCAAAAATAAGCAAGAGCTTATTTCCTTCGTGCCTTGAGATACTTTCCTTATACAGCCGACTTGGGCTTGTACTCCTTTGCAGCTCTTTTTGTCCATTGGGCTTTTCTATCTAATGGGTTTGGTTGATCCTTTGAGTATAGTACCTACACAATAATTTGTCATCATTAAAATCACAACACTAACAATCTCCCCCTTTTTTATGATGACAAAAAAACACTCAAAGTAAGTGTAAGTATAGTCAACTTCCCTGTTTAACTTGTAGATTCTAGTCCATGAATAATGCTCCCCCTGAATAGTTGACTCATCCAGACTTTGTAGTGCTATTTTTCTCCCCCTTTGGCATCAATCAAAAAGAGAAACACACAGCAAAACCAAAATAATAATACACATAATAGAGGGATAATAGGGTTAGATCAGATGGCTGGATTGACCAGCACCAAAGGAGTCCAAAAAGGGCTGAACAAACAGCCACAAAACATAACATAGTCAAGATGGACTTATGTCCAAACCAAAAAATTGTCTAAAACGAGCAGGTCATAACACAACTAATCCTGCTCCCCTTCAGAGTGCTACTCCTACTGTTCCTCCTGCTGCTACTGAGCAAAAGGTCGAAGGAAGTAAGCTAAGGTGTTAACCATAGCATCCTTCATGGCATCCAGAGTTGCAGTCAACTTAGCAGGAAGGCCATCAAAACTACCTTGCAGTTTGGTAGCCAACTTACCTGCTTCCCTTAAGCCACCATCAATCTTTATACACATTTGAGCAACATCAGCACCTGCCTCCTTAGAGATATCCCTGACTTTTTCCATCTGAAAGTGAGTGGACACAAGGAGATCTTTGAGGGAATCAAGTTTATCATCAAGGATTGATAATTTAGCAAGAATATCATAAGAGTGATCAGAAGGGGGGTTCAAAGAAGAAGGTTTGGATTGTTGGAAAACAGGAGGACAAGGGTTCTCAAGTTCGTTAGCCGTATCCTTCTTGAGAACCCAAGAATCATCCATACAAACATATCCGATATTGACAAATGCTCTAGAGTCATAACATTGTTTAACAAAGATAGGAGGCTGGTCATCAAGATTAACATGATGGGCTTCAATAATATGAGTAATGAGCATACCATAGGGCAAATTAGTGGGATCAGAAGTAGACTCTAGCATGTGGTTCATGACTAGAGATGAGAGGTGAAGCTTACGTTTTTTAACCAGACAGTAGGTAAGGAGAGTACCACACTAAGTAAGGGTTGAAAAAGAGCCTACACGATGCATGATGGTGGTGGCAACAATATGAGCAAGTACACGGGTTTCAAAGGATAAATTTTTGGGGCCTAAGTGAGGGGGCAGAGAACCAGTTGAGTCAAGAGAAATAGACCGCTTGGCCTATTCATGAGAAACTTCAAAATCTGACGGCCATGAGTTACGAGGTAAAGCAGAAAAACCAGAGCTTTTGATATTAAACATGTCATCAAAGCTAGAATTGTCAAACAAAATATGAGTGCCAAAAACAAGGGTTTCAAGTTCATCATCCATATTAGCTCTAAGATTAGCATAAAACATGCGAATGTGGTGTTCAAAAACTCGAGGAGGTACATAGGGGAAAAGATTTACCCAGCCTTAAAAGTCAAAAAATTGTTAAATATGACAATGCAACGAAGAGATAACATCAGTCCATAATCAACCATGAGCAAAAGATTTACCTTTAAGGGAGTGAAATAGGTCGGAATTTGGGGTAGACCAGAAGTTTTGCCGGTGAAGAAAGGCATTTTCATAGTCAAACTTAAATTTCTTAGAAGACTCACCATACTTTTCATCTGCATGGTCACGTTTACTGGAGGGACGAAGAGACAATGAATTTGCAGAGTTGTAGGGAGAGAAATCAGCGCCATCGGAGTCTATCTTAACAGGGGATGAGGCTTTACCTTTGTTCTTGTTTCTCGAGCTTTTGCAAGTGGAAAGAGAAGAATGTTTCTGTGTTTTGGCCATGATTTGAGATGAGTAAGAAGAGAAGACAGCTATTGAGTGTAGAGGAATAGAAGAATGGATGGTTTTAATGGAGTTCTTGGGGATAATGAAAAGTCATGGAAGAGGAAAGGTTTATAGGGAAGTGGGAGACGTGGTGGAAGAATGAGAAGACGGTAGAAAAGAGGGAAACGGGTAATGATGATATTTATGAGAAGGCGTGAATTAGGGAAAGTTTAGGAGGCGGTAATTAATGAAGGAACTGAAGCAATTCGGCGAAAAGGAAATCAAACAAGTTACCAAAAATAACGCAGCTATATAGGTTTATCAATAATTCCCAAAGATTCTCTAAGCATGTAAAATCTTTCCTCAAGTAAGGGTTTTGTAAAAATCTCAGCGAGTTGATTTTCAGTGGAAACAAATTGTAATTCAATAGACCCTTTGACAACATGATCTCTAATAAAATGATGTTTAATATCTATATGCTTTGCTCTAGAATGATGCATAGGATTTTAGACAGACATATACCACTTGAATTATCACAAAAAAAATTAACAGGCTTAAATAACATATCATAGTCACTTAGCTGATGCACCATCCATAGGAGTCGAGCACATCGCCCAACAACAATATATATTCAGCTTCAATAGTAGAAAGAGAAACACATCCTTTTTTTTGGTATGCCAAGAAATTAATGATTTTCCAAGTAGTTGACAGGAACCACTTGTGCTCTTTCTATCATCTTTATCACCTGCAAAATCAGCATCAGGGAATCCTTCTAGTTTGAAGGGATTAGTTTTGGGATACCATAATTCATAAGACATTGTTCCAAGTAAATATCTAATTATTCGTTTTACAACACTAAGATGAGATTCCTTAGGAGCTAACTGAAAACGAGCACATTTGCAAACGCTAAACATGATGTCCGGTCGACTAGTTGTAAGATACAGTAAAGAGCCTATCATTCCTCTATATTTAGTCTCATCAACTGCTTTACCTGTATCATCTTTGTCAATGGAACTTGTGTGACTCATAGGAGTTTTCATAGCTTTAGCATCACTTAAGACAAATTTGTGAAAAGCTCCCTTGTAGACTTACTTTGACAAATGAATATTCCTTTGTCAGATTGATGAATTTGAAGTTCCAAGAAAAATGTTAGTTTGCCCATCATACTCATTTCGAATTCACTTTAAATGAGATCAGAAAATTCCTTACACAAAGAGGGGTTAGAACTTCCAAAAATAATATCATCCACATAAATCTGTATAATTAGATTCCCAGAGGAAGCTCTTTTAATGAAAAGTTTTGTATCAATCTTTCCTCTAGAGAATCCATGTTCTACAAAGAAAGTGTTTAATCGAACATACCAAGCTCTAGGAGCATGTTTAAGACCATATAAAGCCTTAGCTTGAACATATGATATGGGAATTTAAGATTTTCAAAACCAAGTGGTTGTTTTACAAAAACCTCTTCTTCAATAAATCCATTTAAGAAAGTGCTTTTAACATCCATTTGAAATAGTTTAAAACCTTTAAAGGCAGCATAAGTAAGCAAAATTTGAATAGACTCTTGTAACGACCTGTTTAGTCGTTTTACACGTTCGAACTCCTTCCCGCTAAAATTGTCACACCCTAATATCCCTAAGGTGTGATGGGCACCCGACCCCATATCCGGAGCCGAGCGAACTCACAGATTCTTATTACACACATAATTTCTTCGGACTCTGAAAATCAAATAAAAGTAAAATACGTGTTAAGCTTTCAAAATATTTCCTTTATCGCTCTCAAAATTTAACAAAATCTGTAATCATACAAAATTTATTACATAACACAAAACGACATATCGGCTGATGGAAACGCTTACAGACTGACAACCAATACCCACGACGCTGTCTGCAAAGTCTCTAACATCAATCCAGAAATCAGAACATACATATACTCTGACTCGGCAACGCTCCAGAAGCAAATGGAGCTCGCCAATCCTGCTGAAACATCTTCTGACAAATCTTCTATTCATCTGTGGGTACCTGCATGGCATGAAACGCAGCCCCCGAAAAATAAGGGGTCAGTACGGAATATGTACTGAGTATGTAAGGCATAAGATACAGAAAACGGAACCATAATCGAAACAAACAGTACAAAAGGTACGTACATTACCCAGAACACCAAATACTTAATTTCCAAACACGAATCATGTATCAGAAGAAGTACAGATCCGAAATACCGAAACACCAGAATATCAGGATGCTTGTTTTTTTTTTCCAGACACAAAACATGGATGCCAATGTCATACGTAATATAATAATGTCGCGGAACGTACGGCCCGATCCATATATATACATACATATATATATCGCTGCGGAACGTGCAGCCCGATCCATATAACATATCACATGTGCAAGTAACGTGTCCCGGCCCTCGAGTGAGGGACTCGGTGAGTAGAATCATGTATGTCAACATCGTATATCACATATGCATAACATGTCCCGGCCCTCGAACGAGGGACTCGGTAGATAAAATCATGCATGTCACATCAAATATCATGTATACATGTAACGTGTCCCGGCCCGCCAGTGAGGGACTCGATGGATAACGTGTCTCGGCCCTTCCATAAGGGACTCGGTAGAGGAGATCCGGTCCAGATCTGGAGCCATCATCATATAACGTGTCGCGGCCCTCTACTGGTGGGTCTCGGTGAACAATGCAGTGGAATACGCACGAGACCATGTCCTGGCCCGGGCTCAGTGAAATCCAAACTGAGGCTTGCACGAACAGAATAATGCGAAACCATATGCACATAAATCAAGAATCGATAGACAAATGTACTTACCGACTCCTGAAGGCTCAGAACAAGTTTCGGGTCAATCCGACTTAGTATGAGAAAGTTATGGACGTTTGAGGTACAGAACCTTCTACGAGCATTTCAGAAGCCATTTTTGGAAAATCGAAGCAATAATCATATCAAGTATCTTTCGGATATCGTATAGATCAAATCAAATATAACTTTTGGAATCATATGTACATATCAGAATATATCAAAGACTCAATGGAATAGTCGAACGTGCTACCATTTGAAAATCAAAACTTTAGTCATATCAATTATCTTTCGAATGCCATTCGGAAACATATCAGACAGAACTTCGGACATCATAGATACGCATCAAAACCATATGAAATAGCTTATAGAATTCTTTTGAAAACATATCAAAAGTGCATAAGAATCATAAACAGACTCGGAATCCAAGAATAGAGTAACCCTGAGGTGCATATCATACCTTATTTGGCTCTAAGACATGTCAAAAGAAAGAAAGGGTAAGCCTTACATACCTGTGCCACGCCTTATTAGCTACGCTTATTTATCCAAACTTGTTAGTCTACATTCAAGAAAGTTGACATAATCATTAGATTCATCGGCATATACTAGTCTTATTCTTTCAAATGAATTCATTTATATTCTGCCGAAATTTTGGCAGCATTTCCCCTGTAAATACACCATCCCCAAGAATCTAACTCGGTCAATTTCACAACAACAAATCCGAGAATGGAACTCGGCCACATTATCAACAATAATACCAACAATTATATTCAATCCAACTGCATACGATCAAGCCAATATGGTTGCTCACATATTCAAGTATTAATCCAAAACCATTTAAGGAAAGAAGATGAGAAACATGTCTTATTTATCCTTCTTTTTCCATCATTTATCCTTATTTATTTTTAAGTCCCTCAAATAAAAGTTATGGACACATGGGTCTTCTCTCCTTTTCTAGAATTTTCTTAAAATAACAAATACATCCACTTGTCTTGTCGTATAAACTTTGGTCCCTTAAGTAAGAATATGGACACATGGCTATGGGTGGGGCCCACCTTTTATGTCACATGGCCAAAGTGACATTTCAAGAATTTTCTTGAACACTTTGTGAAATTCCCATTTTACCCCTAGCCTTTCCACAATATTACCATAAACTCTTTTGTGAATTTCCATTTTTACCCTTAACCTTTCTCAATATTTCCATCCCAATAATACTCATAATAACTTGTATTTTAGAATAACTTTGGAAAATGGTCTTGCCCTTAACTTCTCGCAATTATCTCGAATTATCCGAACGTACAAAATGCAGGATATAACAAAAATACTCTTTCCGTAGTTTTAAAAGGTATTCTTGTCGTACCGGAATTGGCGGCATGGTGATTTAATTGATGGGTAAATTTTTGAACATTTATTTATTTAATGTGTGTGAGTAGTTTATTTATAAGAAGATGAGTTTCACACATATAGGGTATAAGTTGGTAAGTAAGGTATTTGACGGAATGACTATATTTTATACATATGGTTAAGTGAATAAGTAAATTGTAGAAATTATTGAGATAAGTTATGGGGCTTAACTTAACCATATGTATAAAAGCCTAGGGTTTAAAAATAATTTGTTTACTTTGGGCAAAGAAAAAAAAAATAGAAACGCTTTGGCACAATAGCGGAAGAAAACCACCACGAACTTCTTCCTGAACAACAGTTAAGAGGCATCAGGTAAATGGCCTTTACATCTTGTTCTTGATATTTCACTGTAATCATTACGTAATGATTCATGGGTAATGACTAAATAAGTTACTTAGCATTTGTAAGGGTTTAGCACTGTTTTTGAATTGGTTATTCTAGTTTTCTTATTCACTGGTTTAGAGGAAACCATAATGTGAACATTGATTATTTACTTTATCTCTTTATTATTTGTTCCGTCTCACATGTATTCCTTATGTTGTTTTATTTTTCGTGTTTGTGTGATTACACGCTGCTAATGAGAGTGTATAGGAGTATATACCAACTCTCTGTGTTGTGGAAACAATTTTGATATCATGACTAACTTTAATTATACTACCCAACTATCTTCTTTAAAAAATTTGAATCAGCAAAGTTCTTATTTATTATTTTGGTTACTGTAGCATATTGGGTTAATGAAATTAAATACTAGATGTATTGAATTGTAAGTACACCTTTAAATTCATGGTATTTGAGTTGTGGAAGTTAGATTTTAATCCGAAGTTAAGATTTTAGGGGTAATTAAGGGTTTCGAGTCCTAGTCTTAAGAATTGAGAATTTATGACCATTAAGTTATGAATGAAACTATTATTATTATTTTTATTTTTTAGGAAAATTCCAATTTTATCCTTGTGGGTCCGTGGTCATTTTTCGAGGTATATTTTTGGGTTTTGGATATAAATATAGCAATATAGGTGTCCTTAGATTCGTATTCTAACGTAGATTGCATATTTGATAGATTTTGATCGTTCAGAGACTCTACGCAAAGGAAAGGCATTGGTTTGATTGTTCGTGGCACTCGCTCGACATTGAGGTAGGTTACGGCTTACCTTTTTTGTTAGACTTCGATTAACGAAACATATGTATAGTTAGATACTGTTAGAGAAAGCATGTACGCTTTCGTATATGAAGTTGGGATGGACTAGGTTGGTATTGTTGACTGATTTGTGGGCTTGTAGCCTTATATGGTTGTGTTGTGACTTGATTGGAAGTGACCCTACCTTGTTGCATTCTTTTTTAGTGCAGAGTACGAGATTGGTACCACTTCTGCACCTCGACATTGATCCCGAGGCTATCTACGGAGTTTGCTAGGGTGAGCTTATTGGACGAGTCCGCCGCCCCTGGGACTCCTTCTTTACTACTTGTCTTACTTTGATCCTTCGACAGTATTTCTAGTTTTGAGACTCATGTATTATTCAGACACGTTGATTAGTGGCTCTTGTACTATTTCTGACCATTTTCCTTGGGTTGTTTTTAGAATTGGAAATTCCGTACTTGGTATTTATAACAATGTTAGGCTGTTAATTAATTTCGCTTTATTTATTAATTATTATTGTATAATTGAATAAGGGAAGGGTTCTCCTACCGAGGTGGGATATGGTAGGTGCCCGCATTACTTGTTGGTATTGGGGTCATGATAAGTTGGTATCAGAGCCTAGGTTACCCGGTCTATAAGTACAAGAGCATGCCTAGTAGAGTCTTAAGGATGGGTATGATGAGCTCCGTACTTATTTGCGAGAGGCTATAAGGCATTTAGGAAACCTCAATTTTCTTGATTCTTTCGTGCTACTTTATTCTGATTGGTATCTAGAACACTTGAATTGGTATTTGATTTCTCTCTATTCTCTCTCACATGGTGATGAATACATGTGCTGGTCATGCGAGGGATGTTGAGCCCGAGCCCGTTGTTGTGGCCGGCACTCGAGGTAGAGGTTGAGGACGAGCTAGGAGTCGTGGCCGTCCCAGAGGTTGCGGTGCTGCACTAGCTAGGGATAGGGCTCCTGCAGCTGGATAGAGACGAGCGCCCTCGCTATCTCCTGAGCGTGAGCCCGAGGTTGAGGAGCAGGATGGAGGAGGTTTGGGGCCAGCCCAGACTCATCCCGAGTATATGTCAGACCCAGCGGTTCAGGAGACGTTGGCCCGTATTCTTCTTCATTTGGGGGGCCGGCGGACTGCTGAGGGTGCTGCTACTGGAGGTTCTCACACTCAGGCGGGTCTGAACACTCCGGATCAGGGACAGACTCCTGGGATGCAGCCTTCCGCTACTATGGCCTCGCGCATGGATGGATTTCATGCCCCTGAGGGAATTTTGAAGCCAGTTGCTTTACAGACATTGACTCATCGTGATCAGGAGCTCATTTGGAGGTTCCTAAAGATGGAGTCGCCCAGGTTTCACGGCGCCCGGGGTGAGGACGCATACGAGTTTATTGTAGATATATATGAACGTATATACCAGATAGATATTGTGGAGACCCATGGAGTTGACTACACCACTTTCCAGCTTCGCGATGATGCGAAGACTTGGTGGAGGTATTATGTGGAGACTAGGCCAGTTGGTTCGCCTCCTCTCACTTGGGCTCAGTTCCATCAGGTTTTTCTTGACAAGTATGTACCTCGCCCCTTGAGAGAGCAACGTAAGGAGGAGTTTACTCACCTTCAGTAGAGGGGGATGTCTGTAGCCGAGTATGAGGCTAGGTTTCTATTTTTGGCGAGGTATACTACACATATGATTCTGACGGATGAGGAGAGGGTCCGTAGATTTGTGAATGGACTCTCTCTTGATATTCATGTTCACTGTCTTCAGCATGTGACTCCTGAGGCTTCTCGACAGAAGGTTGTTGATTATGCCATTAGTAATGAGGCTGCCCAGGTCCGAGCTCAAGGAGGATCGAGTGAGAAGAGGGCCCGTTATCAAGGGCAGTATGGTAGCTCTTCTAGTTACCACAGTGGGGGTCAGTCTTTGAGGTCCTATCATTCGGCCCCCAATCGTCCGGTGCAATCAGCATTGCAGTCTTCTTCTAGTGGTCATCCCAGGCAGGGTGGATACGGGGCTGGCAAGTCTCAGGGAGGTTCATTTTCAAGGTCAGCTGCCCGTGAGAACCCTTCCGGATCTTCAGCCTCCATTCATCAGTCTTTCGAGCCTAAGGTTTGCTGGGGTTGTGGCGATTCGGGGTACATTTCTAGATTTTTCCCTCGTGCTAGACAGAGTGGGGCTCATCAAGGTTCCAGGTTTCAGGCTCAGAGGACTCCGGTGTCTACTGGTACCCAGGGTGGTTCTTCAGGGAGGGGCGGCGCTCAGTCAGGTCTCGGTGGTTTTCAATCATTGAGGGGAGGACACCAGTCCGGGAGAGGTGGTACTCATGGCTCCAGAGATGGGGCACAGTCTGTTCAGAGCGGCCGGGGTGGCGCTCAGTGTTATGCTTTTCCGGGTAGACCAGAAGTAGAGGCTTCAGATGCTGTGATCTCAGGTACTATTTCTGTTCGTCATCGACCAGCTTCGGTTTTATTTGATCCAGGGTCTACTTATTCATATGTGTCTACTTATCACTCTGTGGGTTGGGATTTGACTTGTGACCATCTTGACCTGCCTATATATGTGTCTACTCCGGTTGGGGATTCCGTGTTAGAGTATAGAGTCTATTGAAATTGTCTAGTTACTTTCATGGGGTATGACATGTGGGTAGATTTAATGATCCTGGACATGTTAGACTTTGACATTATATCGGGCATGACTTGGTTATCTCCATATCACGCCATCTTGGATTGTTATGCCAAGACTATTACTTTGGCCATGCTCGGGATTCCTAGATTAGAGTGGAGGGGTACTTCTAGCCCTACCCCGAGAAAGAATATTTCCCACCTTCGTGCGAAGAAGCTGGTGGATATGGGTTGCTTAGCTTACTTGGTGCATGTTCGTGATACTAGTGCAGATTCCCCGTCTCTTGAGTCAGTGCCAGTGGTTAGTGAGTTTGCGGAGGTGTTTCCTGCCGATTTGTCGGGTATACCGCCCGATCGTGATATCGATTTTGGTATAGATTTGGAGTCGGGCACTCGTCCTATCTCTATTGCACCTTATAGGATGGCGTCGGCTGAGTTGAGAGAATTGAAGGAGCAACTTCATGATCTACTGAACAAGGGATTCATTAGACCGAGTGTCTCCCCTTGGGGTGCTCTTGTGATATTTGTGAAGAAGAAAGATGGTACCATGAGGATGTATATTTACTACCGACAGCTGAACAAGGTGACCATTAGCAACAAGTACCTTATTCCTCGCATCGATGATCTATTTGATCAGCTTCAGGGTGCTTCTGTGTTTTCAAAGATTGACTTGAGATCGGGCTACCATCAGTTGAAGATTCGGGCCGAAGATATTCCTAAGACGGCTTTTAGGACTCATTATGGTCACTACGAGTTCCTTGTGATGTCTTTCGGGCCTACGAATGCCCCAACAACTTTTATGACTTTGATGAATGGCATTTTCAAGCCATACTTAGACTCCTTCGTTATTGTCTTCACTGCTGACATTCTGGTGTACTCAAAGAGTCGGGAGGAGCATGAGTAGCACTTGAGGATTGTCCTTGGTTTGTTGAAAAGGAAGGAGCTTTATGCAAAATTTTCTAAGTGTGAATTTTGGATAGAGTCGGTGTCATTCTTGGGCCAAGTTGTAACGAAAGAGGAGATTATGGTTGATCCCAAAAAGATCGAGGCAGTTAGAGATTGGCCGAGGCCCATGGCCGTGATCGAGATTCATAGTTTTGTGGGGTTGGCAAGTTATTATCGCCGATTCGTGAAGAGATTTGCTGCTATTGCGTCACCTATGACAAGATTGACTCAGAAGGAGGTTCCTCTCCAGTGGTCAAATGGTTGCGAGGAGAGCTTTCAAAAGCTCAAGGCTTTGTTGACTGCGGCACCGATTTTGGCACTGCCCGTAGAGGGCAAGGACTACTCTGTTTATTGTGATGCATCCCGTATTGGTTTGGGTGTTGTGTTGATGCAGGAGGGCAAGTTCATTGCTTATGCTTCGAGACAGTTGAAGATTTATGAGAGAAACTACTCTACGCATGATTTAGAGTTGTTGGTAGTGGTCTTCGCCTTGAAGATCTGGAGGCATTATTTATATGGGGTCCGTTGTGAGGTGTTCACTGATCATCGTAGTTTGCAACATGTGTTTACTCAGAGAGATCTAAATTCCAGGAAGTGTAGACGGATGGAGCTCCTGAAAAATTATGATATTAGCATACTTTACCATCCGGTAAGGCGAATGTGGTGGCAGATGCCTTGAGTTGCAAAGCGGTGAGTATGGGTAGCATGGCTATATTGGTTGTGTCTAAGCATCCCTTAGCCATAGAGGTTCAGACTCTAGCTAACCGTCCTGTCCGATTGGATCTTTCACATCCGGGCCGGGTATTTGTTTGTCATAAGGCGAGGTCGTCTCTCTTGGAGGAGATTAGGACTAGACCGTTTGAGGACCCTCATTTATGTAAGATTCGTGACAATGTGTTGCGAGGTGAGGACAAGGAGGTTGTGCTTGATAGTGAGAGGGTTTTGAGGATGAAGGGACGGCTATGTGTTCCTCGGGTCGGTGATTTCGTTCATGTGATACTGGAGGAGACTCAAATCTCCCGTTATTCTATTCATCCCGGTGCTACCAAGATGTATTGTGATTTGAGGCAACACTATTGGCGGGGTCGGATGAATCGTGATGTTGCAGAGTTTGTTGTGCGATTTGGAAATTGTCAACAAGTTAAGTATGAGCACCAAAGACCCGGTGGTATGCTTCAGAGGATGCCCATTCTCAAATGGAAATGGGAGAGGATAGCCATGGACTTTTTTGTGGGTCTTCCCAAGACCTTGGGCAAGTTTGACTCCGTATGGGTTATTGTGGATAGGCTGACTAAGTCCGCGCATTTCATCCCCGTTCAGGTTACTTATAATGCGGAGAGGTTGGCCAAGATCTATATTCGTGAGATAGTGCGGTTGCACGGGGTTCCTATTTCTATTATCTCTGTCGAGGCACTCAGTTTACTTCCCATTTCTGGCAAACATTACAGGCAGAATTGGGTACTCAGTTGGATCTTAGTACTGCATTTCACCCGCAGATTGACGGACATTCAGAAAGGACTATCTAGGTGCTCGAGTACATGTTGAGAGCTTGTGTTATCGATTTCGGTGGTCATTGGGACTAATTTCTGCCTTTGGCGGAGTTCACATACAACAACAGTTACCATTCCAATATCGACATGGCTCCGTTTGAGGCTTTGTATGGGAGGAGGTGTCGTTCTCCTATCAGGTGGTTTGATGCTTTTAAGGTTCAACTATAGGGTACATATTTGTTGAGAGAATCGTTGGATAAAGTGAAGCTTATTCAAGAAAAGCTTCTGACAGCCAGAGTAGACAAAAGATATATGCAGACCGGAAGGTCCGAGATATGGTGTTTATGGTGGGGGAGCAGGTCTTGTTGAAGGTTTCACCCATGAAGGGTGTTATGAGATTTGGGAAGAGGGGCAAGTTGAGTCCCAGGTATATTGGCCCATTTGAGATCCTTCGTCGTATTGATGAGATTGCTTATGAGTTAGCCTTGCCACCAGGCCTATCGGGTATTCATCCAGGTTTTCATGTTTCTATGTTAAAGAAGTACCATTCAGACGGGTCTTATATCATTCGCTGGGATTCGGTGTTGCTAGATGAGAATCTATCATATGAGGAAGAACCTATAGCAATATTGGATAGGCAGGTTAGAAAGTTGCGGACCAAAGAGATAACCTTCGTGAAAGTTCAACGGAAGAATCGTCTGGTGGAGGAATCTACTTGGGAGACCGAGGCAGATACACGGAGTATGTATCCTCAGTTGTTTGGCCATTCAGGTATTATCTCCTACCCATTTTTTTCGCTCGAGGACGAGCGATTGTTTGATTGGTATCTGATGCAACGACCCGTTTACTCATTTAACACGTTCGAACTCGTTCTCGCTAAAATACTCTTTTCGTAGTTTTAAAAGGTATTCTTGACGTGCGGGAATTGGTGGCATGGTCATTTAATTGATGGGTAAATTTTTGAACATTTATTTATTTAATGTGTTTGAGTAGTTTCTTCATAGGAATATGTGTTTCACACATATAGGGTATAAGTTGGTAAATAAGATATTTAACGGAATGATTATATTTTATACATATGGTTAAGTGAATAAGTAAATTGTAGAAATTATTGAAATAAATTATGGGGCTTAACCCACTTCTTATGACCCATATATCTTAGAAGCCTAGGGTTTAAAAATAATTCATTTACTTTGGGCAAAGAAAACAAAATAGAAACGCTTTGGCACAATAGCAAAAGAAAACCACCACGAACTTCTTCCTGAACAACAGTTAAGTGGCATCAGGTAAATGGCCTTTACATTTTGTTCTTGATATTTCACTGTAATCATTACGTAATGATTCATAGGTAATGACTAAATAAGTTACTTAGCATTTGTAAGGGTTTAGCACTGTTTTTGAATTGATTATTCTAGTTTTGTTATTCACTGGTTTAGAGGAAACCATAATGTGAACATTGATTATTTACTTTATCTCTTTATTATTTGTTCCATCGCACATGTATTCCTTATGTTGTTGTTTTATTTTTCGTGTTTGTGTGATTACACGCTGCTAATGAGAGTGTATAGGAGTATATACCAACTCTCTGTGTTGTGGAAACAATTTTGATATCATGACTAACTTTAATTATACTACACAATTATCTTCTTTAAAATTCTTGAATCTGCAAAGTTCTTATTTATTATTTTGGTTACTGTAGCATATTGGGTTTATGAAATTAAATACTAGATGTATTGAATTGTAAGTACACCTTTGAATTCATGGTATTTGAGTTGTGGAAGTTAGATTTTAATCCGAAGTTAAGATTTTGGGGTAATTAAGGATTTTGAGTCCTAATCTTAAGAATTGAGAATTTATGACCCTTAAGTTATGAATGAAACTATTATTATTATTATTATTATTATTATTATTATTATTATTATTATTATTTTAAAGAAAATTCCAGTTTTACCCTTGTGGGTCAGTGGTCACTTTTCGGGGTATATTTTTGGGTTTTGGATATAAATATAGCAATATAGGTGTCCTTAGATTCGTATTCTAACGTAGATCCCATATTTGATAGATTTTGATCGTTTAGAGACTCTACGCAAAAGAAATGCATTGGTTTGATTGTTCGTCGCACTCGCTCGGCATTGAGGTAGGTTACGGCTTGCCTTTTTGGTTAGACTTCGATTAGCGAAACATATGTATAGTTAGATACTATCGGAGAAAGCATGTACGCTTTCGTGTATGAAGTTGGGATGAACTAGGTTGGTATTGTTGACTGATTTGTGGGCTTGTAGCCTTATATGGTTGTGTTGTGACTTGATTGGAAGTGATGATAAGGAAGAGAGTATACGAGGCCCGAGGTCCTTACCGGGATCGTGAGAGTGGTACAAGGACTTCGCGGGTCCCCCATAAGTCATGGCTGTTGGGCGACGATCTACACCGCCATAGCATATGTGTACGGGCATTGCATTGCATTGCATTGTATTGCCTTGCGTTGCGTATTCATTCTTCATATCATCCTTTTATGCCTTGGATTCTGTATATGTCTTTCTATATTTGGACTGATATATTGGATTGTGATTTTTACTTGTACTTGATTGCGAGCATGTCTATTCTTCAGTTTCTTCCTGTGTATATGTTAGGTAATTGTTGTCAGCCTGTGATACCTACCAGTACTTGTGTTTGTACTGACCCTACCTTGTTGCATTCTTTTTTAGTGCAGAGTACGAGATTGGTACCACTTCTGCACCTCGACACTGATCTCGAGGCTATCTACGGAGTTTGCTGGGGTGAGCTTATTGGACGAGTCCGCCGCCCCTGGGACTCCTTCTTTACTACTTGTCTTACTTTGATCCTTCGACAGTATTTCTAGTTTTGAGACTCATGTATTATTCAGACACGTTGATTAGTGGCTCTTGTACTATTTCTGACCATTTTCCTTGGGTTGTTTTTAGAATTGGAAATTCCGTACTTGGTATTTATAACAATGTTAGGCTGTTAATTAATTTCGCTTTATTTATTAATTATTATTGTATAATTGAATAAGGGAAGGGTTCTCCTACCGAGGTGGGATATGGTAGGTGCCCACGCGACTTAGTGTTATTTGGGTCGTGACAATTCTAACCGTGCAACAGGAGCGAATGTTCTATCATAGTCGACTCCTTCCTATTGTGAGTAGCCTTAGGCAACCAGTCGTGCTTTGTTTCTCACAACTTCGCCTGAAACTTGTTTCTGAAAACCCATTTTGTTCCTATTACTAATCCTTTTTCAGGCTTGGGAACTAGATTCCATACTTTATTTTTGTCAAACTGATCAAGTTCTTCTTTCATCGCCTTAATCCGATGATCATCCTTTAAAGCATCATCTACTTTCTTCGGCTCAAGTTGAGATATGAGTGCCAAATTTGCATTACTTTTACAAGATGCTCGAGTCTTCATTCCTTCATTTATTTCCCCAGTGACAAACTTTTTAGGGTAATCAGGCTCACTTCTCCATTCGTTTTAGAACAGGTCCAATTGTAAGATTAGTCGACTCATCAGCAGAGTTAGTTTCTTTTGATGAGAGATTCTGATCAGTTGAAGGAGTAATCATAGTGACTGAAGGTTGGCAAACATCTTCATCTGTAAATTTTTCTTTCTCGACCAAACGATTAGTATCATAAAAAATAACATGAACAGATTCTTCAATAGATTTAGTGCATTTATTGAAAATTCTATAGGGTCTGTCTATTATTTGAGTAGCCAACAAAAATACCTTCATAACTTCTAGGATCAAACTTACCAATGTTGTCCTTTCCATTGTTGTGCACAAAACATTTGCACCCAAATGAGTGAAAATAACTAATATTAGGTTTCTCACCATTTCATAGCTCATAAGGGGTTTTCTTTATAATAGGTCGAATCAGACACCTGTTCAATACATGACATGATGTGCTTACAACTTCTGCTCAAAAGTGATGTGGCAGATTGTATTCTAATATCATTGTTCTGGTCATGTCTTGTAAGGTTCTGTTCTTTCTTTCAACAATACCATTTTGCTGAGGAGATCTTGGTGAAGAAAAGTTAGTGCATAACCTTGTTCATTGCAGAATCCTCAAAGGCCTGGTTTTCAAATTCTCCTCTATGATCACTTTTATGGAAGTAATGCAATATCCTTTGTCACGCTGAGCTTTCTCATAGAAAAACTTAAATTGTTTTAGAGTATCATCCTTATGAGCAAGAAATATAACCCGAGTAAAACGAGAGAAATCATCAACGATAACGAAAGCATACTTTTTTCCCCCAATGCTAGCAGTTCTAGTAGGACCAACAAGGTCCATATGTAAAAGCTGCAAGGGTTTAGAAGTGGATACAATATCTTTGGAATTAAAAGAACTTCTTGTTTGCTTACCTTTCTGACAAGCATCACATATATGATCTTTTGAATAGTTTATTTTAGGTAGGCCTAAGACCAAATCGTGTTTGGTTAATTTCTCAATTATCCGCATGCTAGCATGCCCAAGTCTCTTGTGCCAAACCCAAGGATCTTCTCCCATTAAAGCCAAACAAATGTGTCCAACTGTACTTTTAACAGAGTCAAGCACATACACATTCTTTTTTCTGCTGCCAGGAAGAATTTCTTTTCTAGTTTTGTCTTCTATGACACAGCCTGTGTTTTTGAACCTTACCTCTAAATCAGAATCACATAGCTGACTGATACTTAAGAGGTTATATTTGAGTCCTTCAACAAGATAAACATTAGTAGATCACAAGAGTTATTAAAAGAAATAGTTCCAGTACCAATTACTGTTCCTATTGAGTTGTCACCAAAAGTAACTAATCCTCCATCAAAGTCTGTGACTGATTTGAACAAACTTTTGTCGCCTGTCATGTGACTGGAACACGCACTATCTAGTTACCATTTCCCTTTTGATTTCTTCTTGTGGTGTTCCTGCAAAACAAAGTACTTACTTTCTTTTAGGTACCCAAGATTCCTTGGGTCCTTGAGAGTTAGTGCTTTGATGATTGGTCTTGGGCTTCCATATCCAACCTGGAGAAGATGTGTAGCGAAATCTACATTGAAAAAATTTGTGACCCGTTTTTCCACAACAAAAATATTTTTGAAAAGAGTGTTTTTCGAAGAATAACTGAGTAGTCGACTTATGAATGTTTCTTGGAGACTTCCTTTCAGTTGGTTGAAAGTTTTTATTAGACTCATCTGTCTCCTAATAATTGGTCGACACACCCTTAGATTTTCAGAGGAATTACTATCACTGATAGGTCTTTTCCCAGTTGACTAGTTGTTACGAGTCGACTGGTTAGATCTAATTGAGCTATGACTGGTGGACTTACGCAACCCATTAAGATGCAATTTCAAGTCCTCAACTTCTTCTTGAAAAAGATCCCTTTCTATTTCAACTACTTCTAGTTTAAGTTCCCAGTCCCTTCTTTCTCTCTTAAGTTTCCTATACTCATTAAACACTCTATTTAAATCTTCAAGCGTTTGATCAAGAAATTCTTGAGTTTCACTACAGTTAGAACAGTGATAAGGTCTTACTCGCTAGTTTCACCAATCGCCATGAAACAAATGTTCTCCATTCCTTCTTCATCATCTTCAGAGGCTTCATCTTCATTCCAACTGCTGAATGCTTTCTGCTTTTAATAGTTTTTCAATGGTTTCCTTTTTTACCTCAGGCATTCAGATGCAATGTGACCATATTTTCCATATTCGTAGCATTTTCCATCATTTCTTTGAATAGTGGAAGTTTTTCCTCTTCTAAAATTTGAACTTCCTTTTCTATTGTTTCTAGATCTTCTCATGGCCTCAATCACATGCCTAGAAATCATGGCCACTTCTTCTTCTTTAAACTCATCATCAGATTCTTCAGCCTGAGATTTGAAAGCAACCATTTTCTTCTTTTCATCCTTCTGATATCTTTTAATATGGTTCTTTTCAAAGGCCATCAGATTTCCTCTTAGTTCGTCATAGGTAAAATTGTCCAGATTTCCATCTTCCAAAATAATCGCCTTGGTTTCCCAAGTCTTTGGTAGACTTCTGACAAGTTTTCTCACCCGTTGAGAATTGGCGTAAGTCACTCCAAGAGATTTAAGTTCGCCAATGATTTTGTTGAATCTGGTGAACATTGATTCAATGTTCTCATCATCCTTCATGCTAAAAGCTTCATAATCATGCCTTAGTGCATCAATTTTAGTTTCCCTCACTTTTGATGTTCCTTCATAAGTGACTTAGAGTTTATCCCACATTTCTTTTGCAGTCTCACAGTTGGATATTTTGGCATACTCTTCTCCGCTGACTGCACAGTACAACAAAGCTATTGCTCTAGCATTTGTTGATAGAGTCTCCTGTTGTTCTTTAGTCACATCATGTGACGCCAGATCAATTTTTGTATTTGTATCCTTTGCATCCACATTTGGGATAGGCTTAGGTCTTTTCTTGATCACGATCCATGCCTGATAGTCTGTTGATTGCACAAAGATCTTGAACATTTCTTTCCAATGACAGTAGTGTCCACCATTGAAGCAGGAATTTGATATGCAGCCATTTGATCTTTTCTCACTTGTTGTTAAGCAATGAAATGTGAGACCTTGCTCTGATACCAATTGAAAGTGCAAGAGAGGGAGGAGGGGGGGGGGGGGGGGGGGGAGGGGTGAATTGTAACTTTTTCGCTCAGACAGCCAACTAAATTAGAACACTAGTCGACTATAAAACAATACACGAATAAAAGTGCAGAAAGTAAATGACACCAGGTATTTTATACTGGTCCAGATTCAATGTGAATCCTAGTCCAATCCCCTTGGGTTGCAAGGGTGTTCTCTGCAGCTCTTTGTAAATAGATTGGTACAATGGTTTGTTTGAATGGAGCTCCTATGCCTACACTCAAACACTCGTAATCTTTTTGATACAATGCCTCACAAACTATACTATATCTCTCATTTCTTTTTTGTTTACACTATATCACTCAAGAATATAATGTTTGTGAAAAGTAAAGCAGAGAGCTTGAGAGTATGAGACGAAAGTATATCTTTCTTCATCTCTAGAGTCTTGAATATATAGTCTTCAAATCAACTAGCCGTTAGACTCTTTTTCACCAGAGATGTCAACCCAAGAGAATTGATGCTTGTAAATTAGGAATATTGAGGATCCTAATTTCCAAGAATAAAGCAAGAGCTCATTAAGTCTGTAACGCTTCTTTCCTTTTGTGGCATCACTCTTATTTAGTAGCTACTTGTTTCCTTGTGCGTCCTTGATGGATAATCATTGTTGTACTGCTGCTTTCCTTATGCGCCATTTGCCTTGTTTGAATGGTACTTGTTTCCTTGTATATGCAGATTTGATTTAATGCTTGAATCTCCACGATTGTGTTGATTTGATTGCTTGAGTAAAATCTGATCCTTGTTCCAAAAATAAGCAAGAGCTTATTTCCTTCGTGCCTTGAGATACTTTCCTTATGCAGCCGACTTGGGCTTGTACTCCTTTGTAGTCGACTGAACTCTTTTTGTCCATTGGGCTTTTCTGTCCAATGAGTTTGGTTGATCCTTTGAGTATAGTACCTACACAATTATTTGTCATCATTAAAATCATAACACTAACATCCTTTTCTACCTATGTAAATGTTGTAGCTTTATTATAAAATACTCTGCGCTCATTTCCAAGAACAAATGAACAACGACCACGCAAACCTAATAATTTCAATGATTCATTTTTTACTTGAGCACTTGCATACTGCTGTTAACAATTCAACTTGTCAAACTTTCCCTTTTTAAGCCTTTTTACCAAAGCAAGAGACATGGTTGCTCCCACATAGTTAATTCTAATAAGTAATTGGCCTTTATTAAACTCCCTTGTATAACTGCTGACATAAGCTGAAGTGAGTCAATGTGATTAATGATCAGATGTCGTCTAGTTCAACTCTGACCTCTACTCTATAATCTGTGAATGAGATTCAGAATAATTATGTTTTGTTTATAAAGCACTTTAATCAAATCATATTGCATGGTAAAATAAAAGCAAGCTAGGGATTGTTTTACTCATGGTACTGACCATCTTTAGTAGATTTTACTGTCTGTAAAAGTACAGGTCCCTACATCTTGTTCTTGAATTGCCTATTAATTTGGTAATTTCTTGTTGGGCATATGACAGAAAAGTGGCATACATTTAGGTGGTTTCAAGACTAAAGAAAGTAAATGGACAAAGATTCACACCCATTCCACACCTTTAATTATATGTAAACATTAATTACATTTTCAAGCAGTTTGTGCCACATAATCAATTTCCAGAAAATATTAGCATCCTATGAAAAGATGAACGTCATAAGTAGATCATCCTTATCATTGGGAGTGGATATTGATCTAATTCTTTAAACAGTGCTAAGTGCTAACATATTCATTCCAGTTTTATATTCAGCGTCATTGTGAATCATTATTATGTCGGCCCTGGTGTACATTAATACCATACTCACGCCTGATTTTAAAATGTCCGGTTATTATGCGATACTAATTGAGTTGTTAATCATCAGGCTAATCCCCATAGGCACTAATCCACCTTTTCCTGAAGATGAACGAAATCTAAATATGGCCTTAGACATTGGTCTAATTAACTCTCTAGCTACTCAACTTTGATCTTTAAGTTCTAGTTTGGCACATAAATAAATGGGATAAGGCACTATTACCCCTGGACTTTGGCCGCAGTTGATACGACACACCTTATCTTTCAAGGGTTCTATTACCCCCTGGACATTTTTTTTAAAATGGAATAGTTACCACTTAGAAACTGGATACCAGATCTCTTATGGGAGAGTGACATACACTCTCCTTGCTTTCATTAAAACCCATTTTTAAGAAATAAAAAAAAAATCAATTATCTTTAAAACACTTTTTTTTAAAATAAAAAAATCTGAAAACATGTATTTTTTAAAATTTGGAAAAATGGATTTTTTTTGTCTTAAAAAATTTAGATTTTCATGATTTCATTTTTTTAGGACACTTTTATTTTTATTTTTAAATCTGGAAAAAGTGTATTTTCTTGTCAAAATGTGAAAAAACTGAATTTTTATATAATTTGGAAAAACTAATTATTATTTTTAAAATGTGGAAAACTCGTTATTTAAAACGAAATTTGGAAAACTAGATTTGTTTTTCATATAGAAAAAAATAATCAGTTTTCAACATTTAAAAAAAATCAGTTTAGAAAAAACTTTAAGCTTTAATGATAATTAATTAGGTGTAATTAAATGTGAAGTACCCGATTAAAAAAATGACATGTATCAGATTTTATACTTCTCACTCTCTCAAAGAGAGTGAAATACACTCTACTTGCCACATCAGTGCTTAAGGTGGTAATTATTCCGTTTTAAAAAAGTTTAGAAGGTAATAATAAGGTGTGTCGAATTTGACCAAAGTTCAGGGGTAACACTAACAGTGCCTTATCTCATCAATTGACGTATTCAAATTCAATAACTTGAATGTTCTACAGTTCTATCATGCTTTGTGTTGGTAAACAACCAACTAATATTGTCTATATTTTTTCATTACTTGTATAGTCTTGACTCTTGAGGGGTATTATAGGCAATACATATTATAATTAAATCCGTAGTACTATTATGTAACGGTGAGGTTTGTCACGTTTCACATTACAAATATCTTTATATTTGTAAAGACAATTTCATTCCTTCCGGAAAATAATTTTTTTTATTAGCTTTGTACCCCATTTGATCAAGAATAAGCTATGGGGACATTGGGGAGCTAAAAGGAGTTGATTCTGAAAATTGAGTTGTTTTGGCCAAAAGGGAAAAATATTTTTGAGTAGTACCAGAAGTCATTTTTTTATGTTGTTGAGAAGCTACAAATTAAAGCCTCTCTCAGAAACAGAAACTGAAAATTAATTATTTCAAAAAAAAGTCTTATTACTAATTTTTTTATTTACAAAAACTATCGTTATTAGTGTTAAAAGAGAATTTCGTCGTAAAACGTTGTTTATTCTCCCTCTTCAGTCTTCACCAAGACTTTTATTTCCTCTGCTTTCCCAAATTCCCAACTCTTTATTATTGCAAAGCTTCCCAAAATAAGGCATATGTTTATTAAATAAACTTAATTAAAGTACGTAATAGAAAATAATTAAAACCATTTTCTTCTTAGAAAATTGTAATGTAATAAAAAATTATTAAAACTGATTTTCTTATCTTAAGATAATATTAATTGTCAATTAAATTAATATCACTTTTTTTTTTTTTTGTAATTTGACGCTTAAAAACAAATTTAGGAAAGATTGCCCAAATGTAATATGACGCTTAAAAGTACTTTTCAAATGAAATGACCAAACACAAACTGTAATTTTCCAAAATGCATCTCCGAAAACTATTTCTATAAAAATAACTACTTATTAAATTTTTATTTTTTTTAGAAATTTGTCAAACAACACTTTGGACATGTTTTTAGAATCTTGGGGAAAACAAGATGGGGCTTTTAATTAAAGGTGACAAAAAGGTTTAAAAATTGAGTTGGGTAACTCTAGTTTTTTTAATTGAGTAGGGATGATAAACTTTGGATTAGGGATTAGGGAGTTTTGATTTGCCCCAAAGTTATATTTTTAATACTTTGACCCCAAGCTTTGTTTTTTACACTTTGCCTTCAAGTCTTTTTTTTAACACTTTGACCCAACTCATATAAATCATAAAATACCCCCTGCCCCCCACGCCCCCACCCCCTCCCTACCCCCAGCCCCCATCCTGCCCCCTGCACTTTCCCCCCACCCCCCACAAAAAAAATGTTTTTTTAAAAAAGATTTTGAAAAGATTTTTTTTTTTAATTTTTTTGTACCACCCACCCCACCGCCCAAAAAAAATTTATTTTATTTTAAAAAAAAGTTTTGAAAAGTTTGTTTTGGGTTTTTTGCATCACCCCCACCCCATCCACCCCTCCCCCGCGCTTGCCCCCCCCCCCCCCCCCCCCCGCAAAAAAAAAATCTTGAAAAGTAATTTTTTTTCTTTGGTTTCTTACTCTACTCACCCACCCAAAAAAAAATCTTGAAAAGAAGTTTTGAATTAGAGAGAGATACCTCCTCCATATGTTGATCCTAGCAAACCCGGAAGAAGGCGGACAATGAGGAGGCATGGAATCGGGGAATCATTGCGAACGAGGAAAAAAAAATGCTCCTTATGCAAAACAGCTGGCACAAAAATAGTTATTTTTTGGAACTTTATGACATTTTAATATTGTTCTTTTTTGAATGATAATTTATGTTCTTGGTGTTTGTGAACTTAATTTATATGATATGTTGATCGTGTTCAAATCACAAATGTGTGTATTCTTGTTAATAAATTGCTGAATAGTTTCCAACAAGTAATGAATCTGTTGCAACAGCTCTGTAACTTGTTGGGTTTTATCCAACAAGTAACAAGGCTTGTTCCAGCAATTAGTATCTTGTTGGAACAGGTATCTCACTTGCTGCAACAGATACTACAGTTGTTGCAACAGATACTACAGTTATTGCAACAGATACTACACTTGCTGCAATAGATATTACAGTTGTTGCAATAGATAATGCTTGATTCACCCATATTTAATGATCAACAAAGGGAATCAATGATATTTAGTGATAAACAAAGGAAATCAATAATATGTAGTGATCAATGTATAATACTTAATCAATTTGATGTATTTTGAGTCAGGAAAAATGATTTACTAAGTCAGTATGCACTAAATCGAGTGATCATTAGAGTGAATTGATGTGAACTACTTGATTCACCCATATTTAGTGATAAACAAAGGAAATCAACGATATTTAATGATCAATGTATAATACTTAATCAATTTGATACATTTTGAGTCAGGAAAGATGATCTACTAAGTCAGTATGCACTAAATCGAGTGATCATTAGAGTGAATTGATGTGAACTACTTGATTCACCCATATGTAGTGATAAACAAAGGAAATCAACGATATTTAGTGATTAATGTATAATGCGTAATCAATTTGATGTATTTTGAGTCAAGAGAGATAATCTACTAAGTCAGTCTGCACTAAATCGAGTGATCATTAGAGTGATTTGATGCGAACTACTTGATTAACCCATATTTAGTGTTAAACAAAGAAAATAAATGGTATTTAGTGATGAATATATATATATATATATATATATCTACTAACATCCTTAATGGATTAGATTGTAATTTCATGGATTAGATGGGCAATTCTAAGTGTATTCTTCCTAAATCGAGTGATCATTAGAGTGATTTGATGTGAAATACTTAATTCGATCATATTTAGTGATAAAAAAATGAATTAAATGTTATTCAGTATAAACAAAGGAGTTCAACGTGATCAATATCGTGAATATGTTGCAACAATAGAGGAGTTGTCGCAACATATGAGATACATGCGGCAACATATGAGTAAGTTGTTGCAACATATGAGATACTTGCTGCAACATGTGAGTAAGTTGTTGCAACATATGAGATACTTGCTGCAACATGTGAGTAAGTTGTTGCAATAATTCAAACAAGGTGATTAATCTGTTGCAACAACTACGCAACTTGCTTAAACATCTGATCCATCTGTTGAAACAGATTAGTAACTTGTTGCAACTTCTTCAACAAATGTATGATCTATTGCAATAATTAACTCATTTGTTGCGACATGTTTTTTAGTTTTTGCAATAATTTAAGCAATTGTTTGATTTTTTCTAACAAGGTGAGTAATTTGTTGCGACAACTAAGCAACTTGTTTAAAAAGATTAGTAACTTGTTAAAACAGATTAGTAACTTGTTGAAATAAATTAGTAACTTGTTGCAACTTCTTCAACAATTGTATGCATTTGTTGCAATAATTAGTAAGCAATATAAATAAGTTCATAAACAGAAATTGTTCAATAGACACCTTGGCTCCAAATACCACAACTTAAGTAATAATTTGTTCAGCAACTACCTTCTAGGGTGTAGCAGATTTCCTTGATCTACTCCATCTCCTTTGTTTCCATCATTAGTTTCCTCATCTTCTAGTTCGTCTTCACTTTCTTCATTTGTATCTACTGCTTCTTGGCTCTTGTCACGACCCAACCCCGTAGGCCGTGACTAGTGCCCGATTTGGGCACCCAGACACATCTATCAAATGCTATCTCAGATTTTATTAACTGCATTCCAGTATATAGCAGAAGCCGACAAGACTATATTTTAAATTTAGATAATTTCCAGAAAAATTTCGGCAGAGTTTCCTTTGTTTTACGGACTATCCAATATACCTGCGCACAGAAAATACCAACAAAGGCCACACAGGGCCAACAAAGCAACATTTAAACATATGCGGACCGGCCGCCGCGGCGAATGGGATCGCCCAAACACAACATATACATGCATTCATACAGGAAGACCCTCAACCCACAAGCATGTCCACAGACCTCTTAACAGACCGACAGAATCATATGACGGGACAGGGCCCCGTCGTACCCCTGAGTGACGTACATTTATACAATAGTAGGAGACTGTACCAAAAATATAGGCTCCGGATAAGAGAGCGCCTCAGAATAGCAGAATAAGATCCTAAGCGGGCGGATCAGCGAACCTGTCGTATGTACCTGCGCGGCATGAAAACGCAGCCCCCGAAGAAAGGGGGTCAGTACGAAATATGTACTGAATATGTAAAGCCTGAAGTAGAGAAACCAAAATCATAACCGGAAACAGAACGAACAGAAAGGAATGCAAAAATCCAGAATACCAAATGCATATTTCAAAACATAAGGAATGTGTACAGAAACATATGCCATATCATGACCGGCCCCCGCCAAGGGACTCGGTAGACAGAACGTGGTCACCCTCCCGACGCTGGTGCCACAACACATAAGGATCAGAATAGGGGATAACCCCATAACATAGCATGTCATGTCAAATGGCCATATCGGATCATATCATATCATATCAAAATAGTGTACATGGCACAGCATACTCCACAACCCATGTACACGTATACCTGCCCCCTCACCATCGAGGCACGACGAACAATGCAGAGGAATACGCTTGACAACATATCCTGGCCCGGGCTCAGTGAAGGAAACATTGAGACATCCACGAGTGGAGTAGTGAGAAACTAATGCAATATGAGACATAATACATTTTACAAGGACTCGATGGAGTATTCCGAACAACAACCGTATTAATGAAACCGCACGATAGTCACGGTGCGTATATTTCGGATAACAAAAATAGATTATGTGATAATAGTCTTCTTGGGACCATTTCCATATTCCAAAATAATTTATAAGACTCAATAGAATAACTTAAACAAGTGTCATTTAGTAGTCAGAAGAGTAGTTAAGACGTTTCCTTTAAAACTTCTCAAAATAGGTTAAAATGCAATAAGAGTGAAATCGAGCATAGTGGGCCCACCTCGGGTCAACTAAAGTGATAGGCTCAATTTACGTACATTAAGTCTATAGAGTCATCCCTGGAGATCTTCGAACAATCTCCTAACTTTCCAAGCAATTTGTGTAAACTTACCAAATTCTTTCAAAAGTCGTCCGAATTACATAAAGGAAAGTCGCGGGACCCACGGACTAGTATTGACCCGAGTCGGGCCCGCCTATGGAAAATATACTCATTATATGCCATATAAACTTCTACAAAAATATTGAAGCAATCCGAGCTTTTCTGTGAAAGATATGGCGTTCACAAATTACGAAATTCTTTAAAGTGAAACTTTTTTATGCAAAGTTCGAAAATCGATTATTTCAAAGACATAATGGTTCATATTTCATCAAATCATACATAAGAGTGTCAAGGAATATATATAAGGATCATAACGTACTCAGATTTCGAATTTAGAATTTCCTCGAGGCTCGTAATGTAGCCTATTGAAAACTAAGGCATGCCAAAAGAAAGAAGGGTTGCGCTTTACATACCTGTCGACGACTATCCGTGAATCCCTTTTTCCTCGTTGCTCTTTTCGCCTATTTATATAAAAGTGACGTTATTGTTAGTAACTATATTTTCTAGTTCGCCACTCTATAGTTCATTCTTCTATAGGACCTACATTCCAGTCTATATATATGTTCTCACTTAAGTATTCTATTATCTAGCATTTTGGCGAAAATTCGGCAGCACTTCTCCTTATAGGTTCACCTATCCAATTTTCCAATTGTGTTCCTGTAGACACAGAAATACCAGCAACAATACATGGGCACACTTATACTTTCAATTCCTTCAATCCAATAAAAAGCGACAATATGATCGTATCAACACAATTCCAACTTTAACTTTCCAATCTTTTCGCCATATAGTTCGGGACAACAACAACTATAATTCTACTTAAAATTAACTATCATGCTTGATCAAAAATAACTCCTGCTCACGGCCCAAAACAGCAACATAACATTACCATTTACAATTTCTTGTGATCAACACTTATCTATCAAGTTTACAAAAATCGCAATAACTTGCAATTGTCCAACTCCAACCAAACAACAATAACACGTTTAGCAACATTGTCTATATAACCGCAAGAGACTATATTAATAACATACTAACTCCTACAACAGCCCATAACGACTTCAACTCCACTTTTTAACCATCGATGTCTTCATTCTTATTTTAGAACCCATGACAACAACAATCAACATTCAAACTAAATTAGCCCAT
Organism: Lycium barbarum; assembly: GCF_019175385.1. Lineage (NCBI taxonomy): Eukaryota > Viridiplantae > Streptophyta > Magnoliopsida > Solanales > Solanaceae > Lycium > Lycium barbarum. Next base: position 108,981,654 of record NC_083344.1, on the reverse strand, counting down.
CCATTTACATAAAACAGTCCACGGTTGGACTGTTTTTCCCACTTCCACATATATCATTTCTTTTACATCTTAACTCATATATTTAAAATGCAAACAATACACCACAATGTCCATAACAATCAACAACTAAAGTATCACATAAAACAGTCCATTAACTCCTTAAATCAACTCCTACACGGCTTCAACACAACCACATACAAAATTCCATAATTTTCATTCCTTTCAAACACACTACATCATTCAAACCATCCTTAATACATGTACAAGAAATTCAAACATTACTTCACATAAGCCCTTCACACGGCTAACTTTAAATTTCAACAACAACATTCAATACCAACATGCACCATTTTATACATATTCACAATGCATCCAACTCATTCTAAATGTAAAAGAAATAACCAATTCTTACCTTGGATACTTGGCTCCAATTTGTGTCTTAAATCTTTATACTTATTCTTGCTTCTCCACCTCTATCTCCTTGTCTTCTCCTTAGAATTTTTACTAAGCAACAAAACTGATTTTTTTTTTTTTAAAACCCCAATCTAGCCGTGAGCAGCCATGGCACTTTTTTTTTCTTGCTCTTGAGCTTTGTCTACCAACAAATGACTTGAAAATGGTCATTTGCACTACATCCAATTAAATATATATATTTCCCATATTGCTACACGTATTCCCCCTTTTGATGACTCACTTTTGCACCTTGTTTTGTTAATTTCCAGATTTTGATTCCTTTATTTTATTTTATTTTTTTTTATTCGGGAGGGGCCCACATGGCCCCTTAAGCTTAATTAATTAATGAAGTGATTTAAATTTTAATCCCACTTAATAATCTAATCATAGTTAATTTACCCCTAATCTCCAATAATATCTTTATACCAATAAAATTTATACACAATTTATGTTTTAATTAAAATTGAAAATTAACGATTTCTATTTCGTATCCGAAAATAATTCCGCCTTTAACTTGAGTCGATTTGCTTGCGGATAATTCATCGTATAAATGTACGGGGTATAACAGCTCTGTTCTTCATCTCTTTCTGAGGATTGATTGTTAGTTTGGCTGTCCTTTTGACTATATCTTTCCTCAACATTTGCTGATTCACAAATAGGTTGTCTACTTGTTGCAACAACTACAAATGGATCTGTTAGATATCTTCTACAAACAAAACAAAATAACCGAAGCTATGTCCAACAGATTTGTAATTGTTGCAATAGATTGTCTGCTTGTTGCAACAAGTGTTGAACTTGTTGCAACAACTACAAATCTGTAGGATATCTTCTACAAACAGAACCAAATAACTGAAGCTATGTCCAACAGATTTGTAGTTGTTGTAACAGATTGTCTACTTGTTACAACAAGTGTAGAGCTTGTTGCAACAACTACAAATTTGTTGGATATCTTTTACAAACAGAAGCAAATAACTGAAGTTATGTCCAACAGATTAGTGAGTTGTTGCAACATATTGTCTACTTGTTGCAAAAAGTGTAGAACTTGTTGCAACAACTACAAATCCATTGGTTATCTTCTAAAAACAGAACTAGATAAATACCAGGACAAGAACACAAAACTATCTGTTGGATATATTTTCCTAAACCCTGAACCATACCAGGACAACAACCAAAAAAACCATCTATTTCACTACAAACACACAACAACAACCTGGATTTTATCCAAACTTTTCCTAAACCCAAAAGAAGAAAAAAACAAGAAAAACTTCCTTTCAAGATTTTTTTTTGAGTGGGTGGGGTGTGAAAAAAACCAAAAATAAAAACTTTTCAAAACCTTTTTTTAAAACAATTTTTTTTTTGGGTGGGTGGGGGAAGTAAGAAACCAAAAAAAAAAAAAATGGGTTGGGGGGGGGGGGGGGGGGTGGGCAAAAACACAAAAACAAAAACTTTGCAAAACTTCTTTTTTCAAAACAATTTTTTTTGGGAGGGTGGTGGGTGCAAAAAAAAAAAAAAAAAAAAACTTTGCTAACTTTTTAAAAAAAAAAATTGGGGGAGGGGTAAGGGGTGGGAGGAGGCGGAGTGGGGGGCTGTTAAGAAAAAATCAAAACTTTTAAAAAAAAATTAGCCTGGGGGAGGGGCAAGGGTGGGAGGAGGAGGAGGGGGTGGCTGGTGAAAAAGCAAATAAAATTTTTTAAAACTTTTAAAAAAAAAAAAAAAAATGGGGGAGCGGGGGGGGGGGGGGTGATAAAGCTAATAAAAATATCAAAACTTAAAAAAAAAAAAGAAAAAGATAATTACACTCAGTATCAATTGGGGTACCAATGCTACCAAATTTAGCTCATATTTAAGTTTCTTGCCCACAGTAGCCCATCTTCAATTTAAACAAAAATTACTTGTCAAAAATGACCCAGCCTTCTCTCTCTTCTCCCCTCTGTCTACCTCCAGTGCTGCCACTACCACCCACCACTGCACATCGCCGTCGGCGCCGAAGAAGTCCTTCTCTCTCGCTCTCTCTCCTCCCCAAACCCTAAATCTAGCTCGCGGCGGTGGCCACTACACATCGCAGCCGCCGCCATGGAAATCCTTCTCTCTCGCTCTCTCTCCTCTCCAAAACCCTAGATCTAGTTTGCGGCGGTGGCCAAAAATGCCGGCAAAATCCTAGATCTAGTTCGCCTTTCTCTCCCCCGCCTCCTTCTGCTACCGAAACCCTAGATCTATTCCGCCGACGTTATGTTTGATCCAGGTTGTTTGGCCGGAGATGGAGCAATGGCGGCGGCGTTGTGGTTGTTGTATATGGATGTATAATATTGTATATGGGTGTACAATATTGTATATGGGTGTATAGTATTGTATAATACTATGGGTGTATAATATTGTATAACATTGTATAGGATTGTATATGGGTGTATATAGAGATATGTTATAATATTGTATATGGATATATGTTATAATATTGTATATGGGTGTATATGGATATATTTTATAATATTGTATATGGGTGTATATGGATATATGTTATAATATTGTATATGGGTGTATATGTATATAAGTGTGGGTTAAAGCTTTGCAATGTAAGTTTTGGGCTATTTTTTTGCAATGTAAGTGAGCAAATTGTATATTTATGAAATTTCCTAAAAAAAAAATTGGAGGGTGGGGGGTTGTGGGGCGGGGGAGGGGTGGGAGGTGGAGAAGGGGAGTTGGTGGGTTATTTGGGATTAAGTTGGGGTCTTTTTATATTTTGTAAAAGATTAAGAAATTTTAAAAATTATAATTCAGTCTCATTTAACTTAATCATATTTTTAAGATAAGTTTGACCTTGGCTGGTCAAACCATTTCTAATGAGCAAACTTATTTGTCACTATAAGTTAAATCTTTCAATACTCTGTGTTTAGGAATTGAAAAAAAAAAAAAAACCCCATCAAACCCTCGTCTCTAACATAGAAGAAAACTCCCAAGAAGTAAGTTTTCAATTTTTTGGACTGCCAAGAAGCCATGGGAGAGAGGAAAGTTTTGAACTCATCAGACATTCCAATGCGAAGACAGACAAAGAATTGACAGATGAAAATGCGCGTAATGCTACCTATGACTATTCGTTGTGCTACTTGTGCTAATTACCTCTACAAGGGCACCAAATTTAAATCCCTGATGGAGAACATCATTGGCGAGACCTATTTGGGAATAAAAATCTTTAGATTCTATCTCAACTGCACTAATTGCTCTGCCCACATTACCTATAAGACCAATCCTAAAAATTCTGACTATATTGTTGAGACAGGTGCAATTTGGGAAAAAGGGGATTCTGAAGAAACAATGGGTGTTGATCCGGTCAAGTCATTGGAAAAAAGAACCTTGGAATTGAAGTGAGTAATGGATGTTGTAGCTGCTTTACATGAATTGAAACACTTGAAGTCAAGACAAGCAAATTTGAATGCTTGAAGTTTGTTTCCTTTTTTTTTGGTAAATGACATGTTTAATTCAGTATTTTGTTTCCAGGAATTTTCATGCTCAACATATACAAATATGTACTGTATTACGAAACGCTAATTTCTGGTTGACTTGTTCTATTACAGCTTGTTTTGATTAGGAGTGTGCATATTTCGGGTATAACCTATAACTCGAATGGAAAAATGTTGTGTTGATTTATGTTATCATGTTCTCTGAATGTAGAATTATACACGTTTTGAGCAAGGTTTTCTCCAAAAATTCAGAAGAGTGGTCCAAGAGTATCAACTAGCCATCATCACAACTTAGTGGAGTAAATACAAGTCACAGCTAGCAAAATAGACATTATGCCTATTCAAATGAACAATCAGTATGTGGTCTTTCTTGTTATATTGATTTAAACAAGGCTTAATGCATATGTGGCCGCCTAAACTTGCCCTTTTTTTTCATTTTGGCATTTCAACCAAGTGTTGTTCCTATTGAACCTCTGAACTTGGCCTCAACTGTGTCTATCAAACATAATCTGACTTACATATATATGGTGAGCTTCATTTTTTTTAGCCTTGCGCATGAACGTCAATCGCATCCTACGTAGAAAATTCAACCAATTAAAACACCCCGCCCATTTTAATTATACACATCAGATATTAAGTTTTGGTTTTTTATTTTTCAGTTTTGTTTTCTTATTTTCAGTTTTTATTTTTCAGTTTTGGTTTCTAATTTTTCAGTTTTAGTTTCCAATTTTAATTTCTTATTTTTTTTTCCAACTTTGTTATTTGATTGGTTTAAGTGGTGGTTCTTCACTTGTATAACACGGTAGTACACTTCTTCCTATCTGATGTGAATAATTAAAATGGGTGGGGTGTTTTCATTGGTTGAATTTTCCACGCATGATGCGATTGACATTCACGCGCAAGGCTAAAAAAAATGAAACTCACCATATATGTTATGTAAATCAGATTTTGTTTGATAGACATACTTGAGGCCAAGTTCAAGAGTTCAATAGGAACAACACTTAGTTGATGTACCAAAATGAAAAAAAGGGGATAAGTTTAGGGGGCACATATGCATTGAGCCTTTAAACAATCATAGCTAGTTGATAAAAGAATTTAGAATAGTATTCCCTCGTTTCAATTTATATGATGTAGTTTGAGTGAGTACGGAGTTTGAGAAATAAAAGAAGACTTTTGAATTTTGTGATCTAAAATAAGCTAAAGATATTTGTGTGGTTATAAATCATCTCATCAAGTGTAAAAGGTAAAGTTTAAAGTTAAATTATTACCAAAATAAGGAAATGTGTCTTTTTTTTTTGTACCGGTTAAAAAGGAAACTGCGTGGACAAAGGGAGTACCAGTGATTCCATTGCTTATGAGGACCGGAACTTTGAAGTGGTTGTATTTGGCAGTTTATGCTAAATATGATAATGGAATTCTGACTATGATGAACTCTTCTTGATACTGAAAAATAAAATATGTTGACTTTGTTAAACATTTCAATTCTTAGCTAACATTATCTGTTACAGGTCTCTCTCTCTCTCTCTTTTTTTTTTTTTTTTTTTTTTTTTTTTTTTTTTTTTTTTTTTTTTTTTTTATAAGGCTGTTACTGTATCTCTTTCTTTGATTTTGACTAATACTTAGGTGATGTGCAAATTAATTTGTATATATCTTAACTTTTACAAGGTATTCAATAACACTTTTAGCCAAAGGCTAAAATCTAATAGGAGTAACAAATCCTGATTGTTCCAAAGGAATAAGAAAAATGGAGGTGTTCAACACAAATGAAGTTCAGGTTCCAAGTGAAGCAAAGTATGACAGAAAGGCTGAACTAGAAGCCTTTGATGAGACGAAAGCCGGTGTTAAGGGACTAGTGGATGCAGGTATCACCAAAGTACCAAGAATTTTTGTTCAACCATCAAAGAGTGAAGATTCAACAATTCATGACAGCAACAAGAAATTCAGTTTTCCAATAATTGATTTTGATGGCATCAAGGAAGATCCGATCAAGCGAAAGAAGATAGTCCAGGAAGTTGGTCATGCATCCGAGACTTGGGGTTTCTTTCAAGTGATCAATCATGGGATTCCTAATCATGTTCTGGATGAAATGAAAGACGGGGTTATCAGGTTTTTTGAGCAAGATACTGAGGTGAAGAAGCAGTGGTATACGCGAGACTTCACAAAAGAGTTTATGTTTAACAGCAATTTTGATCTGTTTGGAGCACCAGTAACCAACTGGAGGGATACTTTTAGTGCCACCGTAGCTCCTATACCTCCAAATCCTCAAGAATTACCTTCTGTCTGCAGGTATTTTATGGTCAATATAGGCAAGTCACCAATTTTAATGATATTTCACTATGACGGCCAAGTTATTTTTTGACCGATTTTTCATGTTATGTTATGTTATATTATTTCTATAACATCATTTCGCTATAGCAGCAAAAAAATATATACAAATAAATGACGCCGTTATAGAGAGGTTTGACTTTATTATGTCTTTGTTTGCTGATTGTGCATCTGTAATAGGGATATTCTCCTTGAGTACACAAACCAAGTGATGAAATTAGGTGATACTCTATTTGAACTACTTTCTGAGGCCATTGGCCTCGAACCAAACCACTTCAAGGATATAGGTTGTGCCGAGGGGCTTATGGCGTTAGGCCATTATTACCCAGCATGCCCACAACCCGAACTTACTCTAGGCACCAGTAAGCATGCTGACAATGACTTCCTCACCGTGCTTCTCCAAGATAATATAGGCGGCCTCCAAGTCCTACATCAGAACCATTGGGTAGATGTTCCCCCTACTCCCGGAGCTCTCGTGGTCAATATGGGAGATATTCTACAGGCAAGTGTTACATTTAGCACGTCTCTGTATCAAAAACATACTTGCCTTATCACTTATGTTATGTAGGTTGATAATTTTTTTACTCAAATCATTTTCAGCTTATATCAAATGACAAGTTAAAAAGTGTTGATCATAGAGTACTGGCAAATAAGGTTGGTCCAAGGGTATCGTTGGCATGTTTCTTCATGACAAATTTTGTGCCAACACAAAGGATGTATGGACCTATCAAGGAGTTGATATCGGAACACAATCCTCCAAAGTACAGAGAAACGACGATTAAGGAGTTCACAACTTATTTCAATAACAAAGGGCTGGATGGCACTTCCACTCTGTTGCATTTTAGACTTTAGACTAAATAGTTCAGCAATTATTCACAGGTAAGGGGTGTGTTGAAGTAGCTGAGGAAATGATAGTTATTGTATCAAATAAGGTTTGTACAACTATATATGTCAAACTATGTATGCTCATTTTTCAACCATCAATAAATTCTACTCAGAGTAAGTAATCTTCATGATTATAGTTACAAACACTTCTTGAATTACTTGACTGAATTAGAGAAACTCAATGAGATCTACAAGTCATAGTAGTTGATAATAGGATTAAGAAAGGAGCAGAATCACTTAAAACACCATAAATGGGAAAAAAACAGAGAAAAATCCAAGGCTTTGGCAGAGTGTATTCTCATGATTCTAAAGCATAATCTTTAATTTCTTTTTAGGTGGAGATCCCTTTTTTTTGGAGTGTGATGGATTTGTCTTTCAAGCTTAAATACCTTTATTTATTCATTTTTGGAATCATTGGATATGACAACATCAATGTCTTTGTCGATTTTTCTATTTGTTTTAGTTTGATTGGTAGTTCGGACGCATTCAGTGATGTTGTATCCGAACCTCCTTTGCCGAAAAATTACATTGAGTATAAAAAATTCTTTTTTTATATGTAAAGTAGATGAAAATCCAGTGTCCGCGACATTTATCCTTTGTAAATTCATTCAGTACTGTAGAGATGACTGTCCAGATACCTTCAACTTCATCATTTTAAGAGAATATTTTTTTTTCTTATTTTTTGTGTTCATAAGGTTAACCAAGTTCAAACAGGTGAACCTAATTGTATCTGGTTCCTTAGGGTTTGTCATATCATCAAAACATATTATTTCTTTAAACAATTTTTTTGCCATTTGAAAGAAGTACAGCAAGGGAAAGAAAGACTAAAGATTAAACACACCCTCAGTCAGAAACTCAGTATTAGCATCGTCATCCTCATCATTGGGAGTGGATGTTGATCTAATTTGAACGGTGCTAAGTGCTAACATATTCATTCCATTTTTGTATTCAGCGTCATTGTGAATTATTATTAGTATGTTCGCCCTGGTGTGTGCATTACATATTTAATATCATACCCATGCCTGATATTGAAATGTCCAGTTCTAGTTGAAAACTAATTGGGTTCTTAATCATCATGCTAATCCCATAAGTACTAATCTACCTATTTCTTGAAGATGAACCACCATCCTTAAAATCCTAATTATGGTCTAAACTCTCTAGCTACAAGATCCTGCACATCTAATTTTTCTGTTTATACAGCGTAAACCTATGTCATCATTTCTCTTACTGAACTCAGATCTTCAAGTGCTAATTTGGCACGTAAACTAATTGACACTTTCAAACTCCAACAACTGAAATGTTCTAGTCATGTTTTCTGTGGTAAAAAATCAACTAAAGTTCTCTAAACTTTTTTACTATTTGTATAGTCTTGAGAGGTTAAGTAGTACTGAAGGAATCATTCTGCCTCAATCATTCAATGTGCTTTATAAAATTCCTTTGGTGAGAAGAGTCTAAATTCTACAGCTAAACCTCTCATTATTCCGACTTAATCATGTTCAATCAACTGATATTGAATTAACACCACTGCTAAAGGGTTTCCTGTTGTCTCTCGCTTTTCTTTCTTGAATTCACCAACCAGACAGTATGATATACTCACATGTCTCAATTTATGTCGCGGTCTTTGACTGGGCACAGATTTTTTAAAAATTGAAATTTGAGGTCTAAAATAAGTTATTGATATTGGTAGCTATAAATCACTCATTAAGGATAAAAGGGAAATTTTAAACTAAATCTTTTTTAAATAAGAAAACATGACATTCTTTTTTGGACAAACTAAAAAGGAAAGTATGACAATTAAATTGACACAAAGGGAGTACTAGTATTTAGCCCAAATCACCAAGTGCCTATCTTAGCTCAGTTATAACAACATCGTCTCAATTTCAAACAAGTTGGTATGAGGATTCATAACGAATTGGCTAATATTACATTGGCTGCCAACCTAACGCAATTGATCTCCTCTTTTATCCGAGCTTGGAGTCGGTAATATGAGCAAATTCACACCAGCAGAGTCATCTTAACTCATTAGTTCTTGAATTATTACAACACTAGACTAAAAATTGCTTTCTTTTTACCCTTTAGACATCCATTTTGTCTCCTTGTTTGCAATGTCACACATTTTTTTTTTGGAAATAATGGTTTCTTAGATCTTAGTGTTTCAAAAAGAAACCAGAATGAGATTAAGCACAGCAGCGCCAGTGACTAGATAACTTCAGCGACCAGTTAATTATCAGGCAAAAAAAGAAGAAAGCCAATTACACATATTACACATATAACTAACACAAGCAGTAGGAATTAAGTAACAGGCTGTTCATTTTCTGAATGCAATAAAAACAGGCGGCAAACAATATCAACTAGTGTGTGAAAAATGTGCTGCAAAAAGAATTAATGGGCAAAGTCATTCGGTACCTATGCCGGTGATCGAGAGGTCATCAGTAGTTGGTAAAATAATTGAAATGCGGGTAAGCTAGCAGCGAAGCTAGGATTCACTAAGATGATTCAAAATATAAAGAATTAAAGTCACGAAGAAGCTAAGATATTGAAACAAATTGACCTTATAGATATGTACTGTGTATCCCCTACGCCTCTTACCTCCACTTTAGCGCAAGCTCACTCATACACACCTTTATTTTAAAAACGGAAAAGGGCCAAATATACCCCTGTACTATTGAAAAAGGGCCAATATACCCTTCGTTATACTTTGGGTCCCAATATACTCCTGCTGATATACTATTGGCTCAAATATACCCTTCATCCGTTAAAATTATTCACCTTGGACATCCTATCCCACGTGGTAGTGACAATTAATGAGGTGGATGTCACGTGACATTGCCACCTCATCACCTTTAACCCATTTTACACCTCCCCTCTTCAACCACTAAAATTTTCACCCCTCCACCACCACGGCCACCATATACTTACTGCCATATACTCCAGGCTCTATGGAATCATCCTGCTGGCCCAAAGACCAGTCAGAAATTAAAGGAATTAATAAATCCTACACTCATAATTTGAAGGCAACAAGTGAGTGGATCAAACTGCTCAAATCTGATCCTTCAGAAAGGTGAACAAAACTTGTATTGTTAGATCTTCAAGAGACTGTTCATTCCAAACGCAGCACCATAAACCCTAAATCTCTAGCACATTAAGGAAAAAATCGACTTTTTGAGTAATAACGGAAGCGAACCATAACTGATTGATTAAAACAATTTTTTCTTAGGGATGAGAGATCAATTAAAAGGAATACATAAATGGGAAATGTGGGCTGAGATTTGGGGAGGAGTTTTCCGACGAGACGGGTGACGTGTCATAGGAATCTGGTGCCGCCGCTGGTGGTGAAGGGGTGAAAATTTTAGTGGTGAAAGAGGACACGAGTGAAGTAGTTTAGGGTTGATGAGGTGGCAAATGCCACGTGGCATAACCTCATCAATTGTAACTGCTACGTGACCAAAATGTCCAAGATCATAATTTTAACAGATGAAAAGTATAATTGAGCTAATAATATAATATATTTGAACCCAAAATATAAGTAAGGATATATTTGACTCTTTTTCCATTAGTACAGGTATATTTGACCCTTTTCCGTTTTTAAAAAAACATATAAAATGCTGAAGAAGCAGTCAAAGGGGACAACGCCATCAGGGAACGTTTCTGGTCCCATGAGAATGTCTTGTCTGCAAAGCGTGACATAACATAAGGATTGGAATACCTGAAGTGAGGGCTCTGAGGCTCTCCAACATACCATAAATATGTTGATCTTCTCTTTAAACATTATGCTCTTTTATGGGTCCGCTTTACAAAGGGTGTATTTTTTTCTTTTCTCTAATAATTCAATTCCCAGCTTTTTTAGTTTCATAATCAACAATTACCATGAATTTGTTTCATTATACTCTACTTTATTTTAAAGAAATGCAATCTCATCATGTTTCACTATCATAACATGAAGGATATCAATGATTACACGGGGTCACACATTTAATTCAAAAGATCTCTGCAAGAAGCAGAAGACAGAGAATAAAAGAGGGTAAAAGAGTAACAAAAGATACAATATTTTGCACTTCACACCAAAAAAAAAAAAAATACAAATAAAACATTAAAAAGGTATACATTAAACTGTTTTGTCTTAGCCCTGCTCTTTCCTTTTCTTTTCTTTTTTGTTGTTGTGAATTTTCTTTTTGTCTTGCAGTAGCAACCCGAAATGTCCTGTTGGTTATCTTAACTTTTCATTATCATTTATCTGACATCTCGTATGGCAAGTTGGGTTGGGATAAATTTTTGTGAGAATAGTTCACTTCAATAACTTTTTGGATCTCTTCATGTTTCATTTTCTGATAAAAGCAGAACCCTTTTTCCTTTTCTCATTATTTGGTTAAGGGGGTTTCGACTCTCATTTGATTCCTAGTCCTTTGAAGAAGCATGTATAACAAAATTGCAAATATTAACACTTAATGTAGGAACTTCGAATCATTAATCCGAATAGACTTGAATTTCAACAATAATAAGCAAGAATTGACCAGAATCTCAAGTTAATGAACAGGAATAGACAATTGATAATGTAAATAAATACAGAATACATGTGACAATTACCTATATTGAAAGAAACTATCAATTCTGAGTGATTTTCTATTTGTATTTGACAAAGCAAGGTAAGTCTGTTCCCGAAAAAATACAGCGAGGTTGAAATGGGGTATAGTAAATATGCCACAAGTGCCCCTTAAACAATGGCCTCGAGTATCATTACAAGATCTCTTCAGTCGGATCCATCTATCACAGCCTATATTGCATTATTGTTTTTGAATCCTTACTTGATCATGAGAACAAGAGAAATTGCAGTTCCATATGCACATGATCAACCAAGTTTCAAAGTGTACAAGTTTCGGAGACCCCTTGGGTAAAAATAATAGGAGTACTATATTTTAATTACAGTCGAAATGTGGAATGTAGAAGAGAGTAATTGTAATAATTGGATTGAGTGAATTATCGAGTTTGTAAAGAGCTTCTTCCAAAGCCATGTGAAAAAACAGCTTTTCTTCATCTTCTTGGTATAAAGCGACCACGCCCCTTTGCCTTGCAATCATTCGGTCTACTTTCCTACAATTCCCATCTATATTCTCTCCTTTTTGTAAAATTAATCACTAAACATAAATTAATAACCTTGAAACAAAAAAAGCGAGTATAACATGCTAGAATCGATCAAATTAGACAGAACGTATACAAAAATTTACCGTACAAATAAAATACAAGTTAAAAACAATACACATTTTATAGAAAAGAAGAGTGAAGTTAGCTCAGACCACCTTCTAGGAAACTCTCAAGACAACATGCAAAGCTACTAGACCCAACTTGTTCTGTTGTTCATGCAACATGTTAGGCCATATAGTTTATTGAGAAACGACTTAGAATTCTTACAAATTTTGTTGCGCTAGTTGCCCAGTTTGACATTAATCAAACCTTTTTGTCTTTCTTTTCTGATAATTATATTCTATGTATCAGACAGTCCTCCTTTCTGAGTTCTAAATAATTGTTTTGCTTCGACAAAAAATAAGAAAAGAGTTAAAGTTAACCAACCTTGTTTTATGATGCTCAAAATAGCCAGTACTATACTCGAGAAAGTTTTTTCACTTTTTTATATATACCTCTGCCGGAGACACTTTTATTTTGTTCATTCAACATCAAATTAGTGTTTGATAAATTATCATAACACCAAAGACGAGAGCAATACATAATATGTTTATTTCTCTTACGTACCTTCGAGAAAGTATACATATATATAGCCAATATATATAGCGTCATTATTACATTGCAAAAAGAAAATTAAGGATGACTCGAAGAAGTGATTATGGCAATGTGAGCAAAGGAAAGTATTATAAGTATGTAGTACAGTATATTAGTTTAGGCCGAGTTATTGATTAGTACATATTTATATTGTAGTAGTATATATATTTCTGGGAAGAGGAGAAACCCGCTCGTGCGGACGAGCCATTCACGCTTCCATAATTATATTAGTTTTTGTACAAAAAGACAATAATCCTCATGTTTAATCCATGGAAATGTTTCCTCTTTGAAGTTGTAAATTACTTGTCTTTTTACGCTTCCCAGGCTCACACCAACCCCGCCATTTCTAAGTTTTGATGTTTACGCCAAACTATTTTGGAATCGTTTGGTTAGTGAAAAGTATACTGCAATAATAATGTGGATCAAGATTATAATACAAGATTATTAGTGGTCGTTTGGTTTGAGGTCAAAATAGTCCCGGGATTATAATCCCGGGACTAATTTATACCATCTGTTGGTATTATTTTATACCATCTGAAAGATGGTATAAAATAATATCAGTATAAGTGGGTTAAGAAGGTATAAGTTGAGTTATTCCAGCACTAATTTTTATAACACGTTTGGTACAAGGTATAAAATAATCTCGGGATAAATCTATACCTTATACCAAACGTGGTATAAAAATTAGTACCGGCATAACCCATGTTATACCTTAAACCAAACGACCACTTAGTGGATATATTTTTATTGATCGATATTTGGTTCATTGAACTTAAAAAAAAGAAATAATATAAAACAAGCGCGTGTTTGGTTTTAAACTAAATTAACTTGGATAAACTTTTATTCTAACCGTAACTTTAGCTTTCTTAAAAGACTTTGGCAGAAGTACTTTGAAGAAGGTCATTTTTGTCATTTTGTTAGTTAATATCCAGATTATTATCCCAAATTGAGTGTGGCATAAAAATAATACCACAAATAATTTTGTAATTGATTATACCGAAATCAAAATTCCAACCAAGCGCGAGGCAAAAAAAATCTATTTTTATTAGTAATTACAGTTAAGTACTATCTTTCATTTCAATTGATACATTTAGCCATTGTTCGGACTTTGGATGGACTTATAACTTATGGCTAACTATAAGTCAAAAGTTATAAGTTAGGAATTCTAGATTATGGCCTTTCGTTTTTTTTTTTTAATTATTATCTTAGCTTAACAATAAGTATTTAGTAGCATTTTTTTTATTTCACTCAAACACTAAAAAAATGCTTAAGAGCACCTGAATAAGCCAATCCAAGCAGGCTCTAAATTAGCAGTAAAATAATATGATTTATGACAAATACTAAATTCAGAATATGAGATCTAATTTGGAAATTTTTCAAAAATATACAGCCCAATATATTGTACTCATATAGTCATATTTTTTGTTTATATGTGCATAGCCAATTTTTTCGTGTCATCGTTTATACATCCAGATACGTACAATATACATTCAATGTAATAAATGTATCAACCTTGTATAATTGTGTATAAGAGGTGTTTATACATATTTCTACACTGTTAAATAAACCTATAAATATTATACCAAAGATATTTTTCGTCTCATATGAATTCAAAGCACGACACTCCGTCCAAATTGGGTCAAAAACATCACAAAATAGCTCAAATCTTCATCAACTAGCTTCGAATTTTAACCACAATTTTAAAATGACATCCCAAATGAACCTCAATCATCAACTTACCAAAATTTCAACAATCACAAAACTCATTTAATTTGTTAGTTTTCAGACTTTTGAATACGCCAATAGTGGAGTTTCCAATATTTTCATTTTAATTCACCCAACAATGTTTAAATGTGTTATGATAATTATAATTATGTATATAACTAGCAATCAGTTTTTAAGAATTAACAAATGGAAATCATAACCACAGATCAAGGATTTACTGTTTTTTTCTCTAAGTATTTCAAATTATATAAAAATGGATTAAATAAGGTAATATATGATAATCTGGACTAATTTGGTCATAAGCTTGGACCAAGTAATATAGAGAGTAAAAATCCTTCAATAAGAGATTAACAAAAATTAATAACACAAAAGATCTCATAAGATTATTTTCTTTTATTCAAATTGCAGGTGAACATCGAAACTAATCATTTCCCACCATGGAGCTAATCCCAAAAATGAAACAAATTAAAAAGAGATTGAATATCTTTTAACAGGAAGGGAATGAAATCTGGCAAGGCCCCACCCACCACACACAAAACCAAAAAAAAAAAAAAAAAAAGAAACATTTGCTAGTATATTCAGTTCTCACAATATAAATATGGCATGTATTGGTTAGACATAGCCACACTAGGCTTCCCTTTCAAGTCCATTTAAGGCACCTGCTTGAAATTTCAGTAGTAAACCCCACAGTAAAATACAACACCTTAATCACTACTCCTACAAAACAACAGAGTGCATATTTCAATTAAAGAGAAGAGTGAGAGAGGTAATAGGTAGGTCGAAGATATGGCATTATCTTCGGACAAAGTAGTAGAGACAGTAATAGCTGGAAATTATGTAGAGATGGAGACTGAAGGTAAGCCTAATAACGTTAAGTCCAAAATCTCAAATTTTTTCTGGCATGGTGGCTCTGCTTATGATGCTTGGTTTAGCTGTGCCTCCAACCAGGTACTGAATTTTTTTTTTTTTTTTTTGATAATCTGTCGTTAAATAGGATTAGCATAGATTTACAGTTTAGCAACAAAATTCTTAGTTTTGTAGTAAGGTATTTGGTAAAATTTGTTTGTTGGTAATTCTTAGTTTTGTAGTTGGTATGTTATAGTATTTTTTTCCCTCTCTTGTCAGGTAGCTCAAGTTCTACTGACGCTGCCATACTCATTTTCACAACTAGGAATGCTTTCTGGAATTTCATTTCAGCTGTTCTATGGTTTATTGGGTAGTTGGACAGCTTATCTCATTAGCATCCTTTATATTGAGTACAGAACAAGAAAAGAAAGAGAAAAAGTTGATTTCCGCAATCACGTCATTCAGGTAGTAATTAATTTCATAAATCATCCAAAGTTTCTCATATTCTTTAGTTTTCTTGTTCAATTTTATAATGAAAATATAATAGAGTGTACACTACAGTGGTTCGAAGTTCTTGATGGGCTCTTGGGAAAGCATTGGAGGAACGTCGGTTTGGCGTTTAATTGCACTTTTCTACTCTTTGGATCAGTCATTCAACTCATTGCTTGTGCTAGGTTCGTAAATTAATTTGTCACTCTAATTTTTTTACCTTGCTTCCAAATTATGCAATATCTACTCATATATTATGTCTTATGTAATTTATTGGCTTGCAGCAATATATATTACATAAACGATAATTTGGACAAGAGAACTTGGACTTATATCTTTGGTGCTTGTTGTGCCACAACAGTCTTCATTCCTTCTTTCCACAATTATAGAATGTGGTCTTTCCTTGGATTGTTGATGACCACTTTCACTGCTTGGTACCTTACTGTTGCATCAATACTCCATGGCCAGGTACCTACTCAAGAATCCACCTTTTACTTACATCAATATGCCTTAACTATGTATATACATGCAAGATAGAAATTAAATGTAGTAAGTATGTAATAAGATCAGACTAATTACAAATTCACTGACACTAAATTTTGAATTTGCATCTACTTTCAACATGTTGCATACATTATCAGAAAATTGAGCATATACATATTTTCTTGAGAGGCAGAAACAGAAAAAGAGAGATAATGCTACTTTTGAGTTTTGAATTTGTTATTTGTGAGTTGTAACATGTGAATTCAAAGTTTTGAAGATTCTAGTCTACTACACAATGTGAACTGTCAAGTAAACCTTTAATCATAACGCTATGTTGGGGTTGGATATTATATTTAATACTAAGCTTTTTAATTACATCTTAATTAGGGGATTTTATCCTTTCTTTTTATAAATAACAAAATATTATTACAGGTGGAGGGAGTGAAGCACTCGGGACCAACCAAGTTGGTGCTATATTTCACAGGAGCCACAAACATTCTCTACACATTTGGGGGACATGCTGTTACTGTGTAAGACTACAAAGCATGATTTTTACTTCTTACGTCTTTTTAACGTTTTTAGCTTCCAAGTACGAGGCCCTTGTCTCACTACCATAAATCCATAAACTAATAAACATTAGTAGCAATAGAAATTTCTTGAAACGTTATTTATTCCGAAAGTAACTTGACCTTGACTTGTTTCGACATATTCTGAGAACTATCCATTTTGTCGATAAAAGGTAAATATTCCCCCAAATCTTAAGATTTAAGACACCATGTCCAATTTTTGTCAAAACGATATATTATTTTATATAGTTGTGTATTCAAATTTCACTGTAAAATTGGCATGTGTTTATGTAGACTTTCAGCATCTTTTTTTCAATGAACAGAGAAGGGCGCCTTTCTCAGGCATGAGAAGCAAAAAGTCACACTTTTTACCCTTTTCAAGTTGGAAAGCTACGATGAAATAATAAAAGTTGGAAAGCTACAGCTCTTTTTTTCGATCACTTTCGCTTTTCCTGCAGAATCAATCAATGAGAATGAAAAAGAAAAACAAATAATGAGAATAGAAGCTGAAAAGGACTCGGATCTTAATGAGATATTTACTGAACTGGATATGTTGGGCGGAGCTACGTGGAGGCAAAGGGTTTAATTGATTCTCCTTTGTCGGATCATTATACAGCGCAAATAGAGTAAAAATGAATTTCTTCTAGTATAGATAAATTGTTGAATCTCTTTTGAGTAAGAGAACAGTCTAGTATTGTTTATAATGATACTCAAAATTGCATAACATTTTACTATTTTTTAAATCTTGTATATTATGAATTTATAGCTCCGCCAGGTCATGCTTAACCAGGGTTGACCTAGAAATTCGGATATAGATAATTCAGCCGAACTCAGTAGTCTTTTGCTTAAATAGTGTATTGTGTCAAGAAATTCATTAAATGTGTACAAAAAATTATGTTTAAAATTCAGTTATTAACACTTCAAGTTGTCATTCTATAAAATATAGAACCCATAAAGTTGAAATTCTAGCTCTGCCTCTAAGGTCAAATGTAAATCCATTTAATTGAGGGTCGTAAGTTATTTTTTTCCGATGGAGATCTATGATAAGTCATTAGCTTGTAAGTAATTTTGCAAGAAACTAAATACTTATCTCAGTTTAAAGAATTAGGACCATTGCTATTGGATATTCAAAATTGAATTACCTGCTTATTTAAATTATAATTAGAGCACCTAACTAGTAACTAATTAATTTGTGAAAATGCAGAGAGGTAATGCATGCAATGTGGAAACCACAAAAGTTCAAGGCAATATATTTATGGGCAACGGTGTATGTGTTGACACTGACTCTACCATCAGCAGCAGCAGTGTATTGGGCATTTGGGGACTTGCTACTTGATCACTCCAATGCCTTCTCTCTTCTCCCTAGAACGCCTTTTAGAGATATGGCTGTTATCCTCATGCTCATCCATCAGGTACATCATACTATCATTTTTCTCTTTTCTAACAATTTTTTCTCTGGTTGAAAGATCTTATATTTACTTGATCAAAAATAACATAATCAATGTTTGGGCCACACTGGGCCTGATAAGCAAGAGGAAAGTAGCTAGATTAAAAACATAACTGCCCACTATTTTAAAAGTAATTACAAAAGGCTAACAGGATTACTTATTTGACATATCTGGCACCCTATACATTTGGATTCCAACAGAAGAAACCACGTCATTAACAAACCGTTCCTAATTTTTTGCACAAAAATTTATTTTTCATGTGTATTGGTTGAAGAAGGGAGAGAAGCGAGAAAGATAAATATTTATTAGTTAAAGAAAGATAAAGATACAATAAAGAGGGGTTTATCCTTTAAATAATAGAGATAATAAAGAATAAGCAAATATAGTTAAATACCGAATTTAGGGGGACTTTTTCGTATAAGGTTTTTTAAAATATGACATAAAGGTAATAAAACTTTTCATTTTTGAAGAACTTTAAAAGTAATGCTATTTATGTTTCAAAATTTATAAGCTTGACATACGGCGTTATGTCTCTTACTACTACTATTACATCTCTCACCTGAAATTCTCTTAGTAATAGTAGTTCCTATTTTGTTTGCTCTATTACTAGGACAAAAGCACGAGGAACTTCATCCAAAAAGAGTCTTTCTTGTCAATTGCTAGCTCACTTTTCTAGTCTAATTTATATATAGTGACCGTATAAAATAATTAAACACTGGTATTGAATTATTTAAATGATAATTATCCGCAAAAAGTAACTTAGGAACATGAAAAATAGGATAATTTACCCTCTAAAACATGTTAAAATACATTGATTAATTATGTAAAAAATTGTGTATACTTATAGCTTTGTATTAATTAATTAGTTCTTTTTTAAGTTATATACACTTCTAATACATGTGTTTAGCATGTGATAGTAGGTAAATTGTTTTTTTATCAGATTTCTAATTAACCTTTTCCATAGAAATTTACTTATAATTACCTTATACTCCCTCTGTTTTTGAACTCATTTGACTGGACACGACATTTAAGAAAGAGTGGAGACTTTTGAAACTTATGGTTCAAAATAAATCTTAAATATTTGTGTGGTTGTAAATCATTTCATAAAGTGAATATGTTTCCAAATTAAGAAAGAGGTCATTCATTTTGATACGGACTAAAAAGAAAATAAGTTCACATAAATTGAAACAGGGGAGTAAAATATTTGATTCCTGTTAGTATATAGGATTTAAGCCCTTCTTAAAATTACTAACTGCTATTCATTTGATTCCTGTTAGTATATATAGAACTTAAACCCTTATTAAAATTACTAACTGCTATTCATTTGATTCCTGTTAGTATATATAGAACTTAAACCGTTATTAAAATTACTAACTGCTTTAATTTATTCATCATATGTATATATATTGTAACATGACAGGGTTGTGTGTTTATGTAATGTGCAGTTTATAACATTTGGATTTGCTTGCACTCCCTTGTACTTCGTATGGGAGAAGGCCATAGGCATGCATGACTGTAAGAGCCTCTGCAAGAGGGCTGCAGCCAGGTTGCCTGTTGTCATTCCTATATGGTTTCTGGCCATTGTTTTCCCTTTCTTTGGGCCTATAAATTCAACAGTTGGATCACTTCTAGTTAGCTTTACTGTCTATATTATCCCTGCGCTTGCTCACATGTTCACCTTCAAATCTGCTGCTGCCCGTGAGGTATATATTCTTCTTTCATAGATAAATTTGACTTTCTTTCTATTTAGAATAGAAAACTGTGATACATCTTATGACATAAACATAATATATTCTATGTATATAATATGTATATGTATGTATATTGAATAATTTATTCTATGTATACTTTTGTATACAATATGAGTATTTTATTTATATTTATACTTAATATACAAAACATATACATTTGCCAGCTATTATTTTTTTATGGCTGCCCAAAAAGATAATTATCCCTATTCTCTTTTATACAAAAAATCTTAATTGGTTAACTCTGGCTATAAGAGCGTTACAAAGTGAAAAATGATCGTTATATGTCCATTTACAAATGTTCTTTTAGTTATACATGACCCTTTCTCATAGGGGATCAATAAAACATAACACATGAGATCTTTTATAGCATCGTTTTCTCTATCCAGATTGTAATGGGTCACAGGAAATTATTTCCTCAAAAAATAAGGGTTGCGATTGTTGAGTGTTGGTGCAAAAGTAATCTACTTATATATATATATATATATATATATATATATATATATATGAAAAATGTGATGGTTCTTTCGTAACTCTCAAATTAAGTGTGTTTGGACAGAATAGTACTGAGATCAGTGCCTTGATCATTTTGTTACATTCCTTGAACCCTCAATTATTTGTTTGTTTTTTCTGTGGCTATGCTTATTGGTGTGATCAAATCAATCTAATGCTGACTACACACATTCTTGTGCAGAATGCTGTAGAACAACCACCAAGATTTGTTGGAAGGTGGGCCGGCACATTCACAATCAACATATTTGTTGTTGTTTGGATATTCATTATTGGATTTGGATTTGGTGGTTGGGCTAGCATGCTCAATTTCATTCATCAAATTGACACATTTGGACTTTTCACACCGTGTTACCAATGTCCATCTCCTAAACAATTCCCCATCCCACCACCACCCTACGCCACCGCTCCTCAGCCTGCTCCAGCCAACTTTACTCACCCTTGAGCTAACTGTCGCAAAGAAGCCTAATTGGCTTTTTTTGCAATTAAGAAGCCTAATTGGCTCTTTTTGCAATTCAGAGGGCTAATTGGCTCTTTTTTGCAATTATGAAGCTTAATTGGCTCTTTTTGCAATTCAGAGGCCTAATTGGCTCTTTTCTGCAATTAAGAAGCCTAATTGGCTCTTTTTGCAACTAAGAAGCATAATTGGCTCTTTTTGCAATTGAGAAGCCTGATTGGTTCTTTTTGCAATTAAGAAGAAGAGGATTTTGAGTTTCTTTTACTACCAGCAATCTGCTTAAATTAGCCACCTCGTTTTATTTTTATTTTTACCTTTTCTCCGGGAAAATAAATTCTTGGCTAGAATTGGATATTGGTTGGAATTTGTAATGGAGTATGCCACAATTTTTTGCAATTTCCTTCTCTTATGCTGATCGTTGATTGTTGATCCTTGAGTCATCCTTGAAACCGGCTAAAACCATGTGTTATGCTGCTGTTTAAGTTAATAATTAAAGGATTTAAGTTATATATATTGTGGTATAAGATTCTTTTATATTATCAGTGAAGTTTGAGATATGATGATAGGTTAGTTATCGTTGCAATCAAATTATCAATCAATGTTTATCAAGAGATTTATACATAATAAGTAGTAATAAATGACCAACAAATTAAAATATCCCGCGTGTCATCTCATAATTCGTTAAAAGGGGGTATTTTTAACCTTTAAAATAAGTTAAGGGCAATAGAAGTTCAATAGGTGGAAGAAGAGACATTTAAATAAAAAAAATTAACATTAAGAGCAACAAAGGTCTAATAAATGAAAGAATGATAAATTTAAATTATTTGTTTACGCGGCATAATCAAAATAAATTTCAAGGGTGGATGGTCCGCACTCCGACCAAGGAGAGCTTGCTATGGTTCTATTTTCTCCCGATAAGGATCATTTGAATTTCCAAAAATTATATCCAAAAATGAGATCCGAAACAAAGAAAGAAACAATAGGGATACAAAAACATGTCATTGGGACTGAATAGGATGTGATCTGTTAGCAAGGACAGGGACAGTAGGATAAGGCAAGAGCATAGCAATACGTGGTCTATGGTCCCATCACCTGCATAATTTGACCATTTCATTCATCTCTATATTTGACTGCATATAACCCAACCTAGTTGGTCTAACAATCCTATTAAGAAAAAATTACTCGCCCCTAAAATTTATTCTACATTGAATAAACTAATTTTATTAGTTATAAACTTAAATGAAAATAGTTATAATTCATCACAATTAGGTGAAAAAATTATTAGTTTAAATCACATGACATGCTAAGTTTGTGTGTGTATAGAATGTGAGTATTTTTTTTATTTTTTTTTGAGGGGATTATAGGATCGTGTACAACGAGGAAGCAATTGGAGCACTTTGTTCCATCGCCGCTAGGATAGCTTTTAAATTTACTTATCAAAACTTGCGAGTCTCCAGTGAAGTTTAAGGCTGTTCAAAATTTAGCCGCAGTCGATAACTTAATTGCAAAATAGGTTTATTAATTTACTGGTATCGGGTTAACGATTTAACGGATTAATGGTTGGTGAACTAGTTGAAATTTATAATTAACGATTTAACGGTGCAGGGTATGAATTACTCAATTTCCTTATCCGAAAAACCTTTAACGCAACAAAGGGTATTTTTGGTATTATGGCAAAAGTCCTTTTTATATCTTACGATTATAAAATGCAACGAAAGGAGCATTATTTATTCATTAAATAAATAAAGTCTTGGAAAACATTTATTTAATGCCAAAAATGGATACGGATGAAATTATCCAGTCACACGGGGGCCCACCTCCCTCCACTCCTCTCAGTCACAATATAACTCTTCCACCGCAACATCAAAATCCCCCAGTGGTGAAAACACCAAATAGATAAAAAAAAAAAAATCATCTGTTAGGGTTTGTACTAGTATGGAGAGTGATCAGGGCCGTAGGATGAAGGGATCAGTGAAGTGGTTCAGTGATCAAAAGGGTTTCGGTTTCGTGACACCTGATGATGGTGGTGAAGATCTGTTTGTTCATCAATCAGGTATTAGATCTGAAGGTTTTCGTAGCTTAGCTGAAGGTGAAGCTGTTGAGTTTGATGTTGAGTCTGGTGATGATGGAAGAACTAAGGCTGTTAATGTTACTGGTCCTGGTGGGGCCCCGGTTAAAGGAACTACACGTGGCAGCAGTGGTGGTGATCGTTATGGGGGTGGTGGGTATGGTGGTGGTGGATATGGAGGTGGAGGTGATCGTTATGGGGGTGGGGGTGGTAGGTATGGTGGAGGGCGTGGTGGGTATGGTGGTGGTGGTGGTGGGTGTTACAAGTGTGGTGAAGAAGGGCATTTTGCTAGGGAGTGTAGCCAGGGTGGTGGGTATGGTAGTGGGGGTGGTGGGTATGGTGGCGGTGGCGGTAGGTATGGTGGTGGGGGTGGGAGATATGATCGCTATGGCGGCGGCGGTGGTGGTGGTGGTGGTTGTTTTAATTGTGGGGAAGAAGGGCATTTTGCACGTGAGTGTCCCAACAGTAGTAATCGTTGAAGATTGAATGTTTTTGATGTTTTTTTTTTTTTTGTTTTTGGGTCTGGTCATTTACATAAGGGATAAACAATTTTAATGTTTTTGAATGATCATTTTGCATATGGTCGGTCACCTTTTTACGTTCGTCAAGTATGATTAGGATATGGTTCCCTCATTTGTTATTTGCCTATTTAGGAGTAATAGTGGTTATGGATTAATGTTTGAGCTTGAATATTTTGGGAATGTGCACTTTTTGTACATGTATACATACATGCTTGGAAGATTGATCAATTATCAAGTGCTAGCTTCTGTTGCACTTCCATTATCATTTTACATATGTTGCTTTTATGCTTTTATATTCACACTTATGTTTTTCCTTATGAGTTTTGTTCTTGATTATAGGGTTATGAATGCCAAGTTGCTTGTATTTAAAATTCTAAACCATGTAAGGATCTTGGTTCTTTGTAAGCTTATGAGATACTGGAGGGAATTTTCACGAGAATGCCCCAACAGCAGCAATTGCTGAAGATTGATAGAGAGTAGAGACAACAGGGTAAATGTGTACATTCACATTTTGTACTCTTTTCTCTATGCTTTCTACATTTTTTGTCTGGTTATTTACACGAGGGATAAACCATTTAATGTTTTTGAATGATCATTGCATATGGTCACGTTTTTGCGTGCGTCAAGTATGATTAGGATATGGTTTCCTTCCTTCTTTTTTTGCTTATTAGGGTTAGTAGTGGTTATGGACTAATGTTTCAGCTTGAATATTTTGGGATGTGTATACATACATGCTTGGGAGATTTATCAATTATCAAGTGCTAGATTTTGTTGCCCTTCCATTTTCATTTTAGAGACAAGAGGGTAGATGTGTATATTCACATTTTGTACTCTTTTCTCTATGCTTTCTAGTACTTCTTTTTTCTGGTCATTTGCGTAAGGGATAAACCATTTTAATGTTTTTGAATGATTATTTGCATATGGTCACATTTTATGTCCGCAAGTATGATTAGGATATGGTTCGGTTCTCGTCTTTCTTATTTTACCTATTAGGATTAGTAGTGGTTATGGGCTAATGTTTCAGCTTGAATATTTTGGGAATGTGCACTTCTTGTACATGTATACTTACATGCTTGGAAGATTGATCAATTATCAAGTGCTAGCTTTGTTTGCCCTTCCATTTTCATTTTACATATGTTACTTTTGTGTTTTCTATGAGGAGATTTATTGTTAATATACGGTTATGAATGCAAAGTAGGCTTGTATTAAGTGTGGGGAAGAAGGGCAGTTTATGAGAAAATGGGGGGAAGTTGACCAGTTTTATGGCAGATGAATCTAAATTTGTCTAGATCAACAGTTGAAATGAATGGCTTAGTTTAGTTTCTTGTAACTTAGTATCATGAGAAGGACGTGTGATTTGTTATTCCCTCTGTTGCTTCTCAAGGTTAAGACTCTGTTGTGTTACACCCTAATATATCTTTCTCTTCGTTCTTATTATTTTATTTTTGTATGGAATGGACTCACGAATTTTATATTTACAAATTACATACTTCGACTAGTTTGGCCAATTAGTGCGAGTATAATGAAGTACTCCATGTTTTATCCGAATTAGTGTCTACACTAATCATGTTTTTTTTTTTTAAACTTTGACTAGGCTTGAGCGCAGCTTAGTTTAGTATTATTAAGTGTTTTATGTTTTATTGGATAGAAGACTCTGTACTAATCATGGTTCGCAACTTAAAAGTGAGGTTCGGTGGAGATGGTCAACAAATTACAGGATAAAATACTTGACCAAAACTGTGAGGGTCCGTTTTGTTGCTTCTTGGTGCTTTAAATTGACTCTTCGTGGTGATCAAGCAACGACAAGGATAGTGCTGTTTTCTTTTTGTGAAGGACTTGAGAAACGTATGCCTCAAATGTGAAAATCTTCACCTTTTTTAATTCAATAATTGGCTAAACAATGCAAGCAAACCCCTGGTATGTGAGAGGAATGGTGTTCTTTTCCTGTAGAATCCTTTAGGGGTTCGTTTGGTGGGATAAGATATAACAATTGGGATAAAATGCGGGTTTATTTTTTCCCCGTTTGATTATGATTTTACTTGTCTTGAGAAAGATGAAGGCTAGCTAGCTAATTTCATGAGATGTCCCGCAATACATGAGATATCTCGTCTTTGATTTCGATAACCAAAGAGTAACTCTTTAGTGCCATCTAAACCTGCAGATGTATATGTCAGCCCGAATTTCCTTGTTGAACTCTTTCTTGTTTGCTATTGGTGTGTTAGGCAGGGAGGAAAATATTTTTCAGAAATATTTTTTCAATTTTTTCGTGTTTGGTTGGCCAAAATTTGATAAAATATTTTTTCCAGAAAAATGACTTTCCTATTGAAAGTAGAGGAGATATGTTCCGTAGATGATATTACACTCCTCCAAACCTTCCACCATACCCATCCCAACCCTAATCCTGCGCATCTTCCAACATATCTCATCCCATCCTCAACCCTTTAGCCGCCGCTTCCACCACCCCACACCCTTTCTTCGCTCTCATTCCTATATTTGTTTGTCTAGATTATATATAAATACTAGATGGCTTATGCCCGTGCTACGCACGGGCCCAACACTTCGTATTATAGTGTATCTATGTATATTTAGTCGTGTTTAAATATATATATATATATATATATATAAACACTATGTTCAAAATACGGTTAATTTAACATTGTAGTTTGTGCTCCGTATTTAAAATTCGATTAATTTAAAAATGTAAAATACTTATTATTTTTTATCAAATTTTGATTTGGATAATTCTAATTCTAATTATTAAATTAATTTTACATGTTTGAAACGAAACAAAGTAGAAATTAACTTTCTATTTAAACGAAGAAATGTTATTTTTTAATTTTTGGTAAATATTCTCGGTTTAACTCATTTTACTTGTCATGTTGTCTTTTGCATGGTTTTTTAAGGAAACGTGAATTACAATTATAATTTAACTAATTTACCTTATTCATTATTTGATCTCCCTTTGATATTAATCTCTTTTCACATTTATTAGACTAACGAAAAAAAATGAAAAAGTAATTAAATTCTATCTTATTTTAATATATAAGTATTTTAAGTATGTTGCTGTACAATAATTTCATTTGCTCCTACTAATGGGTTGATACGCATGTGGCAATGAGTCCATCATTATTGATTTAATTGTTTGATTTTCGAAGATTTTTTTTTTAACATTGTTTATTTTTTTAATATGGGATTCATTTTTTTTTATTAATATTGCTTGATTTTGTTAATATGGGGTCCACTTTTTTTTTCCTGTGAGTTTGGATGTGGTGGGTTCCACTTTTTTTTTAATACTGGTTGGTGTTTAATATGGGGCCCAATTTATTTATTTTAATATTAGTTGTTGTTTAATATATATGGGGCCCACAATTGTTTTGCCTAATTCTGTTAATATGGGGTCCACTTTTTTTTCCCGTGAGTTTGGATGTGGTGGGTTCCACTTTTTTTTTTTTTTTTTTTTTAATACTGGTTGGTGTTTAATATGGGCCAATATTTTTTTTTAACATTATTTATTTTTTTAATATGGGATTCACTTTTCTTTTTAATATTGCTTGATTTTGTTAATATGGAGTCCACTTTTTTTCCCGTGAGTTTGGATGTGGTGTGTTCTACTTTTTTTTTTTTTTTTTTTAATATTGGTTGGTGTTTAATATAGGGCCCACAATTTTTTTTAAATATTAGTTATTGTTTAATATATATGTGGTCCACAACTATTTTTTATGAGCCTGTTTAATATGGGCCCAAAAGTTTTTTTTAACATTGTTTATTTTTTTAATATTACTTAATTTTGTTAATATGGGGTCCACTTTTTTTTTTCCCGTGAGTTTGGATGTGATGAGTTCCACTTTTTTTTTTTTTTTAATACTGGTTGGTGTTTAATATGGGCCCCACAATTTTTTTTTTAACATTGTTTGTTTTTTAAATATGGGATTCACTTTTTTTTTTTTTAATATTGCTTGATTTTGTTAATATGGGTTCCACTTTTCTTTTTTTAATACTGGTTGGTGTTTAATATGGGGCCCATAATTTTTCTTAAAATATTAGTTGTTGTTTAATATATATGAGGTCCACAATTTTTTTTTTTTACAATTTTTTTTTTAATGTGGTGGGTTTCACTTTTTTTTTTTAATACTGGTTGATGTTTAATATGGGCTCACAATTTTTTTTAACATTGTTTTTTTTTAATATTGCTTGATTTTGTTAATATGGGGTCCACTTTTTTTTTCACGTGAGTTTGGATGTGGTGGGTTCCATTTTTTTTTTATAATACTGGTTGTTATTTAATATGGGGTCCATAATTTTTTAAAAATATTAATTGTTATTTAATATATATGGGATTCATAATTTTTTTTTTTAGGTTAATATGGGGCCCAAAAATTTTTATTTTATTTTAATGGGGTCCATCAACGGACGACGAAGAAGGACCCAACTCGTGCTTCTAATAAAGTAGTAATTTTTGATATAATATTTTCGAATAGTTTTCATGAAAATATTTTCTTCACACCAAACGCCCTACGTGTAGGTATCTCTGCATTTTTCCCACTGCACCAATTGGAGGTGGGGAAATACGTGAAGCTATCAAGTAAAAAAATGTCTTCGGATAG
Source organism: Lycium barbarum (assembly GCF_019175385.1). NCBI lineage: Eukaryota > Viridiplantae > Streptophyta > Magnoliopsida > Solanales > Solanaceae > Lycium > Lycium barbarum. The sequence continues at coordinate 108,953,299 of NC_083344.1, read as the reverse complement.
AGAAAAATGCGTGAAAAAAAACAATTAAGATGTTTTATTTCCGGCAATGTGCGACAAAAAGAACATGTTTGTGTTGTTGTACTTCATTTAAAAACTATGCATTCGATATATTTGATTATTACCTAAGATAAAAGTGTATTTTGGGAGAAAGTTCAAAAAATTTCAGTTGATATTCATTAAACTATGTAGAATAGAATGCTACATGTAGTTATTTTCAGGATTCTGTTACATGTGAATAGCGAAGAGTAAGCTATGATTGTTAATTATTATGCTGCTTTTTTTATTTTTTAATCAACCGACCATTCTTTATTCCATATTCTTTGTAACCTGATAAATCAAGCTCTCGATACTATGAAAGAAAACAACAAAAAAACTGTACAACTACAGTCATGGTGGATCAAAAGAAATTTCTGCAACTTTCCTTTGTCTAATTCTAAAATAGCCATTTCCAGTCTGTCCAGTTGCATCAATCCTCTAATTTGTCTTGGTAATTTAGAGAAGTTCGTGAAGATGGTTGGGGTTAGCTAACTTGTCTGCAACTTTATCAACATCTCTATAGCAATATTTAACAAACACTCCATGCTCATTCACCATTGCCTTGATTCTGGCCACAATTTGCATAAGTTTTCATGGAGCTGTTGTTTTTTCATTTGCAGCAGAAACCACAAGATTGCAATCAGCTTCTGCTATGATCTTGTTTAAGCCTTTTTCTGCACAATGTTTTGACCCTTGTAGCATTGCTCTTTCTTCTGCCCAGTTACTAGTTCCAGTAATTAATGATCTCATCCAGTTCCCACAGTACACTCTTAAATGAGCAACACGTGTCTCTACTTATTCAATCATTGGTTTAAAATTAACTCTTTTAACTACTATTTGTTTAACTAGAGTTGAAAAAAAACCAAATAATTCCTGCAAATGAACAACAAAGGCAGACCCAGGAAAAACTGCAATAACTCCTCCAAATCAGCAGCAAATCGATGGTGCGTATCGCTGACTCCATTCTCATATTTTCATCGTCAGCACAACTGAGACTGAAAAAGAAAAAAGCACTGCAGCGATAATGGATTGTATCAACTAATTGTCTGCTTTTATATGGGCATGGAGCCATTGTTCTAGCCTAAATCAAGACGAAAAAAACCGACACAATCGAATTTGACTCTCACAAAAAGAAGAAGATGAGTACTAATTTATGATGTTCTATCTGGTTGCAGTCAAATTAAAATACAATTGCACAAGTGAAGTATTTACTACATAACATGATACCGGCTACTTATCTATCATAAACGTTATGATCTAACATAATTGCAAGCTAAAGAAGGAAAAAACAATACTATTCCTATACATAATACATGCAATAGTTACTTGAAGTAGAAAATAAAGAAACAAAATTGTATTTGTTCCTATTTTGCTTCATTATCATTCCTGTATCCACTTGCATTTACTTCAAAAATCATAGAAAAGTAAATGGCTTCTCTTCATATTTTCTTTGTTTTGTACTGATTGCAAATATTTTAGCTCCATTTGGCCATGGATTTTGGGAGCATATTTTGAATGGCCATGGATTTTGGGAGCATATTTTGAAGATTTGTTTTCAAATCTTTGTTTGGCCACAAAAATTTCACTGATTTTAAAATTAAATTTTCAAATCCCAAATTATGCCTCAAACCTGTTTTTGGGCCACGATCTATGCTTTGGCTTTTTCAAAACGTTTAAAAACTATCCCAAAGTTTTATATTTTATAAAAAAGTCTCATCTATTTATGACCCAACTCATTCTATCTATCATAAATTCAATTCATGTTCCTCCATTAAAGCTGTCTCTATCATGTTTCCATAATTAAAGCAGTCTCTTCTATAATGTAAACGAGCTAAGTTGTGCCCAAACAGTAAAAGAAAAAACCCTCCAGAAAATTGCTCTGCCAATTGTAGAAATCCGTTGCAAAGATAAAAATGGATTTTTATATTATAATTTGAATTGTAGTAGCTAATAAGTGTGTTGTTAAAATATCACGTTCTGTATGATTTGGGATTAGCAAGTAGGTATATTTTGTATGGTTGGATATTCTTGATAGTTTTTAGAACTTATGAGTATAAATAATGTTTCATATTTTTCAAAACAAAAAGTGAAATATTTTTTGAAAAACTATGGTCAATCATATTTTCAAAACTTGAAAACTTTCATCAAATCATGTTTTTCAATTTTTTTTTTTTTTTGGAATCTATGCAAACGCTAGCTTAGTTGTGTCTTTGTAAAGATATCTTGGCGATCAACAAAAAATCAGATAATTTATATCTATTTTATCCTTATTATTAATTATTAGGTTGAAAACTTCAAATAATTGTTAGTGCTGCACAACTATTAAAGTGTATTTGATAGATTTCAATTATTTAGATAATTTATAATAATTAGGGGTAAAATTATCATTTTATTTATTGCTCTTAAAGGGTGTATCGAGTCAAGTCAAACATGGACAACTAAAATTGGACGGATGGAGTACGGGGCTAGCTAATTCTAAATGTCAAAAAATTGGATCCCTCAAATTAAAGTTGTTCATTGTTTTTTTGTTACTGAAGATATTTGGGAAGTGCAAAAAGGGTATAATTTGTAATTAAGATCATACTTTTATGATTTAAAACCACGGAATTGAAGTTTATATTTCACTTGCATTGTCTTTTGAAACCCTTAAATAAATGGAGGGAAATGAAACATACCACTGTGTACTATCAGCATTTATTTTCTTGAAGCTCTTAAATTGATCCTTTCATACTAGTAGTTGTAGCAGTACTCTTGTAGTTTATTGTCTTTCGATTTCTACGATTATCTGGTGTTTCTTGTGCTTCGATTATCGTATTCATTTGTGGTAGTTGTTTTATAAAGTATTTTGCCCTGACCTTTTATACTGCTTTGAATTACTTGTCTTTATGCCGAGGGTTTACCAGAAGCAGCCTCTCAACCTCCCAAGGTAGGGGTAAGATGAGCGTACACTCTACTCTCCCAGACCCCACTTTGTGGGATTTCACTGGGTATGATGTTGAAGCTCTTAAACTGATACAAGTAATAGTATTTTCCACTGTGTATAGTCACAATGTATGTGCATTTTCTTTTCAAGCCCGTGCATTTTGTAAATTTTCTTTTGCAATTCGTTTTCCCTAAAACAAAATTCGTGTTTTTTGCCTAATTCATTGTGTTGGAACCTGTTAAACTTTAATTAATATATTGCGGTTTGATTACCAGAACCGAACTGTATTGAATTCTATTAATCCTGCAGCTTGGTGTCCTTGTTGAGTTCAATATGGTTGTAATGTTCTCTGTGAGATTGTCTCGAAATCATTCAGTACTGTTGTTCCTCATAAATCTCACAATACTAAAGTGAAACAGGCTAGCTTTTGATATCATTGGTAACTCTATTAAGTGTGAAATTTTCCATTGCATGTCATGAAATTAAGATGTGGAGGTCTGTAATGGTAATATCAGAACCTCACACAATATACCTAGGATTTATGACCTTGAATAGATTTCATTTGCATCGTTTGCTGTTTTCATAAGAATGATAACCACATACTTCAGACTCTAATCTAAATGGAGCCATTTATTTCTGACCCTTTCCGTTGAGAAGTTCTTCGACACATTTTCTCCAACATAGAGATCAGACATTGTTCTAAGGATAAATAATTCCTCCAAAGGTTTTTACCAAGAAAATGGAAACAACATAGAATGAGATGTGGTTTGTTAAATGTGCTATAAAGTTTCTGATACAAAATTTGAACTGTACTGCTTTTACTACAACATTGTTTATATCTAGGCTAAAACTTCTTGTTGTTATACTAGGCTTTCGGTTATTTATGCTTACCAACCCTTTTAAATGATTTATCCTCTCCATAGGGCCCAATATCTATAGATTGTCTTTTCCTGTCAATTTTCTAGTCCGAATAATGCCAAATAAATTCTGCCTCAAGTTTGTTTCTTAGCAGTTATCACTCAGTCTCTTGTGTTGCTGCTTTATGATTGATTGTTATGGGCTTTGGAACAATTATATTTGCTTGTATCTTGGAAACAGAGAAAACCTTCCAATGCTTGGTTCTTCTTTATTTGATGTTGTTATCCATGACATATAGCCTTCTTTTTTCTTCTTTTTCCTAGAAGATTAATCTGTATCTGGGAAGATTGGCAGTCGACTTGAAGTTGGGTTTGAGCTACAATTAGTATCATGTCCCAGTAAGAATTTCTCATCCTCTTTATTTTCTTATTATGCAGTCATTTGTATGTCAATTCTTTTAATTCCCTTTTGGCGTTTTTGCTTCCTCTTGGTGCCTTTCTTTTTGGTTTTTATTTCTCTACATTTGAACTCTCGTGTATTATGAGTTTATCATGAATTCTTGTTGTATCTTTTGGATGTTCATGGCTAACTGAATAAACAAATACTTTCCAGATATGGTATAGTATCTCTCCAAGTTGAATTTACTTAACATGATTTTAGCCCTATGATTGATTTGCTTGTAAAGTATAACTGAGTATACATTTGAAGTCTTAATATTGATGTTTCATTATTTAGGTATGCTCCAGATGTGTCCAAATATTGGATGGATTTGCCGAGGTATAGCCAAGAGTATATTAATGGTGTTCAATGTTTCTTGGACTTTGCTTACACGGCTGGAGATCCTCAAGGCGAAGAAATTCAATGTCCTTGTGCAAAGTGTTGTAATATCCCTTGGTATCGAAGGAACATAATATATGATCATCTAATATGCTATGGATTCGTTCAAGGTTATACAAGATGGATTAATCATGGGGAATGGAATAACTTTGGTGGTGAATCAGTGACAACAAGTTATCTAAAAATAGACGAAGAAATTAGCAAATTCAAACACCAATATGCTGAGGATGTTGCTTCTTTAAGAAGTGACATACAAAAATTGAAGGAAGAAGTGCTAGAATTACGACATTTTATGAACACATTGGTGCAAAACTGTTAGGTGTGGAATTGGCCAAACAAGTCAATTCTTTTGTTCACATAGTCGTGATGTAAGCGCTTACCTCATAATAGTCGTGATGTAAGCGCTTACCTCATCATAGGAAATTCATTCCTATAAATAGGTAGCTTATGGTTCATTTGTAAGATATCATCAAGATCATTTGCTAAACACATCCCAAAGAGAGAAAAAAAAATCTAAGAGAAATACTCTTAGTGAAAGGCCGAAGTAAGAGAAGGTCTTTGAGAGAATTTTCTGTGGTAAAATTCTTGAGTGTGGGATTGGGGTTGTGAGGTTGAGTGTTGTAAACACTTGTAATATTTCTTCTTTAATAAGATCTGCAGCAGCAATGTGGACGTAGCTCTCACATTGAGGGTGAACCACTATAAATCTGTGTGTGCTATTTATTCTTCGCTTACATCACGGCGTAAGTAGGTTCTGTCTAAGGAGGTTGGTATTTAAGTGGTTCAGCTGTGACCCTCCAATCTTTCCTGGGAACCTGCTTACAAAGGTCGGATTTGGGATTCAAATCCTAACAACTGGTATCAGAGCAACAGGTTGTGTTGTGATTTAGAAACGATGGGAGGCGAAGATGGTACGACGCACGGCATCGGTAAATTCGATGGTACAGATTTTGCGTTCTGGAGAATGCAAATTGAAGATTATTTATATGGCAGAAAGCTTCATGAACCTCTGAGCCTGAAACCAGAGGAGATGAAGCAAGCAGATTGGGATCTCCTCGACAGACAAGTTCTGGGAGTCATTCGACTGACGCTGTCGAAGAACGTTGCTCACAACGTGGTAAAGGAGAAGACCACCGCAGGTATGATGAAGGTATTGTCTGACATGTATGAGAAACCTTCGGCAAATAATAAGGTATTTCTCATGAAGAAATTATTTCATCTAAAAATGATGGAAAATGCTCATGTTGCTGCACACATAAATGAATTCAATACCATTGTAAATCAATTGTCATCGGTAAAAATTGATTTCGATGATGAAGTACAAGCTCTAATTTTGTTGGCATCCCTACCAAATAGTTGGGAGCCAATGAGAGCAGCGGTTAGTAATTCTGTCGGCAGTGACAAACTAAAGTTCAACGATGTTAGGGATCGTATCCTTGCTGAGGAGGTGCGCAGGACAGATTCGGGAGAGGCATCGACGAGTTCTGCTTTTAATGTTGAAAACAGAAGCAGAAATTATGACAGAAACTACAACCGAAATAGGGGCAGATCGAAGTCAAGGAATGGCAGGGGTCAATCCAGACCAGGACGAACACATGAGTGCTGGAACTGTGGAAAACCAGGTCACTTCAAGAAGAACTGCAGGGCGCCAAAGAAGGAGGACAACAAGGGGGCTGGAATCAACGCTGCTACGGAAGACATTGGCGATGCGTTGTTGCTATCGGTTGACAGCCCGATAGACTCTTGGGTGCTTGACTCAGGAGCGTCCTTTCATACCACCCCACATCATGATATAATGACAAACTACGTGGCTGGGAATCTCGGCAAAGTTTATTTAGCCGATGGAGAGCCGCTAGACGTTGTTGGCACGGGAGACATTAATTTGAAGATGTCAAATGGATCCTCGTGGAAGATTACAAAAGTTAGACATGTTCCAAAGCTGATGCGAAACCTGATTTCAGTAGGTCGGCTTGATGATGAGGGATATGATCTCAACTTTGGTAATGGGTCTTGGAAGGTGGCGAAAGGTGCTATGGTAGTTGGCCGAGGAAAGAAGATTGACACTCTCTACATGACGGATAGCTGTCGTGATATTGTTGCTGTGGTTGACAACACAAAGAAGACAGATTTGTGGCATTGTCGGCTTGGGCATATTAGCCAGAAGGGGATGAAGCTGTTGGTGACAAATGGCTTAATTCCGGAGCTGAAGACGGTGGACCTTCATACGTGTGAGAGCTGCATTCTCGAAAAACAAAAGCGAGTAAGCTTCTCAAGTGCAGGCAGAGAGTTGAAGGTCGAAAAGCTGGAATTGGTGCACACAGACGTGTGGGGACCTACCACTGTACCCTCCCTTGGAGGATCACACTACTACGTGACCTTCATTGATGATTCAACCAGGAAGGTATGGGTTTATTTTATGAAAAATAAATCCGATGTGTTTAGTGTATTCAAAAGATGGAAAGCCATGGTCGAGAATGAAACAAACCTCAAGTTGAAGTGTTTGAGGTCCGACAACGGCGGAGAATACACTGATGGTGATTTCAAACGGTACTGTGCCGATAATGGGATCAAGATGATGAAGACTATTCCTGGAACGCCGCAAGAGAATGGAGTAGCCGAAAGAATGAACCGAACGTTGAACGAGCGTGCTCGGAGTATGAGAATACACTCTGGACTGCCCAAGACATTCTGGGCAGATGCAGTCAATACCGCGGCCTTCTTAATTAACCGAGGACCGTCAGTTCCCTTGGATTTCAGAATTCCAGAAGAAGTCTGGAGTGGCAAGAAGGTAAATCTTTCATTTCTGAAAGTGTTCGGTTGCTTATCATATGTTCATAATGATGATACGGCTAGAAGCAAGCTTGATCCAAAATCAAAGAAGTGTTACTTTATTGGCTATGGTGACACCGAGCTTGGGTACCGATTTTGGGATGAACAAAATCGGAAGATCATCCGAAGCAGGAATGTTGTCTTTAACGAAGAGGTACTGTACAAAGACAAGCTGCAAAAGAATTCAGAATGTCAGGACAAGGAATCGGAAATAGTCGATTTGAGGGACTTTCCGGCACCTGAGCCGCAGCCAGGTACAACCGAGGCAGAGGAACAAACAATCCGAGAAGGTGCTGATGAAAGTGCTGATTCTGAAACAAATGAACAGACGCCAATCACAGAGCTGCGTAGATCATCCAGGATCAGGAAGCCGCTTCACAGGTACTCTTCATCCCTCAACTACATTCTACTCACTGATAGAGGGGAGCCGGAATGTTATGAAGAAGCAATGCAAGTCGATGAATCGACTAAGTGGGAGCTGGCAATGAAGGATTTGGGAGCTGCAAAGCAAATCCTTGGGATGAGAATCGACCGAAGCAAGAAGGGCATCAAACTCTCACAAGAAGAATATGTGAGGAAAGTTATCAAAAGGTTTAACATGCATGATGCCAAGCCAGTCAGCACTCCCTTGGCTGGACACTTTCGGTTGTCAAAGGATCAGTCGCCGACAACCGAGGATGAGAAGAAGCAGATGGACAAGATACCTTATGCATCTGCAATCGGTAGTCTTATGTATGCAATGATATGTACAAGGCCAGACATTGCACATGCAGTGGGAGTTGTCAGCCGATTTATGAGCAATCCGGGAAAGCAACACTGGGAGGCTGTGAAGTGGATATTCAGATATCTGAAAGGCAGCTCGAGTTCAGCTCTGTATTTTCGAAAATCAAAAACAGGATTGCAAGGGTATGTTGATGCTGACAATGGTGGTGATATTGATAGCAGAAAGAGCACATCCGGGTATGTTTACACCTTCGGAGGTACTGCAATCTCTTGGGTTTCCAAGTTGCAAAAGATAATAGCTCTCTCTAGGTGTGAGGCTGAGTACGTTGCTGTGACGGAGGCCACAAAGGAAATGATGTGGCTACAATCTTTTCTGCGGGAATTGGATCAGGACCACGAGGGAAGTGTGTTATATTGTGATAGCCAAAGCGCCATTCATTTGGCAAAGAACCCGGTTTACCATGCTCGAACGAAGCACATACAACTCCGGTACCATTTCATTAGATCAGCTTTGGAAGATGGAGCGCTGGTGCTTGAGAAGATCGCAGGGAGTCAGAATCCAGCAGACATGCTGACAAAGGCAGTGACGATAGACAAACTGAAGCTATGCTCAACTTCAGTTGGCCTGCACGAAGTATGAAAGTAGGAAAGAGCTGCTGCATCGATCAAAGTGTGAAGACAAATTAAAATTAGTCTTCAAGTTGGAGATTTGTTAGGTGTGGAATTGGCCAAACAAGTCAATTCTTTTGTTCACATAGTCGTGATGTAAGCGCTTACCTCATCATAGGAAATTCATTCCTATAAATAGGTAGCTTATGGTTCATTTGTAAGATATCATCAAGATCATTTGCTAAACACATCCCAAAGAGAGAAAAAAAAATCTAAGAGAAATACTCTTAGTGAAAGGCCTAAGTAAGAGAAGGTCTTTGAGAGAATTTTCTGTGGTAAAATTCTTGAGTGTGGGATTGGGGTTGTGAGGTTGAGTGTTGTAAACACTTGTAATATTTTTTCTTTAATAAGATCTGCAGCAGCAATGTGGACGTAGCTCTCACATTGAGGGTGAATCACTATAAATTTGTGTGTGCTATTTATTCTTCGCTTACATCACGGCGTAAGTAGGTTCTGTCTAAGGAGGTTGGTATTTAAGTGGTCCAGCTGTGACCCTCCAATCTTTCCTGGGAACCTGCTTACAAAGGTCGGATTTGGGATTCAAATCCTAACAAAAACAACTGTGTATTGGACATTCAGGATGTGGCAGAGTATGCTGGATCTAATCTACCAGCTGATGTAAATAGTGCAGGGGACGTGAGAGACCAAAATCTTTCACATTCATCAGGATCAATTCATGTTCTGAGTCATAAAAAGGTATTTTGCACTATTTAATTTTTCACTCGTCACCTTAATTTTCACCATTGCTAAGCTTTAGCTATGCAAAATTGAGATACAATTGGTGAATCATAATACTTGTATGTTATTGTTGTACAACAGATGTAACTAATGTACCTAGTTACCTACAGAGTGGCCGGACGGAAATGTCCAATGTATTCTCACAATACCTTTGAATTGATAGAGCTTGGAAGACTAATCTGGGTGCGCATCATCTGCGACAGAAAAATTCAACGAAGGACCAAGAAATTGTTACTTATGATGTAAGTTTTCAGCATGCGAAGACTGTTAAATTGTACTTTCACCTCCTTTTTAAGTTGAAATCCCAAAGACTTCTTGTGGTGGACCATGGCAAATTCCAGTGATGTTGTTTATGTACTTGTTAATTTTAAATTCTGTTTCAATGCGTGATTGATTTTACTTGATTGCCCATCCATGTAAGAGTGAGTAGCTATCAAGAGTTTTTCTGGTCTAGAGCATGGCAAATTTCTATATTGGGGATGACAGTTAAGAGTTAATTTCTATATTGCGCAAAATCTCTCTTATCATTTTCTTTTCCCTCACTATCATCATTTATGACACTTATAGCATTATTCCTCAGAATAATCTTCCTCCGGACCATTGATGCTTTTTTTTTTTTAATAAAAAAATAGTGGTGTTCGAGTCAACTTGTATGCACCTTGATTATTGCACCGCGCATTTGCTACTTTCTACTAGCATAGGTATCATGCCTTTTTGTCCACCACGATTTAAACAGATAGGAAGAAATCAACCAGTGTATTTTTTTTTTTCTGCTGGGCCTGAACCTTGGTCTTCCATAGTTTTTTATTTTATTTTCATTGACCACTAGGCCATATCTGTCTCTTGGGTTCCTGATATGTGCTTATTTGGCTGGTAAAGATATGTGCAAAACACAAGTTTTGACTGATACACTGAGAACTCCTCCCCTGGCCGCTGCTTTTCTTCGATGGATAACGTCAACAGCATTAGAGGAAACTACTTCTCAATTCAATATGTTTTGATGTCTACGCTATTCAAAGTTCAATAAGAAATTGTTAAAAGTAATTGAAACTACAAAAGAAGATTAAACTTGTTTGCATTACACACTGTTCTTGCTTGTTCGAAAACCTTAAAATATTATTACTCAAGTGGTAAGAAACATTACATCGTTTCATTTCTATAGATCGAGGAACAGTGAGCAAGGTTGACCTGCAAATACTTAGGTCCATGGTCATTATACAAGAAGTTAACAAAGGCTTGAATCTAACTACATATATACAAGTATCAAATTCATAAGCATGTAGACAATTTCTAACAACTGAGACGGTACTAAAAGCTTTAACAAAACACAAGATATGATGAACAAATATGCAAGTGATAATTCACATATTTTAATAGTTACAGTTTTATAACAGCAAGACACATTTAGGTACCTAAATAAGGACTAGAGAATAACTGAGCTACCTACGGCACAACCACCTCTTCAGCAGCAAGTAGGACGTGTTGCTTTCTGATCAAACCGTGTACATACAAAAAATTCTTGAAAGATGTAATTATACTGCTATTTAGATCTGTAAACATTTGTTCAGCTTCAGAGCTTCCCTTCAATCCTTGCATTTGTAAGACCAATGCATGCATCCACAAAATCTTCATCTATGAAGTCTGATGAAAATATTTGCAATCGATCACCATAACCTCGTGAAATACATTCCATTACGAACAGCCTTGCATATGGATGAATACGGTTAGCCACTGGTTTCACCCACAGGACTGGATTATCTGCCTGTGGTGTCACCGTGTTCTCCACCCTGTAAAAGAATTTTCGGGAATTAACCGGTGGTTGCTCACTCAAATGCTTCATGTTACTTTTGAACTTCTTTTCAGGTAAGTCAGTGTCTATCCAGTCATCTTTTAGGTAACATGCACTCCATAAAGGACTTCCATGCTTTGGCTCAGGTGATTTTCTTGGTTTCCAAACGCATATTACTCGTTTTGGCAATAACTCTGCAATTGTCTTGTTGAAAACATTGTCGTCTTGGTGGATGAGAAACTCCCCTAGCTCATCCTCCAAGTACTTATCAAAATCCGGTGGATCATCATGGCCAAACTCTGTTCGGATTTCCAGAATTATTATCTCTGAATGAGTTTCTGACAGGAACTTCTTGATGTCGTTGATAACAACGTCAACGTTGTAGCAAAGAAGGATGCCATGGCATATACGGCGATCTTCTTGAACACGAATGTCAAGAACGCGGACACCATTTACCAATTGTTGATAAATGGACAAAGATTGGCATTGAGCGAAAGGGCGAGTGATTAATGGGATTCCAATCTGGTCAGTTGCAGAATCATGCGTACCTACAGAGGTGGATGATGCTAGGAAAATAAGAAAACATAATCGAAGAAGAAATGATTTTGAGGCGTGAAATAATAGACTTTCCTTAAAGAAATATTAACCGTATACATATTAGGAAAAATACAGTTCTCTAAAGGATATAACAAAGCCTATGTTTATACTTGCATATTTTTCTTGGCCACTTCATGAAAGAAGACCCAATTTATAGAGTTAGAAATTGACAATTCTGAATAGTCATCTTATTTCATGAACATTCATGTCCATTTAGATTCAAGTTTTGAATAAAACCTTAAAATACTAAGACTTTTAATATTTCAAGCCTCAAACTCATTTCACCTTCTGTTTGGACAATTCCACTTCATACATATTACAAACTTTCTAACAGATGCTACATGATTAATGATTCAATTGAATACAGGACATGGAACATAGAAATATATGTAAAGAATTATTATATTATCAATCGATAAATATAATTCAAAACTGTAATGGATTCAATGATACAAACCTATCAAATTTAAATTCTAAAATCTGCCGTTAGTACCTGGCCAAACAATCTTGTTCACATGGAGTTTCTCAGGGATAAGTGCTGACATCCAATTTTTTCTGTCTTGTACATGATAATCAGAACCAGGAAAGTTGCATCCATTTTTCTCCTTGAGGTCATCCAATATTTTTTTCTGAGTATGGATAGATTTTCTTCTTTCGACTTGATAAGCCAGCACACCACCCATTTTGAGAATAATATCTCAAGAAGAAGAAGAAACAATGGAGCACTTCCTCTTCTTCTGGATTTTCTTTCTTTCTTCCCCGTTTTCGCACAGCGGAAAGGTCAGTTCTTCTGCGTTGTAATATATGCATTGTGCTGTAGATTTCCTTTTCAATTATGACAAATTAAGAGGGACAAATTCACTTCCTTTTAGATATTTCTTGTTCCAACATAATTATTTTAACATATCTCCAAAAGGTTTTTGTGGTTATAGCTTTGTGAGATAGAAATAGACTTTTCTTTTGGCACTTGTTTAGGTGATAATGGGGATCCGCCTTTGCTTGAATTATTGGCCGTATTTGGTAGTCATAATCGCTATTTTATCTATCATGTGGCTATCATCATCCGTATTTTATTTGGTTGGTTTGGTTTAATTTAATTCATCTTTTCACTCTTCTTCAAGATTATAGCGAGCGACTATTTTATATTTGTCCTAACTACTAACCGTTATTCCAGTAATATATCTGGTAATATCCTTCCTATCAACGACAGGATAGATATGATGATAGGAAATGAGAAAAGAAGAGAAACGAGAGGGGGCAATAATACTGAATTTGATTATTGACCCAAAGTGGCAATGTTGATTATTGAGAATTGACCCAAGTTGTACTAAACATATTTGTGGAATATTGCCAGATCAACAAGATTTATAAATTGCAGAAGATATGGCTGATATCTGATTAATAACTAATAATCTCTTATATATGACAACTGCTAGTCCTCATCATAATAATTAATCATCAGATGCACCTTTAATAACAGTTTTAATTTGGCTTAAATATATACTTCCTTAGCCTATTATTATTAGATTATAAAGGGAAAAAGGGTCAAAAATGCCCCTCTACTTTGGAAAAAGGGCTAAAAATATTCTCTTTACAAATTTAGGTAAAACATATCCCTCCCGTCATTAAAGTTTTCAAGTATATACCTGTCTTAACGGAATTTCCTAAAATAACCCGATTTCATTTTTAAACACGCTCCATTTAAACCCAACCCAACTACATAAAAAACTCACATATGACCAACTTGTTTCTGAGTCCTACATCTGGAGCCACTAGGCACAGGAGCGGATCACCCATATGATTTTTTTTGTTTAGTTGGGTCAGGTTTAAATGGAGCGGGTTTAAAAATGAAATCGGATTATTTTGGGAAATAACGTTAAGACAGGGTATATTTGAAAACTTTAATGACGGGCGGGGTATTTTTGACCCAAATTTGTAATGGAGAATGTTTTTAGCTCTTTTCTCAAAGTAGAGGAGTATTTTGACCCTTTTTCCGATTATAAATCCCCTCGCAGTTAAAAGCGGCTCATTTATTCCAACCAAGGAAAAATTAGCAGAAGCCACTTAGTGATATATCTGAACATTTTCAATTGTTTAGGGCATGTTTCAAATTCAGTCGAAGACATTGTCCGCAAACAAAATTTCCCTTTTCCTTAACTAAACTAAGCAACATGTTTCTAAAGTGATGGATATTTTATTGCTGTAATGATGTGTCCAAGCTATTCAACATCAAACTAATCATGGTAACCGAAAATAATACGAGAAATTAAATAGCCACCTGGACTTGTGGATTAATGTAATGCATATTTCAAGGTTTATAGACAACCACATATATATCTGAGTTGTATAGGTATTTTCTGAGTTGTGGAAGCTACCAGCCTAAAAAAAGTTGAGTTGGTATAAATCATCTATTTTGCTCTATTTGAGCCATTTTCGTAAATGATACTAAGTCTTAATTATAAGGAAAGCCAAAAAAAAAAAAAAAAAAAAAACTGTACTCCAAAACTGAAGTTCTCTAAATCTTATATTTCACTACTAAAAAAACTGGTTTTCCCGACCTCAAAAAACCGACCTCATGAGGTCGGTAAAGTCGTAATATTTATTTTTTAATTTTTTTAAAAATAAACCGACCTCATGAGGTCGGTAATATTGTACCAAAATTTGAACAAATAATATACCGACCTCACTAGGTCGGGAATTTATTTCCTGATAAATGTTATAACTTTATTTTAAATAAAAAATAAACTTATTAAATATACCGACCTCATGAGGTCGGTATTAGTTTAAATTAAATATACCGACCTCATGAGGTCGGTATTATTTTAATCACTCAACTAGATTGCACCTAGACCCAATTCGTTCCCATTTCTCTACTTCTCTCCTCTCACTGTTCTCTCCCCCTCTCTCTCTAACCCTAGTATAACTCCGGCGACGTCACCGTGTCTCACGCCCTTCTCTTCTTCCATTGCTCTCCACCTTCATTTTCCATCTTCTAGGTAAGCCCTAATTTCTCCTTTGGTTCACTAATTTCCTTTCTCATTTTAATTCCCAAAGTTACTTCCCCTTTTTTTGTTAACTCTAGGGGTGGGCGTTCGGTTTTTCGGTTCGATTTTCTCATACTTCGGTTTAGCTATTTCGGTTTCGGTGTTTTGAAAGTGAACACCAAACACCGAACCAAACTAATTCGGTTCGGTTCTTTCGGTTTCGGTTTTTTGAAGTTTGGTTCGGTTCGGTTTCGGTTTTTTTAATTCGGTGTTTTCAATTCAGGCTTTCAGCGGCAGCAACAGTTGCGCAATTTCAGCAGGAGTAGCAGTTCAGCAGCAGGAGTAGCAGTTTCATACTTATGATTTATGAAACAACACTGTTTATTACCATCAGATCAAAGAAAATGTAATAGTATTCAACTTTAGTTCATATTCCCTTTCTAATATAAACTAGGACCTAAATAGCTTTGGACCAGTGCAAAAAAACTTCAAATGATTCAAATTTTCATCACATAAAACAACCCTGTACCCCTAGGCTAGGCCATGGACAATTGGACATCATATAAAAATTGCTTATTACCACCAGACTACAGAGAATGTATCAGCCATGAACCTCAGTTCATATTCCCTTTGTAATAACTTCCAGGACCTATATATATAGCTTGAGACTAGGTATATAACCAGACCAAAAAGGAATCCATTGCATAAAAAAGAGTTGATATGGATAAGGAAAAATTGAGGCACCAATACCCCCGTACTATTGGACAAGCCAATAGTTTCTATTTAGATTGTGATTTAACAAGAGTGTGAATCAACTAGTATGCAATTTAGTGAGTCTCACCAGAGCATGGCACCTGAAGAAAAAGAAAGCTTAATAACAGGCCATAGATCTTTAAAGGCCAAAGAAGTAAATCCCTTCCATGTTTCTTTACATCCTCCACAAGTAACATAATTAACCCTTTTATTTCGCGAGAATATTACTGCATTAAGATGCATAAAGACACAAACTTTCCTTACTAAACATGCTTAAGAAACCAAAATCAAGGCATTTAATTAAGGAAAAAACATCCTTTTACTCACCAGCAAACCAAAAACCCAACAAGCAAAATAGTTTTAAAATTAAAAAAACAAAAAAAAAACTTCATGCATTAACGGAAGAACAAAAATGGCAGAACCCCATATGAATAAAACACTAAACAATGAATCAAAAAGCTTAAAAAATGCTAATACTTAAAGATTATTGAGGAAATCAGGCAGATGAATAAAGACAGGAACTTTCCTTAATTAACATGCTTAAGAAGCAAAAATCAAGGCTTTTAATTGAGAAAAGAACATTTCTTTTACTCACCAGCAAAGTAAACAAAGACCCAACAAGAAAAATATTTTTTTTTTAAATGTTAAAAAAAGCTTAATGCATTAGCAGAGGAACAAAAATGGAAGAACCCCAAATGAATAAAACACTAAAGAATGAATAAAAAATGCTAATACTTACAGATTATTGAGTAAATTAATTAGGCAGATGAAAAGAACATGTTTTTTTATGTTCTTGAAAATGAAGAACAATATTAGGCCACTGAAACTGAAAGTTCTTGAGAGAGAGAGAGAGAGAAATAGTGATGGGAAAATTAAATGAGATGTTTGAAGAAGAAGAACTGAAGATGGAAGAATGAAGATGGAATGGTGGATGTGGATACGTTAGGTACTTAGGTTTGATACAAAAGTAACAAAACAATGAAATGAAATTATGAAAGTGGGCTTTTTTTTATTTTTGTACTTATCTAAAATCTGATAATGAAAGTGGGCTTGGGTTTTATTTATTTTGGACTTAAATTTAGTGGGCATGGGCCTAACTATTTAATATTTTTGGGCTAACACATAATATTTCGGTTTAAACCGAAAACCCGAATACTAAACCCCGAACACCGAACCGAATCCCGAAATTTTTGAAAATTGAAACCGAACCCGAACCGAAAACCCGAAAAACCGAATTAATTCGGTTCGGTCCGGTTTTTCGATTTTCGGTAATTATGCCCACCCCTAGTTAACTCTTACTAAAATGTTAAAGCCTTGGCTGGAATTGACCCAGTCTTTCCTTTATTTTAGTTGTCATTTCAGTTGAAGTTGTTTGTGCTTGATTTAGGAGATCATTGTGCTGCTGCCTCTATTGACAGCTTTGACGCTTAATTAGTAGACAACCTCCTAAAACTTTCTGGTGTGTATTTTCCTATCTCAAAATGTGCTTTCTCTATTTTAATTGTTGAATTGATGCTTAATGTAATTTGGAATTAGAAACACTGTAACTGTTATCTTGCTATCTTTCGTCACGTAACTTGGAATTAGAAACACCGTAATTGTTATGTTGCTGTCTTTTATCATGTAATTTGGGATTAGAAACACCGTAATTGTTATGTTGCTGTCTTTTGTCTTCCATTGTTTTGTACAACTTTATTTGGGGCATGATGGCATCATTAATTGGCCAAAACAGTAGACCATTTTGTCATATTAGTAAAGTTCGTGTAGGACTTTGACAAAAAAAAAAAGAAATATAAAAAGAAAATAATTAATGAAGGATATTAAAGTTGTTGAATTGTAAAGCAAAGAATGGAGTACCGAAGTAGTCTACAGGCTATGATTCTTTTCTTTATGAAAATTCAAAAATAAGTCCAGAATCATGACGTTCTTTACTATTCCAAAAATATTAGTCGGTAAAGGATGGAAAAGGTAAATAAATGATAATTAATTTTGAAGTTTTCTTAGATTAAATTGTCCTAGTTAGTTTTTGCTAGTCTGAAGCTTTAATTTGCTAATTAGGGCAACTGGTGATTTGGGTTTTGAACATTGAATTAAATTAAACATTGAATTTGTTCCGTAACAATTTCAAATTTGGTGTTATTTGTGTAGATGGAATCTCGTAATTGGATGTATAATAGGACAAACGAAAACCGAAGGGGGATGAGGCAAGAATTTGTAGACGGTGTCAATGCTTTTGTTGGCTATGCAATGACACTTGAAACTTTTCTAAGTCATGGCTTGGTTAGGTGCCCTTGCGTGAAATGTCAATGTAGGAATTACGAGAATCCAGAGATTGTTAGGCTTCATCTCTATAAAGACGGCTTTCAAAAAGATTATACAGTGTGGACTAGTCATGGAGAAATGAATAGTAGTTTTAGTAGATTTCAAGACTTTGTTGTTGGTGAAAGTAGTAGGGCGGTGGAACCTAATTTCCAAAAATTCTAGAATGCACGACATGGTTCAAGATGCTTATGGGATGCATTCTGATTTTGAATCCGGTAACCATGGTGAAGAAGCTCCAAATGAAGAAGCTAGTCGTTTTTTTGAACAATTGAAAAAGGCTAGTCAGCCTTTATATGACGGGAGTCCCCACTCTCAATTGTCTATTGCTGTTAGATTATTAAGCATCAAAGCAGATTGGAATGTCCCTCAAGGTGCAATGGATGCTGTGATTGGCCTTATACATGAATTAGTTGACCCGAATTTAGAAATACCTGAAAATTACTATAAGGCAAAGAGTCTAGTGTCTAAGTTAGGACTCTCGTCGATGAGAATTGATTGTTGTGAAAATGGATGCATGTTATACTATAAGGATGACGAAGGTTTAGAACCTTGTAAGTTTTGTGGAAGAGCTCGTTTTAAGCAGACTTGTAAGTTTAGTAGTGTTTGTCGTTACAAATCTCTGACTATACAAAAATATAATTGCCATGTGCATTCTTCGTTCCTTTCTTTTATTTCTCCTTTCCGAATTTAAATGATTCCCTGAATTAGGTACAAAATTAAAAGTCAACTAACTAACAACTTCTATATTATACTCTGAACGAACAAGAACCTATCCTTTTTTTTCTTTTATTTTTTCAGACATACCAACTCCTATTCTCACCATATATGTACTGATCATATCCTTGTATCTGCAAAGCATTCTTTCTCAAATAACTAATTTAGTGAGATCAAAAGATGGAAAAAACAAGTCTAGTTCTATTTATTTTCTTTATTGTTATGGCTCTGCAAATGGTTCAAGGGGTTGAATTAGGACCCAAAGCTGTTGAAAAATGGTTCGAGAAGCTTCCACATGCAAAACAAAAAGGTAACTAAATTTCATTTCTATTTTCACGACATTGTTAGTGGGAAGAATCCAACTGCAATTTCAATAGTCCAGCCCAACACGACTACTAATA
The DNA here is from genome assembly GCF_019175385.1 of Lycium barbarum. Lineage (NCBI taxonomy): Eukaryota > Viridiplantae > Streptophyta > Magnoliopsida > Solanales > Solanaceae > Lycium > Lycium barbarum. The sequence goes on along the minus strand of NC_083344.1, from coordinate 108,934,126 downwards.
AATCCCCAACTTCCTAACACGAAGCAAAAGGTGACCAAGTTTCATTTCTATTTCCACGATACTCAATCCAACTGCAATTCAAATAGCCCAGTCCAATATGACTGCCAAATCCCCAACATTCTTTGGGTTTGTTGCTATGATTGACGATCCACTAACAGTTGGACCCGAGCCCAATTCAACAATAGTGGGCCGGGCCCAAGGGATTTATGGTGCAGCTGATCAAAATGAAGTTTGCCGCCTTATGACCATGAACTTTGTGTTCACAACAGGCAAATACAATGGTAGCACACTGAGTGTACTTGGCAGGAATCCAGCATTGCAAAAGTATCGTGAGATGACGATCGTTGGTGGTTCTGGAATTTTCCGGTTGGCTCAGGGAATCGCCACCGCGAAGACATATTGGATTAATACAACCAGTGGGGATGCTATTGTTGAGTATAGTGTTGTAGTCCTGCATAATGACATTTGATGCTTTTGCTTTTTGATATTTGATTTGTAATTTGTAATTTCCGGTTCATTATATTTAAATACTTCTATAGTTTCTTTATTTTGTCATTAGAATAAAGATGCATACTGATCAATGAAATAGAGCCTTTGATTAACACGCTTTCCTCTATTTTGTCTTTAGAATAAAGATGCGTATTGGTCATCAATGAAATTAAGCCTTTGATTAAGATGCTTTTGTTACAAATCAGCCACTTTCTTGGATATGTTTATGGAACTAACTTTTACTTTATGTTCCTTGATATAATGCAAATCTGAATATATGTTGTTGGTGAGAACTTGTCAATGAGTTGTAGAACCAACGTAAAGTCCACGAGGTACAGATGTCCTTGTTTGTGGAAATCAAGCAGTCAAAGTTCTCGTAGAAAAATAGGTGCTCACCGACACCAGTGGTGCAAATATAAAGGAGTATTCGACCTGTTAAAGAAAAAGATTTTTTTTTTTCCTAGCGGAAGCCAATTGACATTAACCCTACAGGAAAGTAGGAATACTTTTCTATTCCTGGAATAATTCAGGAAGTTGTTTAAGTAATTAACAAGTTTAATTAGTTCAGCATGTATGTTGAATGTTGAATATACAGCGAGTGGGTGCAGGTTTACAATTTCCAAACATGCAACAACTTGGCCATGATAGCTATTAAAAAGACATCTTATTTCTGCATAGATTATATCATATTTGGTAGCTAATAAAAAAACACCTTATTCATGGATTAATTTCTGCATTACTTATACCACGTTTGGTTGCTAGTTAGGAAGTCAGTAATTCATATATAAAATTAATTCGACGCTAGGTTTGCAATTTAAAAACTCGCATAACTAGTAACATGTATATAAGTTATAAGCCCATCAAAAAAGAAAATTGTTTATCCATAAATCGGTACAGTTGAATTTGTAAATGTGGTCCAGGACACGTGGATCAATACGACCAAAATAATAAGATACTCCCTCCGTTTCAAATTATGTGAACCCATTTGATTGGGCACGGAGTTTAAGAAAGTAGAGAAAACTTTTAAACTTGTGGTGTTAAATGAGTCACATATACTTTGTGTGGCTATAAATCATTGCATAAAGGTAAATTGTTTCCAAATATAAAAAGAGGTCATTCTTTTTGGCACAGACTAATAAGGAAATATGTTCACATAAATTGAAACAGAGGGAGTAATATGTAAAATTAAACAAGATAATTATAAAGAAAGCTAAAGGAATTTAAAGTAATAGCCTGAGCCTTGACGAAATGATGAGCTGGCGTATCCGGAAAAGCTATACGTCAAAGCCCTCTTAAGAACAATCAAGACCAAAAATACTGCTTTAAGAGTATTTATTTTCTATTAGTTTTCAGATCCCTTACAAAAGAATGAGATCCTATATCACTAGAGCTATGGGGTACATGATCAACAAATCATTCCCCCTTAATTACCAATATTAATGCTGCAATAAAAGGTAATTAAGAGGTGATAAAGGATAATAAAGGCTGGAAGAATCTTGGGGGTACGGTTGTGCATTGAATAACGTTTGACCGGTGAGTTGGCATGCTTCTTCGAGCCCCTTATAGTTTTTGTCTCTGATAGCGGTTACCAAATTACTTCTCCAGAGTGTCGTATGCTTTCCCGGAGCTATTCGCTTGCTGACTCGAATCTGACCTGCCACCATCGCCACGTGTCATCTTTTGATACATCAACTTAATGTCTATGGATTTTGCACTATACAGATAGTGCCCCCACTTTTCGGTTACTCGCTGAGATGTGATCGGAAGTGGAAGATTTTACCTTTCTTGTCGGAAAGTCATGTAATCACCCCTGCGACTGCCTCATTAAAAACTTTGCCAGAAAAACACAAATGCGACAAAAATCGGGCGAAGGGAATAATGAGTGCAGGACTTGGGGATTCAGATGACTATTCTACCACTGGTTTTTCTACTGTCAACTGCCGGTTGGTGTTGAAAAAGTACCACCACCACAAAAAGCTTGATCTCGGGTTTTTAGTGTTCACTCGGAATTTTTGATCTTTGAGTTTTGACTCTTGGGTTTTTAGTTGTACCCGAAACTTTTCCTTGAGTTTTGATTCTTGGATTTTTAGTTGTACCCGAAACTTTTATAACCTCACAGCCTTAGAGACCGGAATGTTAATAACCAGGAATTTTCAACTTCTGGTTATTGTGAAGTCCAGAAACATATTACTCCGGTTAACTTCACGATCGGAAAATAAAGCATCCGGCCTCTTAGCTATTTAACTGGACGGCTTTATAAGAGAGAGCCCTTATGTTTATAGTGCTTATAAAGAGGACGTCGCCTGTTTATCTTGACACAATTGTTCGGATTTGTAATCCTTATTTGCTTTTAAGGGTGAGCAAATCTAAGGATGATTTTGTTTCATTCGGACATATACGTGAATGTTTAACATAGGCAAGCTTTGCTTCATTCTATTCCTTAAACGTATACAAGTGCTTACAACTTTGTATATACGAAGGTTTTCTAAAAGCGACAAAAGACACATTGCCAGAGATTTTCAACCGTGCTTACTTCTAATGAGTCTAGACGATTTTTCTTCCTACTTTTCTCGGGACTGGTCTAGCAGTCCCTAGCCCTTTTCTTTATTCCAAAGCCAATTCGGGCTATCTCCGGTATCTCCTACGTATATGATGCCTTTGGGCATATTGCCTTTTTTTTTGTTTAATCGTTCTGGGGTTATCTTCAGATGCATCCGGTACTTATTGTGATAGTTTCCACTGTTTTCATACGACAGCCCCCAGTGCCACGGCCCTCCCTTTACACTATTAGAGTAGTTTTCCTGGTGCTTGAGCGTGAGGACCCGGACACTAAAACTTGACCTTCAAACTTCTTTCCTCCGGTACCGGGCGATTGCATGTGACTGTGCTCTGCTCTTCCAGAATGTTCATAGACATTACTGTTCTTCATGTAAGTTTTTTTCTGGCGACTCGCTCGGAAACGTTCCTGCCTCTAGTCAGTCCGTGGTCCCTCATCTATATGATTCAAACCGATGTCTGAAATATCTCTGGTCAAAGTTCAGTTGACCTTGACTCCGAGCCGTAAAAGACGTCAGTATATTTACCTGATCATCTTCTACTCAAATCTTCGACGTATACCAATTGTGAACATCTTTCCATGTTGTTGCTTGGAAGTCTAGCAAATTTTCTTTGAGTTTACATGAAGCATCCGAACTTAGAGGGTTGAGCCCCCCAATAAAGCTTCGGCGACCCATTCGTCCGGAACCGCGGGCAACAACATCCGCTCCTTCTGGAACTGGGTGACGAAGTCCCTGAGCTGTTCAGATTCCCCTTGCGAAAAGCAAAATATGTCTGTCTTTCGCGTTCACACCTTCCGGGCCCCAGCATGTGCTTTTATGAACATATCTGCGAGCATAATAAATGAATCAGTAGAGTGTTCGGGTAAAAGAGAATACCAAGTTAAGGGCGCTTTAGCCAATGTCTCGCTGAACTGCTTGATTAAGACTGATTCGATCTTATCGATTTCAAATCATTTCCATTGACAACTATGGTGTAGGTCGTTATGTGCTTATGCGAATCTGTCGTCCCGTCATACTTAGGGATGTCCGGCATCATAAATCTCTTTGGAGCAACTCCAGGGCAACTTCTGGTTTGTAAGCTAACTGAATATACTTTTTCTCATCCCAACCCTCAAGGACCAACAAAGCCATCGGGATTTGATCCATGCGGGCGTGAAACTCCTTTGCGATCTTTTTCGCTTCCTTAACGTTTTTATTCATCTTATCAGTGATGTCTTTCATAAATTGCAAGATGTGTGCCCGGAAAAGATCATCTGGGACGGACTCGCTCCCGGATACATCTTTATTTTCAATGGTTCTACCCTCCATTCGGTCTCCACTGGGTGTATTATTTTTTTATAGTTGATGTCTGAGGTGTCCTTCCGGGCCTTCTGACTCCGGCATTTGGGTTGCCAGATAGTGCTGAGATACTTTGACTCCGGCATCGGGGTTACCTCATGGGTAAGTCGATTCATGGATAATCCGGGTAAGACACATTGGGAAGCAATTAAGTGGATATTGAGATATCTTAAAGGTTCTTCGAATATTGGTCTAACTTTTTGTAGGATGAGAAATGAAGGCTTCTCGGCCCTTGGTTATGTGGATTCTGATTTTGCAGGTGATCTTGATAGAAGGAGATCAACAACGGGCTATATCTTTACTCTTGCAGGTAGTGCCATAAGTTGGAAGGCAACTCTCCAGTCTATAGTTGTTTTATCCACAACAGAAGCTGAATATATAGTAGCAGCAGAAGCAGTAAAGGAGGCTATATGGTTGAAAGGTTTGGTGTCAGAATTGAGTAGGGTTCAACATGAACCAACCCTAAAATGTGATAGCCAGAGTTGATAAAAAAATCAAAGATTTCATGATTGCACTAAACACATTGATATCAGATTTCATTTTATTCGTGACGTTGTTGAACAAGGCACAATTAAGGTCTTGAAGGTTGACACAAAGGACAACGCAGCGGATATGTTGACCAAGGTGGTTCCTCTTGTTAAGTTCAATCATTGTATGAATTTGTCAGAAGTTCGCATCAACTGATGCGTCAGGATGGAGAACGGTAGAGCAAGGTAGAGCTACTAGTATGTACAAGGTTTCGGTTAGTGTCTGTTATTTCCTACACGGAGTTAGCTCACGTAGGCTTAGAGACATTGGACTAAATGACGTTCATATGGAAACTTGAATTCATCTCAAAGTGGAGATTGTGAAGTTGAGAAGATATTCAAAAAGTTGAGAAGATATTCAAGCCAATTCCTACTCAAAAGAGGAAAGAAATAAAAGGAAACTTTTTTCTTTATTGGTTTTCGAGTGTTATTGGGATTTAGATCCTTTCTAGGAAAGGAGACCTAGTAGTATAAATACATGCTAGCTAGGATTTATTAAGTAGGACAGAACATAGAACCTAAGAGTATTTAATCTTGTAACTTACTTTCTCCCTTGATATTAATAAAAGTGTCGGCCATTCTCCGTGGACTAGGATCACATCAATTCGAACCACATTAATTACTGTGTTTTTATCGTTTCAGCGCTAACAGTAAGAGCAAAATCAAAATTATATTATTTTTAAACATATTAAGATGACATTAGTTGAAGACAAATTAAAAAGAAGAATGACATAAATTTTAAAAAATAAATAATAAGTATTGACTTTCTGAAAGTGATAAATGCCTCAAATGCCCTGGAACAACATTGCACTTGTCATAAAATTGATATTTTCTAGTAATATACAAATGGCATGACATCCATCTTCTCATATCAAACCTTGACAAACTGTTCCGGTAGTTGCAAGAAACCTCTTATTAAGAGAGCTTTACATTATTGGTTACTCTCTCCGTCCCAATTTATGTTACACTTTTTATTTTTGAGAGTTAAACTAGATGTTTTTTTACTGTAATTTTTGTGTATATATGCTTTTTAAATATTTCAAATTATTAATTATGGAGACTTGTAATACTTTTTACGTAGTTTTCAATTATGTAAATTTTATTTCAAGAAATTTAAATACTCTATGTTCAAACACACTGTCAAAATTTAAAAAATTAAATTTTAGAAACCGAAAACTGTCACATTAAGTGGGATAGAGAAAGTATTATTGTTATTAAAATTAAACTCGAAAAGAAATTATAGCACCAACTCGATCTAATACTTTATGTACCTTGATATAAGCAAATCTGAAAATATGTCATTGGAGAGAACTTGTCAATGAGTTCTAGAACCAACGTAAAGTTCACGATGTGCAAGTGTTCCTATTTATGGAATTCGTGGTGTCAAAGTTCTCGTAGAATAATAGGTGCTCATGTGGTGCAAATATAAAAGGAGTGTTCAACCTGTTAAAGAAAAAGATTTTTTCTAGCAGAAGCCAATTGACATTAACCCTTACAAGAAAGTAGGAATACTTTTCTATTCCTGGAATAATTCAGCAAGTTGTTCAAGTAATTAACAAGTTTAATTAGTTCAATTGTTGAATATACAGTGAGTGGGTGTAGGTTTACAATTTCTAAACAACTTAGGCCATTAAGGATCGTTCGACAGCTAGTAAAGAGACATCTTATTCATGTATTAATTTCTGTATAACTCATACCACGTTTGGTAGCTAGTAAAGAGATAACTTATTCATGAATTAATTTTTGCATAACTCATACCACGTTGATAGCTAGTTAGGAAGTATGTTATTTATATATAAAATTAATCCGATGTTTATGCAATTTAAAAACTCATATAACTAATAGTATATGTATAAATTATAAGCACATCAACAAGGAAAATACTAAAGCAACCGTATATAGCTGCAGCTGTTTAGATTTTATTTTATTTTATTTTTTTATATGCAGCTGTTTAGATAGGACTACCTAACGCACTATCTTTTATTTTGCTCTCTTTCGATCAGGAATTAATGATTATACTTGTCACGTAAAGCAAGTGGACCATAAGTATACTGTAAAATGAACATTAAAAGCAATAGTGACGGTCCCATTTTGAGAGCACTTTTGCAAAAGTGGAAATTTGGAATCTGTTTTTGGAGTGGGTATTTTTTACTTTTAAAACAGTTGACACTGAAAGTTACATCCAGAGTTTAGGTGAGCAAACATGATCCTTGCAAGTTGCGTAAGTTGTTAGAAGTTATATTTGACGACCATTAACCTAATTACACATTGATATTTGGAATATATTACTCTCTCTGTCCCAATTGAGGGTTAACAAATTTGGGGAGTCAAATAATTCTTCTTCGACTGATATTTCAAATATAAATTCTTTCAGTATTTTATTATAAAATTTACATATTTGAAAACTACATATATAAAAGATATTATAAGTTTACATAATTAATAATTACTAATTCACAATATATTTAAAAGAGGTTGAAAAAATCGTAGTCAAAGAAAAAATTATTTGACTCCCCAAATAGGTGAACCCTCATGTAAATTGGGACGGAGGGAGTATTACTCACATATTTCATTTTATATAACGCTTTCATTTTCCAGTCCGTTTTGAAAAACACATATTTCTGTTATTCTATTTTTTGAATTTTTTTAATATTAAATATTTCATTTTACCCCTTAAATGAATACATGTTCTTATAATCATAATGTCATAGCTAAGATTACTTTTGATATGTGCCGAAAGTTCAAAGGGAGTATATGTTTTATCTGAAAATCTATGATCCTTATAACCGAAATCACGAGACAATTTCTTCTTCCTCTAAATAGAGTATGAAAGCTGAATGAACTTCTTGCAACTTTTGAACGCAGCGAACCGTTTTGAAACTTTGGTTATGGTATCTCACAATAACATAAATTATTGTCATAACTATATTTATTTCTCGCCTGATCATGAAAATTAATTTACTCAACCTGCTATCAAATTATACGAACATTAGAATGAAAAAAGAAACGTACATATGAGAAAATTCAGAAGAAAAAAAAGATAAAACAAAACAAAATTAGCAATTCCATGGCCGGCCAACATACATAACGCTCAATAATGCATTACTACAACATTATACTCAACAATAGCATCACCATTATTCCTCAAAACATACGTCTTTGCGGTCGCGACACCTCTAGCTAGCCTGAAAACACCCGAACCACCAACAATCGGCATCTCTCTATATTCATTCAAAACCGTGTTACGTCCCAAAAGACTAAGTGTACTGCCATTGTATTTTCCATGTGTAAACACAAAATTAAGACCCATCAATAAACTAAATTCATCAAGAGAAGCTGCACCCACAATTCCTTGAGCTCGACCAATAGTCGTTGAATTGACCTCAGGTCCACTTGTCAATCGATCGTCTAACACTGCCAACAGGCCAAAACTCGTAGGCGAATGTGACGTGGAATTGGCCTTGGCAATTGGTACAGCAGTTGGGTTTTTGCCACTAACTATATCGTGAAAGTAGAAGTGAAGTTTGGTCATTTTTGGTTTTGCATGGGCAAGATTTTGGAACCATTGGTCTACTGCTTTAGGTCCTTGAGCAATATTGCAATGTGCTACTGGAATTGACAATAATGTGGCAATTGTAATATAGCAAAGCAATAGAACTGAGTTTAGCTTTCCCATGTCTTTGTTTGTGCGTTTGATTTCTCTAGAATTTTATGTGTCGTCAATAAATATATAGAGAGGGGGAGGATGACTTTAGAAAGAAGAAAATGGAGTTAGTTTCTTGATTTCCCATTTCGTGGGAGTTGTTGGACGTCAAGTTTGACTCTTCTATTTCTTTTGTGTGGTTGCAGTGCGCAAATACTTTCCTCGAAGAACCTAAAATTCCAGCCTAATGTGTTTGGTAAAGTTTCATGACTTATATTTTGGAATAAAAATATTTTTTTTGATATTGGTTGGGAAGTGAATAATATATTTGGGGAAAACATTTATTACTGTATGAATTATCATAAGTTAGCAAATCATGCTTTGATAAAAATCTGAAGTACGAAGAATTGATGATAACATTTACGTGTTTGATTAGTAGAGTATGAGTCAAAATAGCTGCAAAGAAAAATGATTATTCCACCTAAAAATGAAAATAAAATTATTGATTCCCTTTTAGCGAACTATATTTTCCGACATCAAAAAATAATTTCTGTAAAACGTTTTCTATCGTACTAAACACGCGTCAAAGTCTCCGGTCCAAGTGTTAGAATTGTTGGGTACCGCACCATCATCAAAGGATATGGTCCAGCATATGAATGCTCCTCCCTTAATTTGAAGGTTTCGGGTCGAGCTATGCATAGGAATTTTTTTTAGAAGGAAGTCACGACAACAAATGTGATATTTAACCACAAATTTTTTAGCTACGGTCGAAAATCTGTCACTAATTATGCACTTTTCATGACAAAAATTACATTTCGTTGTCAAATGCATGAGTCACATACTTTTAGTGACAAAAAACTTCATAGTTATTGTTTTGTCTACAAAGCTTTCCCACCAAAAAAGTGAATTGGCGCCAATTATCGGGTAGTTTTAGCCATGAATTTGAGAATATTGGTGACGATTAGTTTCGTAGCTAATTTTGATGTCAATTTGTGACAAACTGTTATTTGTCTTTAAATTCCTTTAAGTTTGGGTACTAAAATGTTTCGTCACTAAAAGTATGTAATCAAATTAGCGACACAATAATATTTGTAGAGAAATAGTGTAAATTTCGGGATCTTTTCGCCATGAATTTGAGGATATTGGTGACGATCAGTTTCATTGCTAATTTTGTTGACAATTTGTGACAAACAATTATTTGTCTTTAAATTTGTTTAAGTTTGAATACGAAAAGGTTTCGTCAATAAAAGTATGTAATCAAATTAGCAACATAATAATATTTGTAGTGAAATGGTGTAAATTTTGGATCCAATTATCGGGTAATTATAGCCACGAATTTGAGGATATTGGTGACTATCAATTTAGTCTCCAATTTTGTTGACAATTCGTGACAAACCATTATTTGTCTTTAAACTCGTTTACGTTTGGATACGAAAAATTTTCGTCACTAAAAGTATGCAATCAAATTAGCGACATAATAATATTTCTCGACAAATTATGTAAACTTTGGCGCCAATTATCGGGTAATTTTAAGCACTAATTTGAGGATATTGGTGAGGATCAGTTTCGTCGCCAATTTTGATGACAATTTGTGACAACCTATTATTTATCTGTAAATTCGTTTAAGTTTGGATACGAAAAGTTTTCGTCACTAAAAGTATGCAGTCAAATTAGCGACATAATAATATTTCTAGTAAACTTTGGCGCCAATTATCGGGTATCTTTAGCCACGGATTTGAGGATATTGGTTACGATTAGCTTCGTCGGTAATTTTGTTGACAATTTGTAACAAATCATTAATTGTCTTCAAATTCGTTTAAATTTGTATAGCAAAAAATGTTGTCACTAAAAGTATGTAATCAAAATTAGCGGCATAATAATATTTCCCCCCAAAAATTAATTGGCGGCATTTATGGAGTATCATTAGCCACAGAGATAAAGTTATAATTATGTTTCTCATTAATATTGTACACAATTTGTGACAAATAATTATGATCTGTCTTAATTTAGTTAAAACTTTGAATACGAAAAGAAGTCAGTCACAAAAACTATGTTTTAAAAATAGCTACAGTTAGAATTTGTAGTTAAATTTTGTAAAATATAATAAGTCATAAAATTTGAATTTGTTTGTGTCCTTAATTTTTGTCACTAATAGTATAAATAACTAGTGATAATTATTGTATTGCCTTTATTTAACCTACAATTTAGCCACAGTAAAATTATCTTAAGAAATATAGTGCTTAAAATGTCTATGACTTTAAATTTGTACTTGAATAACGATTATTATTTATAAAAACAATATCGTGAAACAATGTAATTTTTGCTATAGTTAACTACGATTACATGTGACAAGTATTATTTCAAGTGCTCTACATATGAAATAACAAGACGTCATCATTGAAGGATATTTGATCGTAATCCTAAGCTGGGTTGCTAAAATCATCATAGAGATTTTCAGGACCTGCAACGACCCAATCAATTATATATTTTTTTTGTCAGGGATTATTTCTGACGAATTTCAACATTCCTCGTCGAAAATTGTGGAAGATTAAACTACCGCAAATTCTAAATTTCCATCCCCTATAATCTTATTGATTTAGTGATAAGTTGGTATTTTTACCAACTTATCTCTTTTTTATGCTTAAATTTTTGTTATGTTTAATTGATAAAATAGTGCATTTAATGTCATTTATTCATGTTTTACAAGTTTATGTGATTTAGAAGTGACCGAAAAAGAAACTAAGTGAAAACAAGTCAAAAAGAGGCCAAATTGTAGAGAATGAAAAAAGTGGGCAAAAATGCAAAAACGGCCAGAACTGCAAATCTGAAACTTTGCGGTTTGTTTTTGTTACATCCGGTGCTTTTTTACGTTGCATTTGTCGTAAGTTAATCGACATAAGTTCAAGAACAAGATTATTTTTGAGGTTATAAGTATTTATGATATGTTTGACAAGCGATAAGTAAGTGTTGTGAAGGTTAGAGGTTAACCGAATCGAAGAGTATAAGTTTCATCGATAAAATACCCTGCATTTTCGGGCTATGATTTGAACCGCTCAACATATATAAGTAAACCTGAGACCCGGAGAATTTTGGTCATATTCAAATATGCAAATAAAGAGCGTGGTGAATAAAAGGATGAAGTCCCGGAATGATTTAAGACTTAAGAGTGTACCGACGATGATTGGAATTAATTTTGTATGTGCCAAAAAAGGCTATGAACTAGTGCCACATTACATGGCTATGGTAATGAGTATACGTAAGTGTTGAATGATTGTTATTTAAGTAAATTGAAATCAAGAAATTAATTATGCATATAATTAATTAAGAGGCGAGATTGTAGTGGGAGTAAGTAAATTATTTGGGATTGTTTGATATATTTTGGGGACATACCCATGTGATCATGATAGGTGGCAGCAACTTACCATTCATTACATAAGTGGTGCACCTTGGTGATTAATATCAAGGTATGCACCATAGAACCACACGTGTAAAGCCAAAAAAGGATAATTATATTTTCTTGGCAAAAGACATAAATTGATCCTTAAACTATACCCCAAAGGTCATTTTTACACTTAAATTATACGGGCGATCTATTACACACCTAATATATGAAAAAGTGATATTATTTAACCTCTGATGCACATATAACCAGTCTCAGGTGTGGAAGTGTACCACACGCGCGCGACACATCAGCAACATGTCATTTATTCTTTCACAATTTTGCTTTTTTTACTTTATTAACAAAATTAAAAAATTTAAAAGCTAATTTTCCCTCTTCTTTTTCATTTCACTCCCCCCCCCCCCCTACCCCCCAAATCCTTCACACCACCAGCACCATCGTCACGCCGCCCCCACCCTCAGACTCTCCTTCTTCTACTTCATTTTTTATGCCCCCACCCCCACCCCCCCAAATCCTCCTTCTTCATTTCTGCACCGCCGCACTACCGCTCGCCAGCACCCAGACCACCCACCGTCAATCTTCTACCACATTCCAATCTCTCATTCTAATATTCTTTCTCTTAGAATTATTACGCAAATCATCATTGCCGATAAATTACAAATTATTTCCATAAGTTGAAACCATTACACATTCTTAAATTTGAAATGGGTAGTCGAAAATGTTGTTGGGTTACCAATTTTGAATCTGAAATTTTTGTTTGTTGGTGATTTGTTAGTCAAAATTGGTAATCAACAATTGCTTGTCAAGTAATATCAATTGGGAATGTTCATGGTGAAAAAAAAAACAGAAACAGTAAATGCCGGAGACGAGCTCGTCGGAGCTCCGACGTAGGTGGAAGTGAAGAAGAAAATGAGGGGCATGGCAGTGGTGAAATGTAGAAGAAGAAGGTGCTGGAGGTGGAGGTGGCGTGAGGGTGGAGGAGGGGTTGGGATGTGGTGGTTAAATGAAAAATATGAAGGTTTTGGTTGGTTGGGGTGGTCTGGTGTGGCAGTGATGTTGTGAAGATGAAGAAGAGGGGGGTGGGGGGAGGGGGAGAGGGATCCTAAAATATGTATATTTAGCCAAAAAAAATCAACAAAACGCGCATTTTTTAAAATTATTTTTATATTTTATGCCACATTAGCTCTCAGGGGTTAAATAATATCACTTTTTCATATATTAGGTGTGTAATAGGTCGCCCGTATAATTAAAGTGTGAAAATGACTTTTGGGGTATAGTTTAAGGGTCAATTTATGTCTTTACCCTATTTTCTTTAACAAGAAGCATTGTGGTTCAATACCTTTAAGAGCAACAACGTGTACATGGTAAAACAATAGCATTTTCTTCACATCAACCAAGAAAAATTTAGTTCTTCTCAAGAACAACATACGGGTTTTGCTCATCGCTTCGATCTAGTTGTCCCGTTTTATTTCATTATTGAATCCAGGCTTTCTCCGAAGTGAAGTAAAGTGGAAAAGAGTAGTTCTTAGTGTATAAGTTAAGAATTTTCTTCTCCTAAATATATTTAAATTCGTCCAGATCATAACTAAATTGTTGGATGAGAAATACGCAATTAATAGTAGGGAATCTTGTTTTGATGTTGTTGTATGGACTGTTTGGTAATTTTTTAAGTGGTGATGTGGCTAGAATTTGGTGGATTTAGTGTGGTTATGGTTTTTTTAATTTGAAGGAAGAAAGTATATAGTGTCATTGTATATAAGTGTATATCCGGATGGTACGGGTATATCTTTGCATTGTTGGTGATTTGAGTCTAAGAAAGATCGGAAAAGGTTGTAGTTGCATTTGTTGGTCTTGTTGATTGTATTGTGATGGTCATGAAATAGGAGAAATGTTGTCCGTTTCATTTTAAAATCGAATTATCATATGGTATGCGTGATATACTAGCGTCATCTAAGTTCATATACGCATTCCCTTGTTATAGGATTGGCATAAACGTTATGACGAGTTCGTTGTTGGTTCATATTGGCGACTTGAGGTATGTAATGGCTTTCCCTTCTTTTCTTGGCATGATCCGTAGATAATAAGTGCTTATCGAATCTTAAAGAAAGAGAATTATTGTTTAGAGCTGTCATAGAGGTGTAACGTTTCTAGATGTGGTATTGTATCTTCCGAGGGATTTCTATCCGCTCCTTAGTTCATTGTTATAGAAGAGTCAGAAAGAGACATGTTGACATCTCCATATATTTCAGTTTACACATGATATTTACATATAAATATTTTTCTTTAGCCTGGCCACTTGGTCAGTGAGACATTTTATTTAGCCCGGCCACTTGGTCAGTGAGACATTTTATTTAGCCTGTCCTCTTGGTCAATGAGAGAGTATTGCCTGGCCGACGAGTCAGTGAGATTTTACAGTTGCCTGGCCACTTGGTCAGTGAGATATATGATAGTATTATATTGCATTTCATATGAGACAGGTCAGGTGAGACATTCAGGGATTCTTTAGCCTCCAGATTATTACGTTTTCAGTTCAGTTTCAGTTATCTATTGCCTTATATACTCGGTACATTATTTCGAGACCGATAGATCTTCGCATTAGGCAGGACCTGATACCAGCTGATCGGTGAGCTCCTTCTATTCGGAGTTGCCAGATCTTTTGGAGTCTTTCTTTTGTGACTACAGATTGGATGAGTAGGCCCGGGCCCTGTCTCTACAATGATACAGTTATACTTTCCTTAAAGGCTTCTAGACGAGTCCTATATCTAGCGTGTCAGTGTGATAGCCTTGCCGGCTTGTATATGTCTATTTTGGTACTGTTGGCTTTGTGCGATCGTAGTAGCCTCATTGGCTTGCCCAGTTGTATGTATATGTTTTGGGTGTGTATGCCCAGTTGTATGTATATGTTTTGGGTGTGTATGCCCAATTCAGATGAGATAGCCAGTGTTCATATATATATATATATATATATATATATCCAGTTTGTGCCCTTGCCGGCTTATTAGTATTGTCTGTGTGCAGGTAGGCCCTACCGGCCTAAGTTGAGGGCTACCCCTCCAAAGTTGCAGATTCAGAGTGGTTCGCTCGGGCCGAGTGTGGCACCAGGTGCCGGCCACGCCTCTCCAGATTTGGGGCGTGACAGACTTGGTAGCAGAGCAGTTCCGTCCTAGGAAGTCTACAAGCCGTGTCTAGTAAGATCTTGTTTATAAGTGTGTTGTGCACCATATTATATAAACAGGAAGC
Source organism: Lycium barbarum (assembly GCF_019175385.1). Classification (NCBI taxonomy): domain Eukaryota; kingdom Viridiplantae; phylum Streptophyta; class Magnoliopsida; order Solanales; family Solanaceae; genus Lycium; species Lycium barbarum. The sequence goes on along the minus strand of NC_083344.1, from coordinate 108,918,931 downwards.
TACGGGGCATTTGGGAGTCTGTTACCCTTCTTTCAAATCCAAATCGAGTCGTAGAGCTGAGTCATAAGAGTTTGAGTTAGGATTTATGTTTGTTATTGATAAACAGAGATGCTTGCAATCAGAAAGATTACAGCTAATACATCAGCAGGTACGAGCACTAGCAGAGAGAGTTCTAATTGATGTAGCAAATTTGAGGTCCTATCAGGATGTGTATATCAGATGAGCAAATTTCATGCTTAAGACACTAAGATGGGGATATCTAACACACCTTCCGAATAAGAGGCTATGAGAGTATCAGAAGGTAAAAGTATAAGCTTCAGCAGGCAAAAGAGGAAAGGAAATATAAGCATTGTGAGTCCCCTTCTAACTGTAATAGAGGTACGTACAATTAGCTGCACTTATTTCAGATATGCTTCATGAGAACTAACAAATATATCTTAAGAGAAGGACGGGATTTTAGGATCTACCTGGGGTTAGAATGACCCCGAACTGTGGACATATTATTAGTACTGGGTGACATTTTTGAGTGATATTGTGAACGTGATAAACATTCCTATTACGAGGCATTACGGTGGTGTACTCTAGAACAGTACAGTCAAATATGATTACCAAATTATTGAAGCTAGGTATTTGAATCCTAGAAGGGATAAGTACTAATCTTAGTTGGTTCCCGTTCCCAGTAAAGGAAAATATTGGGTGTCCAGAAGAACAAAGTGGGATGAAGCGTGGGGAGCTAAAGGTGATAGAGTGCCTTGTTGAAGTTTTTAGAATAAAGTAAGAGATGGGAGCATTAGTAAGAGGATAATAGGAGGATAAGTGAAGCGTCACGAGTAAAATGAGATAAATCGGCGTATAATGGTAAGTCAGAATGTGGCAAGATGATGAAGTTCATGGCCAAGTACATGAAGAGACAAGAGAAGACGGATCTTGAGGTCATAAGAGAGCATAAGCCATACGGTTATACCCATATTTCGAGAAATGAATTGGAGACTCCAGCAAGATTATCAAAAGGCTAAGTTAGATTCCCGGGGTAACGAAAATCAGTATGGGATAGTAAACAAGATAACCACATAGGAATTAGGAACCTGAGGGATTTCAATAATTCTTGGCGTCGAGATAATTACAGAGACCGCGTTCCAGAAATAATAAAATGGGTGACAGAAGAGTAACCTTTAAAGGTCAATGAAAATGTGACAAGACGCCGAAGATAAAGAGGTAAGCCGGGATTAAGTGTCCATCTAAATATAGAATGGTGAGAAAGAATGTATCAAAAGGTGAAACGAATGAGGTTATATTTAGCCAGACCCTATAGATAAAAGTAGAATATATGGAAGGTTACCTGAAGCATAAATACGAGAGCAAATCGAAAAATGGTTAGTAGTTGATTTATGAGGAGCCTAGTTATAGCCAAACAAGAGACCACAGGTAAATCATCAGATTATGCAGAATAGCATAGTGAACCCCAGCGTATGAAATTCAGTCTCGCAAATAAGATCATATTCCTCGAGAAGTGTTTAGATAGGAGTTGTATTAGATGAGTGTATAGAAGTAGCGGAGAATGCTATTGGACCTACAGAAGAGGCAGACAATTAGAATTTGAGTTCAAAAGTAACCCTATAAGCATAAGGGCACAAATGTAAGCAACTAAGGATAATTATAGGCGAGAAGAATCATTGAGTCAGGTATACAAAATAATGGACCACAGTTTTACAAATATCAGAGGGTCTACTACAATGAAAGACTAGCCGAGAAAAGAAGAGAGAAGACTTATATTAAGTATAGAGACTTGAACCCAATGTTATAGAAAATGTGATCTTTAATTAAAGTCTCATTAGAATATTGTATGTATTCCACAAATGAGTGGCATCTATTTTGGCTAATGAACGGAGAAACTGAATTAAGAGTGATATTCGAGATCATATGAGTTACAAGAAGTCCCACGATGTGTGGGAATTAAGATAAGTCAAGTATCCAGGCTGCAACTAGAAAGCTTTAAGGTAGCTAATGCCGTGAGGCGCAAATTAAAAGGCAGCTTAAGTTTACTTAACAACCAGAAGTCTAATTATTAGACCGAGATGATTACATAAATCGAGACCCAAAGTATTGCAGAATTTCCCTCAATAGCAGAAGCACAGAAAGACAGTGCAACGACCCTATCCCATAATAGCTCTAAGATAAATCCCAGTTAAAAGAGCACCATCCTTGGAGATAACAAAAGACAGAGTGGGGATGTCGAGGCTAAGTATGTGTCCCCACTATTGCGGGACTCAAAATAACACAATGGCGAGAGAGCATCATTCTTACCATTTGACTAAGAAGCACATATGACATCAGATTTGTAATCTAGAGTACTGCAGTAAATATAAGAGATGATCTAAGAGTAAATATAGCATGGCCACTTGGTCAATGAGACATCTCCTTTAGCCTGGCCACTTGGTCAGTAAGACATTTTATTTGGCCTGGCCACTTGGTCAGTGAGACATTTTATTTAGCCTGGTCTCTTGGTCAATGAGACAGTATTGCCTGGCCGACGGGTCAGTGAGACAGATTTTCCTAGCCGACGGGTCAATGAGATTTTACAGTTGCCTGGCTACTTGGTCAGTGAGATATATGATAGTATTATATTGCATTTCGTATGAGACAGGTCAGGTGAGACATTCATGCAGCTTCAGATTATTAAGTTTTTAGTTTAGTTTCAGTTTTAGTTATCTATTGCCTTACATACTCGGTATATTATTTCGTACTGACGTCCCTTTTGCAGGGGGGCGTTGCATTCATGCTACAGGTACAGATATATAGACTGATAGACCTCCCCATTAGGCAGGACCTGATATAAGCTGATTGGTGAGCTCTCTTTGTTTGGAGTTGTGAGGTATTTTGGAGTCTTTCTTTTGTGACTACAGATTGGATGGGTAGGTTGGGCCCTGTCCCGACCATGATACAGTTGTGCTTTTCTTAAAGTCATGTAGATGAGTCCTGTATAGAGTGTGTAAGTGTGATAGTTTTGCTGGCTTATAGATGTCTATTTTGGTATTGTTGGCTTTGTGCGATATTAGTAGCCTTGTTGGCTTGCTCAGTTGTATGTATATGTTTTGGGTGTGTATGCCCAGTTCAGATGAGATAACCAGTGTTTATATATATCCAGTTAGCCTTGCCGGCTTGTTGGTATTGTGTGTGTGCAGGTAGGCCATATCGACCTAAGTTGAGGGCTACCCATCTAGAGTTGCAAATTCAGAGTGGTTCGCTCGGGCCGAGTATGGCACCGAGTGCCGGCCACGCCTCTCCAGATTTGGGGCGTGATAAATTTTGTCATAGTTTGACTTGAAATAGTTGGGTCGACAAAAGCAAGACTTGGAGGACATTATTTTCATCTTTGGCTAACTCTTTGAAGCTTAGGAGCAAGAAACACCAACCACACCTAGGGTTTGAAGATTTGAAGGCAAACAATGAGAAATTCTTTACCCATTTCTTCAACTCTTGCTATGTATTGAATATTTTAGTTTGTAGTATTTAATTTTAATTCTTGAACCTTGTTTATGGAAGTATACATTGTTAAAATTTGGATTGAATATCTTGTTTTGCTTATGTATTAAACGATTTTTATTTCTAATGAAGTGGGTTAATGTTTCTCTATTTACTCTTTAAGCTTTAATGTTATTTAGTGGTTGCAAACATGATATTCCAAGTGCATTCGTGTTTTGATGATTGTCAAAATGTTTCAGAACCAGATAGAGACTTGGTCTATAACCTGCTCTCTGTGTACCTTGCACTGTCGGCAGAGACAGCTGTAAATCTAAGTGTAACAACCCGCTAGGTCATTATAGGGGGTGACTTAGAAAACTAGACCTGCGTTGGGAATTCCGAGGCCGCTGGTGGGTATGTAGTGTGTTTTTATGTATCTGTGCATATTTTGTTTGCGTCTGTAGGGACTTGTATTGGTGTTGGAATTTTTGAGTGAAAACTGGTGCAAAAACCCGAGCTACTTGTCAAAATGGACCTCTGCAGCGGGTGATGGGCCGCTGTAGCGGGTCTGTCGTAGCGAGGAGAGGGTCGCTGTCACGGGGAAGCGGGACATTAATGAGGTCCACCATAACAAGAGCTTTACCGCTATAGCGAGATTGCTGCAGGGAGGATTTGACCGCTGCAGCAGTCTACGCAAGGCAAAATCAGCATTTTATATTCTTTATTCCGAATCAATTCCCCACATAACACCCAAAACAGTTTCTAAGAATTGTTGTGGCGAAATTCTAAGGCTATGGATAGAGTACTATTGAAAGGTAAGTCTTAACCCTTGACTTTGTTAATTCCATCATCATGTTAGATTCCAGGATTAGTTAAAGGTTCGTTAATGGTGAATGAAAGGGATAAAACCCTAGAACTTAAGAAACCCTTGATTAATCAATGGGTTTTTGATTTTATTGCTGTTTAATCATCTAGGAGTATAGATTATCACTTCCTAGGATGAGAACTTGTCTATTAATGGTGGAACTTGTTGAATGAGACCTAGGGTTTCATAAAGATGATAACTTTGGCATAAAAACTGCTTGTAAAAGGGTCGAATTAATTAGAAACCCATGAATGGGAATAGTATGATGGTTTGGGGTTGATTTTATAATGAATTCACGCTTAGTGGTAGTTCACCCAACTGAAAAAGGTAGAATGTAGTTGGTTCTTTTCCCCAATTGTTGTATTGTTTGAGTGGATGATTCGGATACTCATGTAGCGCTATATTTCTAGACTTTGAATGTGCGAAAGCTTTGTGAAAGGGGAAAGATATTGCAGAGTGACTGCTTTATTCCAGTTCGGCTTTGAGGTAGGTTACGGTATACTTGATTTAGACTTTGATTAGTTGATTGTATGTGTTACGAAATTGACAGGAGAAGCATGATTAGGGCTTCAGACATAAAGTGTGGTTGGTAGTCGCTACAGTTGATAGTGATTGATTAATTATGTGATGAAATGATAAAGAAGGAATTCATAAATACTCTTCTTGTTGTCTTGGTGAAATCCCTTATTCATGTTATTGATGAATTAATACTTAAGTCTTGATGACTTGTGACATGGTGACTTGTGTTCCCTGATATTGATTTTGATTATTCACATTTATTATTGACTGTGGAACGAAAATACATTGTGATGAGAAAGATTTTATAAATATAAAAAGACACATTTGATAGGGGGTGAGGATGTGGCCTAATTATGAGCTCGTTATCCGAGGTCAGTTCCGGAGCGAGTAGTATATGGACACCATGGGTCCCCTGTAGGTCATGGCTAATGGGTCAGATACTTCCATTTAGTATGTGTGTACGGATATGTGATAGAGTTAAGATAATTTGTGATTTACGATTGTGTTTGGTGACTACATGGGTCTAGTTAATCTTATTGAATTCTAATTGTGTGGATTTATCTTATCCCTGTGTTGGCTGATATTTTGGTGTTGGATGATTCTTGTTGATGGCTTCGTGTGGTTATGTGCTATTGTGCCTATCTGTCTATTTTATTGATTTTGTGATTGTACGCATGATACTAATCTTACTCGGCCTATGATTTCTACCAGTACATAGTATTTGTACTGATACTACCTTACTGCATTCTTTTGAGTGTAGATTGTGATCCAAAGATATCTACGAGACCTTATATTTAGTATGAGGCCAATTTCCGCCAGATTCGAGGATGAGCTCTTATCCATGCCAGGTCGCCTTATGATCTTTCTTATTTTAGATATCTATTTCATTTCAGACATTTATATTATTTTTAGGCAATTATTCATTCTTTAGACAGTTATGTTTTAGAGTCCTTGTATGATGACTTTTGGATTTTGAGGTTGTAATAGTTAGATTTCCACATTTTATTTATCTATAGCATGACTAGACATTTGGAGATTTTTTTATATCTGTTATATCCTTGAATGTTTTAAAAATTGGCTAAATAATGTGGTAATCTTTTGGATGGTTGGTCAAGTAGATGGTTCGTCCACTAGGTGATTTGTGTGGGTGCCACTCACGACTGTTTGGGTCGTGACACCGAGCCATTTGCTGTAATGTGAGTTGGCCCATGCTTTAGGTCAAAATTGAAGAGTGGTCTTCCACTATATATATATATATATATATATATATATATATATATATATATATATATATATATATATATATATATATATAACATGATGGAAATATATTGAGTAGACTTGAAAGCCCAATCTAAATCGTGCTAAGCTACTGACACAAGTTCTCAAGATCTCTAAAAAACAAAGTTACTTTCAAGCTGAAGAATCAGCTACTGATATGAGTTTAGTCTATGTTCTTTAGGTTGTTGTAAATCTTTGGTCTTTTGTGCTTAAACCGTAAACTTGCTCTTCAATCAAAAGAAGCTAAAGAAGTTGTTTGTAAGTGTTCTAAATTCTCAAGGTTTCTTCCACAAGCTCTTGAGTGGTACACTAGGCTAAAGTTAGCATAGTTGCATTAGAGTTGTAACCTGAGTTGCTCGGTTAGTGGAGTTGAAATCCTACTCGGGTAGGTCATGGTTTTTAATTCCTTGAGAAAGGAGATTTCCACGTAAAAAATCTTGTGTTGATTCTTGTACTGCATTGCATAAGGGAACTGGTGCACAACTAGGTGCCTCATACATTATTTGGTAGACGCATAGCCTACAACAAAACATTAAGTGTGCCTTTTTACCTTGGCTTTTCTTGGAAATGAAAGTCCGAGTTAGGAAAAGAGTAAATAGTAAGGATTTGGGGCTTTAAATCTCATCTATTAATAACTTGAACTAGAAATGGGATAGTTAACTTGGGGTTAAATTGATTATGCTTAATATCACACTCTAAGGCTTGGAAAAGCTTAGAGTGAAATTCATTAATTTGGTTGGAAGACTTTCAATGAGAGCTTATAAATCATTATCTATTACATAGACTCGCTCTTAGTTGTAAAATCGTGAGATACATTGGATCGTTACTTGAGAGTATTTTATCATGTTAGGATTTAAATCCCAAATCCGACCTTTGTAAGCAGGTTCCCAGGAAAGATTGGAGGGTCACAGCTGGACCACTTAAATACCAACCTCCTTAGACAGAACCTACTTACGCCGTGATGTAAGCGAAGAATAAATAGCACACACAGATTTATAGTGGTTCACCCTCAATGTGAGAGCTACGTCCACGTTGCTGCTGCAGATCTTATTAAAGAAGAAATATTACAAGTGTTTACAACACTCAACCTCACAACCCCAATCCCAATTACACTCAAGAATTTTACCACAGAAAATTCTCTCAAAGACCTTCTCTTACTTAGGCCTTTCACTAAGAGTATTTCTCTTAGATTTTTTCTCTCTTGGGATGTGTATAGCAAATGATCTTAATGATGTCTTACAAATGAACCATAAGCTACCTATTTATAGGAATGAATTTCCTATGATGAGGTAAGCGCTTACATCACGACTATCATGAGGTAAGCGCTTACATCACGACTATGTGAACAAAAGAATTGACTTGTTTGGCCAATTCCACACCCAACAAATCTCCCACTTGAAGACTAATTTTAATTTGTCTTCACACTTTGATCGATGCAGCAGCTCTTTCCTAGTTTCATACTTCGTGCAGGCCAACTGAAGCTGAGCATAGCTTCAGTTTGTCTATCGTCACTGCCTTTGTCAGCATGTCTGCTGGATTCTGACTCCCTGCGATCTTCTCAAGCACTAGCGCTCCATCTTCCAAAGCTGATCTAATGAAATGGTACCGGAGTTGTATGTGCTTCGTTCGAGCATGGTAGACCGAGTTCTTTGCCAAATGAATGGCACTTTGGCTATCACAATATAGCACACTTCCCTCGTGGTCCTGATCCAATTCCCGCAGAAAAGATTGTAGCCACATCATTTCCTTTGTGGCCTCCGTCACAGCAACGTACTCAGCCTCACAACTAAAGAGAGCTACTATCTTTTGCAACTTGGAAACCCAAGAGATTGCAGTACCTCCGAAGGTGTAAACATACCCGGATGTGCTCTTTCTGCTATCAATATCACCACCGTTGTCAGCATCAACATACCCTTGCAATCTTGTTTTTGATTTTCGGAAATACAGAGCTGAACTCGAGCTGCCTTTCAGATATCTGAATATCCACTTCACAGCCTCCCAGTGTTGCTTTCCCGGATTGCTCATAAATCGGCTGACAACTCCCACTGCATGTGCAATGTCTGGCCTTGTACATATCATTGCATACATAAGACTACCGATTGCAGATGCATAAGGTATCTTGTCCATCTGCTTCTTCTCATCCTCGGTAGTCGGCGACTGATCCTTTGACAACCGAAAGTGTCCAGCCAAGGGAGTGCTGACTGGCTTGGCATCATGCATGTTAAACCTTTTGATAACTTTCCTCACATATTCTTCTTGTGAGAGTTTGATGCCCTCCTTGCTTCGGTCGATTCTCATCCCAAGGATTTGCTTTGCAGCTCCCAAATCCTTCATTGCAAACTCTTCCGATAACCATTTTTTCAACCGATCAATCTCTTGTAAGTTTGCTCCTACGATTAGCATGTCGTCGACATAGAGTAGCAGTATCATGTACGAGTCTTCAAATTTTTTGAAGTAACAGCAGTGATCTGCCTCGCACTTTGAAAAATCAGCTTTCTTCATAAAGCTGTCAAACTTTAAATACCACTGTCTTGGAGCCTGCTTTAGTCCGTACAGACTCTTTTGAAGTTTGCACACCAGATTCTCCTTTCCTTTGATTTTGAATCCCTCCGGCTGTCGCATGTAGATTTCCTCGTCTAGATCACCGTGAAGAAATGCAGTTTTCACGTCCATCTGTTGCAGATGTAGATTTTCCTTTGCTACCAGCCCAAGAACAGTTCTGATAGTCACCATCTTGACTACGGGAGAGAAGATCTCCGTATAGTCAATGCCTTCTTTCTGTTGAAATCCCTTTGCAACCAGCCTTGCTTTATAACGCTTGCTTCCATTGGGTTCTTCCTTTATCCGATAAACCCATTTGTTTTGCAATGCCTTTTTATCCTTTGGCAACCCGGATAATTCCCATGTATGATTTGCCGATAGTGAATCCATTTCATCCTTCATTGCCAGCTCCCACTTAGTCGATTCATCGACTTGCATTGCTTCTTCATAACATTCCGGCTCCCCTCTATCAGTGAGTAGAATGTAGTTGAGGGATGGAGAGTACCTGTGAAGCGGCTTCCTGATCCTGGATGATCTACGCAGCTCTGTGATTGGCGTCTGTTCATTTGTTTCAGAATCAGCACTTTCATCAGCACCTTCTCGGATTGTTTGTTCCTCTGCCTCGGTTGTACCTGGCTGCGGCTCAGGTGCAGGAAAGTCCCTCAAATCGACTATTTCCGATTCCTTGTCATGACATTCTGAATTCTTTTGCAGCTTGTCTTTGTACAGTACCTCTTCGTTAAACACAACATTCCTGCTTCGGATGATCTTCCGATTTTGTTCATCCCAAAATCGGTACCCAAGCTCGGTGTCACCATAGCCAATGAAGTAACACTTCTTTGATTTTGGATCAAGCTTGCTTCTAGCCGTATCATCATTATGAACATATGATAAGCAACCGAACACTTTCAGAAATGAAAGATTTACCTTCTTGCCACTCCAGACTTCTTCTGGAATTCTGAAATCCAAGGGAACTGATGGTCCTCGGTTAATTAAGAAGGCCGCGGCATTGACTGCATCTGCCCAGAATGTCTTGGGCAGTCCAGAGTGTATTCTCATACTCCGAGCACGCTCGTTCAACGTTCGGTTCATTCTTTCGGCTACTCCATTCTGTTGCGGCGTTCCAGGAATAGTCTTCATCATCTTGATCCCATTATCGGCACAGTACCGTTTGAAATCACCATCAGTGTATTCTCCGCCGTTGTCGGACCTCAAACACTTCAACTTGAGGTTTGTTTCATTCTCGACCATGGCTTTCCATCTTTTTAATACACTAAACACATCAGATTTATTTTTCATAAAATAAACCCATACCTTCCTGGTTGAATCATCAATGAAGGTCACGTAGTAGAGTGATCCTCCAAGGGAGGGTACAGTGGTAGGTCCCCACACGTCTGTGTGCACCAATTCCAGCTTTTCGACCTTCAACTCTCTGCCTGCACTTGAGAAGCTTACTCGCTTTTGTTTTCCGAGAATGCAGCTCTCACACGTATGAAGGTCCACCGTCTTCAGCTCCGGAATTAAGCCATTTGTCACCAACAGCTTCATCCCCTTTTGGCTGATATGCCCAAGCCGACGATGCCACAAATCTGTCTTCTTTGTGTTGTCAACCACAGCAACAATATCACGACAACTATCCGTCATGTAGAGCGTGTCAATCTTCTTTCCTCGGCCAACTACCATAGCACCTTTCGCCACCTTCCAAGACCCATTACCAAAGTTGAGATCATATCCCTCATCATCAAGCTGACCTACTGAAATCAGGTTTCGCATCAGCTTTGGAACATGTCTAACTTTTGTAATCTTCCACGAGGATCCATTTGACATCTTCAAATTAATGTCTCCCGTGCCAACAACGTCTAGCGGCTCTCCATCGGCTAAATAAACTTTGCCGAGATTCCCAGCCACGTAGTTTGTCATTATATCATGATGTGGGGTGGTATGAAAGGACGCTCCTGAGTCAAGCACCCAAGAGTCTATCGGGCTGTCAACCGATAGCAACAACGCATCGCCAATGTCTTCCGTAGCAGCGTTGATTCCAGCCCCCTTGTTGTCCTTCTTCTTTGGCGCCCTGCAGTTCTTCTTGAAGTGACCTGGTTTTCCACAGTTCCAACACTCATGTGTTCGTCCTGGTCTGGATTGACCCCTGCCATTCCTTGACTTCGATCTGCCCCTATTTCGGTTGTAGTTTCTGTCATAATTTCTGCTTCTGTTTTCAACATTAAAAGCAGAACTCGTCGATGCCTCTCCCGAATCTGTCCTGCGCACCTCCTCAGCAAGGATACGATCCCTAACATCGTTGAACTTTAGTTTGTCACTGCCGACAGAATTACTAACCGCTGCTCTCATTGGCTCCCAGCTATTTGGTAGGGATGCCAACAAAATTAGAGCTTGCACTTCATCATCGAAGTCAATTTTTACCGATGACAATTGATTTACAATGGTATTGAATTCATTTATGTATGCAGCAACATGAGCATTTTCCATCATCTTTAGATGAAATAGTTTCTTCATGAGAAATACCTTATTATTTGCCGAAGGTTTCTCATACATGTCAGACAATACCTTCATCATATCTGCGGTGGTCTTCTCCTTTGCCACGTTGTGAGCAACGTTTTTCGACAGCGTCAGTCGAATGACTCCCAGAACTTGTCTGTCGAGGAGATCCCAATCTGCTTGCTTCATCTCCTCTGGTTTCGGACTCAGAGGTTCATGAAGCTTTCTGCCATATAAATAATCTTCAATTTGCATTCTCCAGAACGCAAAATCTGTACCATCGAATTTACCGATGCCGTACGTCGTACCATCTTCGCCTCCCATCGTTTCTAAATCACAACACAACCTGTTGCTCTGATACCAGTTGTTAGGATTTAAATCCCAAATCCGACCTTTGTAAGCAGGTTCCCAGGAAAGATTGGAGGGTCACAGCTGGACCACTTAAATACCAACCTCCTTATACAGAACCTACTTGTCACATCCCGACTTTACTAGGGTGTGATGGGCACCCGACCCCGTATTCGGAGCCGAGCGAACCCGCTGACTCTTATTACATACTTAACCTCTTTGGACTCTTACATCAATAAGGAGTGGAAGACATAGTAAAGCTTTCAATTTTTTTTTTCATCGTACTCAAATCTAATATAATCTGTTATCATATGGACTCTATAACATAACATAAAATGACACATAGGCTAGTAGAGCCGTTCACAATACCGACATCCTATACCCACGACTCTGTCTGCAAAGTCTCTAACATTTATCACACATCGTAGCACATGTATTTTGACTCGGTAGCACTCCAGGAACAAGTGGAGCTTGCCAACTCTGCTGGAATATCTTCTATATTAGCTTCAACTCATCTGGGTGCACCTGCGCGGCATGAAACGCAGCCCCCGAAGAAAGAGGGGGTCAGTACGAGCAATGTACTGAGTATGTAAGGCAGGAATAGTAACATAGTAAGAAATGAGCGTATGAACAATAACTGCATGGAAACATGGAACATGTCATAGGATAAAAGAGTAACCTGTACATATGAGTGCCGCTTAGGCGGATGCCATGCATACTTATCTGGTCATATCATATCATGTCATATCATATCATATCATATCATATCATATCATATCATGTCATAGCGCCGAAATACGTCGGCTCGCCCATATATCCCGCGTCCGGGACGATATCATGTATCATACTCCAACTGATCAGGTGGTTGTGCGTCTATAGCGCCTTACCTTTCCCCTTACCCCATATACATATACGTATATCATGTTCATATATCAGCGTCTATAGCGCTCTGGCCCCTTTTTCCCATATACATATACGTGTATCATGTACATATGTCAGCGTCTATAGCGCTCTGGCCCTTTTTCCCATATACATATACATATACCATTTACATATATCATGTGAGCAGCATGCAGGAGAGCCCAAGAAATGCTATAAGTCCATCGGGGTGACGTAAGGTCGGTAACCTCCGATTATATTATGGAATAGCCATGGGCGTCGTGTCTCACCTTGAAGGGAAAATTAATATAAGGCGAGACTATCAATGGAGAGTGTCATCATGAGAAAACATAGAACCGGATCATAAGGCATCGTTTCATATACTTGGAACCTTTAAAATAGTCATTATCCATAATAGAATTGAGAAATCAAGAAATAACTTAACATTTTCATATTGTCATATTCATGGTAGGAACATATCGTCAACATATCTGTTATAGACATTTTCTCATATTTGACATCATCGTTGTCATTATAACATCATATTCATCATCTTAGTCATAAGAGTTTCCTATCTCTTAAAACTTGGTTTTCGGAAAATATGGGCATTTTGAAGAAAACAATTATGAACTTTTAGGAAAAGACTTATACCTTGGAGTCATAGACTTATAGCTTTTGCAAGTAAAGAAGATATATAAAAAAGACATTTGAGACATTACGACTTGGAGATCATGCCTTTGAAAGAAAAGGGACGAGCCTTACATACCTGTTTCACGTCCTATTAGCTACGCTTATGTGTCCGAGCTTGTAAGTCTACATTTAAGATAATTCACACTAATGTTAGCCTTTTCATCGTACACTTGTACCATAATTCAAATTATACTATTTTATATTCTGCCGAAAATCGGGCAGCATCTCCCCTGTTTATATGCCTAGCCCAAATTTTTAATTCAGCAGCCAACAACAACAACAACAATACCAACATCAATTATAATGTTTCCAACTCCAAAATATCTCATAAAACAGCCCACACTCAGTATACAATTATTTAATCGCGTATTCTTCGTAAATAAACCGGTATTAGCACAAATAGAAAGAGATTCATACCTTTCTCCCTTTAATATTGCTTAATCTCCACTTTTCCACGCTAAATTTAGGCTACCACACACTGTTATATGATTCTACACCAATAATTATACGCTACCCGGACTGGAATTTAGAATTTATACCTGGTTTGGGCAAAAATTTGGTGGAGAGTTGGGGAGAACTCTCCAGATTTTTGGAGAGTTTTTAGGGGTGTTTTTCGTAGTTTTGGAACGAAAATGAGGGGGTCTCCCCCTCTTTATAATTGTTTTGGAAGCTGCCAGAAGCACCTGGAAAAGTGTTCAGCGCGATCGCGCTACCTTCTGGCGCGTTCGCGCAGAGTTAATTAAATTCCTTCTGCGCGTTCGCGCCCCCTGTGGGCGCGTTCGCGCAGGTTTAAAATTTCTGACTGGATGTTCGTTCAGTAAAACGGTCATAACTCTTGATCCCGATATCGTATGAGGGCCCATGACCTATGGTTGGAAAGCTCTTTCAATTATCTACAACTTTTATTTCTGGAGGTTTTCCCAAATTCCAAACTTATAATGCCGTTTTTGCCCTTTCAAGTCAGATCATCCGAAAACGTTTCTTTAAATCGTCCTTTTGGAGGGCTTATGCCCATTTTTGGCTTATGGGTCCTTCTTAGGACTTGCTCAACTTTCCATATACTATCCGTATGTATCTTCATATGTCATTTATAAAACTCCGACATGTGGACCCCACTTATCTTGCAGCAACGAGGGCTTTTCGTCAATTAACATATGAACTAATTTACACCATATGGTCTCCAAATGTCATATATATATGCCATTATTACCTTCTTATAACACAACCTTCATTCTGAAATTGATCTTCAGATTTTTGTTCAGCGCGTTCGCGCCACGTTGGGGGCGCGTTCGCGCTGTATTGGCCCCTTTGGCCCATTCTAAGCCGTCTACAGTTTTTGGTAACGCAAAATTTTCCCGGGGTGTAACATCCTTCCCCCCTTAGAAACATTCGTCCTCGAATGTTCATACTAGTCTTGTAGTCTGTCCATAATCTTATTCTCGGGTACATTCCGTTATCGTTCCATTCTTCCTTTAATGCGATTATCCCATAACAAGTATGTTCGTTATTCCAATATATTGTTAATATGTCTCCCTTCATTGGAATATCGCTCAATTCTTTTATGCCTCATAAATTATTTTTAGTTCGATCTTAAAAGATGCCCTTCAATCACTCTATTTCTTTGCTGACTAGCCCCTGGATCTTATTGAACTCGTTTCTACAAAAATTCTCGCTCCCAACTACATCTATTTGTCATAGTTGGAATTCGTCGTTTCAATCTCTTCACTTACGCTTTCCTTACTTACTTCCCCCCTTTTTGGGTTTTATTTATATCATTCGTAAATCTATTGACTGTCCTCTTTTGTTCCATGTTACCATACTTTATCCTTTTTATGTGCCTACCTTTGATCTTTTATATATTTACTACCAACTAACCCATAAAATACTTCCAGACGCTATTCAAGCCTATGCAAATTTCAAAGTTGTACTGCACTTTCTTTCTCTTCACCAGTCTAGTCTATCTCGTCCTACGTGGCCTCTATAAGGTTTCTAACCTCTCCACATACTCTGATTTCCTTTAGGTTACCCTAATTTCACATTCGTCTCCTATACCTATATTTATGGAATTTTCAGTACACTTCCCAGGGGGTCACCCATCCTGAAATTGCTCCCACCTGAGCACGCTTAACCTCGAAACTTCACTGGAATTCAGTGCCTTAATACTGATATTTTCGCGTCCGCTTCCTCTCATGACCTTTATTACATGTTCTGAAGCAAACTGAAGTCTTACAGGCTCCGGGACATTTTCGTATCACGTCCTTTCTTTTGCAATTACTATTTTACCCTTTTTGATTCCCAATGTTCACCTTTCACTTACGTGCATAATTATCTTTCGTCCTGGATTCCCAGATTCCTGATGGTAACAATTATACTTTCGTCGTCGTTACTTATGCATATCCGATTATTAGCCAGTTCGGACTACTAATCGTCTTTCTCACAATTTTTCTTCATGCCATGTCCAAATCTGTGGCTCCTCTAAGCGGCACATCTCACTTATTGTCTGTTTACGATGTTTCCTTTCCACGCTTTTTCCTATTAAACATACCCAGCAATTCTGACAGAATCTCATTTACCATTCTTATTATTTACAGTCCGTATGCAGCAGATATCGACAAGACCTCACAGAACATACGGCTATATAACACGCTCTAGCTATCCAGAGCTTCCAGTTCTAGAACAAATGTCAATACTTACCCCTGTGGCTCTCCATATCGCCATTCACTTTCTTCCGTCGTATATAAGGCTTATGTAAGGAATTTCCATTTTCCTATGACTTGGCTCTATCGCACGATCTTAAGACAAAAAGAAGGTCAACAATCCCTAGATGTCCCACAGACTCCTATTTATAAATGTGGCCGGCTTCACACCCATAAACAGGACTCTACTGGACACGACTTTGCAGACAACCCCTTAGACCGACTTGCTCTGATACCACTTTGTCACATCCCGACTTTACTAGGGTGTGATGGGCACCCGACCCCGTATTCGGAGCCGAGCGAACCCGCTGACTCTTATTACATACTTAACCTCTTTGGACTCTTACATCAATAAGGAGTGGAAGACATAGTAAAGCTTTCAATTTTTTTTTTCATCGTACTCAAATCAAATATAATCTGTTATCATATGGACTCTATAACATAACATAAAATGACACATAGGCTAGTAAAGCCGTTCACAATACCGACATCCTGTACCCACGACTCTGTCTGCAAAGTCTCTAACATTTATCACACATCGTAGCACATGTATTTTGACTCGGTAGCACTCCAGGAACAAGTGGAGCTTGCCAACTCTGCTGGAATATCTTCTATATTAGCTTCAACTCATCTGGGTGCACCTGCGCGGCATGAAACGCAGCCCCCGAAGAAAGAGGGGGTCAGTACGAGCAATGTACTGAGTATGTAAGGCAGGAATAGTAACATAGTAAGAAATGAGCGTATGAACAATAACTGCATGGAAACATGGAACATGTCATAGGATAAAAGAGTAACCTGTACATATGAGTGCCGCTTAGGCGGATGCCATGCATACTTATCTGGTCATATCATATCATGTCATATCATATCATATCATATCATATCATATCATATCATGTCATAGCGCCGAAATACGTCGGCTCGCCCATATATCCCGCGTCCGGGACGATATCATGTATCATACTCCAACTGATCAGGTGGTTGTGCGTCTATAGCGCCTTACCTTTCCCCTTACCCCATATACATATACGTATATCATGTTCATATATCAGCGTCTATAGCGCTCTGGCCCCTTTTTCCCATATACATATACGTGTATCATGTACATATGTCAGCGTCTATAGCGCTCTGGCCCTTTTTCCCATATACATATACATATACCATTTACATATATCATGTGAGCAGCATGCAGGAGAGCCCAAGAAATGCTATAAGTCCATCGGGGTGACGTAAGGTCGGTAACCTCCGATTATATTATGGAATAGCCATGGGCGTCGTGTCTCACCTTGAAGGGAAAATTAATATAAGGCGAGACTATCAATGGAGAGTGTCATCATGAGAAAACATAGAACCGGATCATAAGGCATCGTTTCATATACTTGGAACCTTTAAAATAGTCATTATCCATAATAGAATTGAGAAATCAAGAAATAACTTAACATTTTCATATTGTCATATTCATGGTAGGAACATATCGTCAACATATCTGTTATAGACATTTTCTCATATTTGACATCATCGTTGTCATTATAACATCATATTCATCATCTTAGTCATAAGAGTTTCCTATCTCTTAAAACTTGGTTTTCGGAAAATATGGGCATTTTGAAGAAAACAATTATGAACTTTTAGGAAAAGACTTATACCTTGGAGTCATAGACTTATAGCTTTTGCAAGTAAAGAAGATATATAAAAAAGACATTTGAGACATTACGACTTGGAGATCATGCCTTTGAAAGAAAAGGGACGAGCCTTACATACCTGTTTCACGTCCTATTAGCTACGCTTATGTGTCCGAGCTTGTAAGTCTACATTTAAGATAATTCACACTAATGTTAGCCTTTTCATCGTACACTTGTACCATAATTCAAATTATACTATTTTATATTCTGCCGAAAATCGGGCAGCATCTCCCCTGTTTATATGCCTAGCCCAAATTTTTAATTCAGCAGCCAACAACAACAACAACAATACCAACATCAATTATAATGTTTCCAACTCCAAAATATCTCATAAAACAGCCCACACTCAGTATACAATTATTTAATCGCGTATTCTTCGTAAATAAACCGGTATTAGCACAAATAGAAAGAGATTCATACCTTTCTCCCTTTAATATTGCTTAATCTCCACTTTTCCACGCTAAATTTAGGCTACCACACACTGTTATATGATTCTACACCAATAATTATACGCTACCCGGACTGGAATTTAGAATTTATACCTGGTTTGGGCAAAAATTTGGTGGAGAGTTGGGGAGAACTCTCCAGATTTTTGGAGAGTTTTTAGGGGTGTTTTTCGTAGTTTTGGAACGAAAATGAGGGGGTCTCCCCCTCTTTATAATTGTTTTGGAAGCTGCCAGAAGCACCTGGAAAAGTGTTCAGCGCGATCGCGCTACCTTCTGGCGCGTTCGCGCAGAGTTAATTAAATTCCTTCTGCGCGTTCGCGCCCCCTGTGGGCGCGTTCGCGCAGGTTTAAAATTTCTGACTGGATGTTCGTTCAGTAAAACGGTCATAACTCTTGATCCCGATATCGTATGAGGGCCCATGACCTATGGTTGGAAAGCTCTTTCAATTATCTACAACTTTTATTTCTGGAGGTTTTCCCAAATTCCAAACTTATAATGCCGTTTTTGCCCTTTCAAGTCAGATCATCCGAAAACGTTTCTTTAAATCGTCCTTTTGGAGGGCTTATGCCCATTTTTGGCTTATGGGTCCTTCTTAGGACTTGCTCAACTTTCCATATACTATCCGTATGTATCTTCATATGTCATTTATAAAACTCCGACATGTGGACCCCACTTATCTTGCAGCAACGAGGGCTTTTCGTCAATTAACATATGAACTAATTTACACCATATGGTCTCCAAATGTCATATATATATGCCATTATTACCTTCTTATAACACAACCTTCATTCTGAAATTGATCTTCAGATTTTTGTTCAGCGCGTTCGCGCCACGTTGGGGGCGCGTTCGCGCTGTATTGGCCCCTTTGGCCCATTCTAAGCCGTCTACAGTTTTTGGTAACGCAAAATTTTCCCGGGGTGTAACATCCTTCCCCCCTTAGAAACATTCGTCCTCGAATGTTCATACTAGTCTTGTAGTCTGTCCATAATCTTATTCTCGGGTACATTCCGTTATCGTTCCATTCTTCCTTTAATGCGATTATCCCATAACAAGTATGTTCGTTATTCCAATATATTGTTAATATGTCTCCCTTCATTGGAATATCGCTCAATTCTTTTATGCCTCATAAATTATTTTTAGTTCGATCTTAAAAGATGCCCTTCAATCACTCTATTTCTTTGCTGACTAGCCCCTGGATCTTATTGAACTCGTTTCTACAAAAATTCTCGCTCCCAACTACATCTATTTGTCATAGTTGGAATTCGTCGTTTCAATCTCTTCACTTACGCTTTCCTTACTTACTTCCCCCCTTTTTGGGTTTTATTTATATCATTCGTAAATCTATTGACTGTCCTCTTTTGTTCCATGTTACCATACTTTATCCTTTTTATGTGCCTACCTTTGATCTTTTATATATTTACTACCAACTAACCCATAAAATACTTCCAGACGCTATTCAAGCCTATGCAAATTTCAAAGTTGTACTGCACTTTCTTTCTCTTCACCAGTCTAGTCTATCTCGTCCTACGTGGCCTCTATAAGGTTTCTAACCTCTCCACATACTCTGATTTCCTTTAGGTTACCCTAATTTCACATTCGTCTCCTATACCTATATTTATGGAATTTTCAGTACACTTCCCAGGGGGTCACCCATCCTGAAATTGCTCCCACCTGAGCACGCTTAACCTCGAAACTTCACTGGAATTCAGTGCCTTAATACTGATATTTTCGCGTCCGCTTCCTCTCATGACCTTTATTACATGTTCTGA
Organism: Lycium barbarum; assembly: GCF_019175385.1. Classification (NCBI taxonomy): domain Eukaryota; kingdom Viridiplantae; phylum Streptophyta; class Magnoliopsida; order Solanales; family Solanaceae; genus Lycium; species Lycium barbarum. The sequence continues at coordinate 108,899,257 of NC_083344.1, read as the reverse complement.
AGCAAACTGAAGTCTTACAGGCTCCGGGACATTTTCGTATCACGTCCTTTCTTTTGCAATTACTATTTTACCCTTTTTGATTCCCAATGTTCACCTTTCACTTACGTGCATAATTATCTTTCGTCCTGGATTCCCAGATTCCTGATGGTAACAATTATACTTTCGTCGTCGTTACTTATGCATATCCGATTATTAGCCAGTTCGGACTACTAATCGTCTTTCTCACAATTTTTCTTCATGCCATGTCCAAATCTGTGGCTCCTCTAAGCGGCACATCTCACTTATTGTCTGTTTACGATGTTTCCTTTCCACGCTTTTTCCTATTAAACATACCCAGCAATTCTGACAGAATCTCATTTACCATTCTTATTATTTACAGTCCGTATGCAGCAGATATCGACAAGACCTCACAGAACATACGGCTATATAACACGCTCTAGCTATCCAGAGCTTCCAGTTCTAGAACAAATGTCAATACTTACCCCTGTGGCTCTCCATATCGCCATTCACTTTCTTCCGTCGTATATAAGGCTTATGTAAGGAATTTCCATTTTCCTATGACTTGGCTCTATCGCACGATCTTAAGACAAAAAGAAGGTCAACAATCCCTAGATGTCCCACAGACTCCTATTTATAAATGTGGCCGGCTTCACACCCATAAACAGGACTCTACTGGACACGACTTTGCAGACAACCCCTTAGACCGACTTGCTCTGATACCACTTTGTCACATCCCGACTTTACTAGGGTGTGATGGGCACCCGACCCCGTATTCGGAGCCGAGCGAACCCGCTGACTCTTATTACATACTTAACCTCTTTGGACTCTTACATCAATAAGGAGTGGAAGACATAGTAAAGCTTTCAATTTTTTTTTTCATCGTACTCAAATCAAATATAATCTGTTATCATATGGACTCTATAACATAACATAAAATGACACATAGGCTAGTAAAGCCGTTCACAATACCGACATCCTGTACCCACGACTCTGTCTGCAAAGTCTCTAACATTTATCACACATCGTAGCACATGTATTTTGACTCGGTAGCACTCCAGGAACAAGTGGAGCTTGCCAACTCTGCTGGAATATCTTCTATATTAGCTTCAACTCATCTGGGTGCACCTGCGCGGCATGAAACGCAGCCCCCGAAGAAAGAGGGGGTCAGTACGAGCAATGTACTGAGTATGTAAGGCAGGAATAGTAACATAGTAAGAAATGAGCGTATGAACAATAACTGCATGGAAACATGGAACATGTCATAGGATAAAAGAGTAACCTGTACATATGAGTGCCGCTTAGGCGGATGCCATGCATACTTATCTGGTCATATCATATCATGTCATATCATATCATATCATATCATATCATATCATATCATGTCATAGCGCCGAAATACGTCGGCTCGCCCATATATCCCGCGTCCGGGACGATATCATGTATCATACTCCAACTGATCAGGTGGTTGTGCGTCTATAGCGCCTTACCTTTCCCCTTACCCCATATACATATACGTATATCATGTTCATATATCAGCGTCTATAGCGCTCTGGCCCCTTTTTCCCATATACATATACGTGTATCATGTACATATGTCAGCGTCTATAGCGCTCTGGCCCTTTTTCCCATATACATATACATATACCATTTACATATATCATGTGAGCAGCATGCAGGAGAGCCCAAGAAATGCTATAAGTCCATCGGGGTGACGTAAGGTCGGTAACCTCCGATTATATTATGGAATAGCCATGGGCGTCGTGTCTCACCTTGAAGGGAAAATTAATATAAGGCGAGACTATCAATGGAGAGTGTCATCATGAGAAAACATAGAACCGGATCATAAGGCATCGTTTCATATACTTGGAACCTTTAAAATAGTCATTATCCATAATAGAATTGAGAAATCAAGAAATAACTTAACATTTTCATATTGTCATATTCATGGTAGGAACATATCGTCAACATATCTGTTATAGACATTTTCTCATATTTGACATCATCGTTGTCATTATAACATCATATTCATCATCTTAGTCATAAGAGTTTCCTATCTCTTAAAACTTGGTTTTCGGAAAATATGGGCATTTTGAAGAAAACAATTATGAACTTTTAGGAAAAGACTTATACCTTGGAGTCATAGACTTATAGCTTTTGCAAGTAAAGAAGATATATAAAAAAGACATTTGAGACATTACGACTTGGAGATCATGCCTTTGAAAGAAAAGGGACGAGCCTTACATACCTGTTTCACGTCCTATTAGCTACGCTTATGTGTCCGAGCTTGTAAGTCTACATTTAAGATAATTCACACTAATGTTAGCCTTTTCATCGTACACTTGTACCATAATTCAAATTATACTATTTTATATTCTGCCGAAAATCGGGCAGCATCTCCCCTGTTTATATGCCTAGCCCAAATTTTTAATTCAGCAGCCAACAACAACAACAACAATACCAACATCAATTATAATGTTTCCAACTCCAAAATATCTCATAAAACAGCCCACACTCAGTATACAATTATTTAATCGCGTATTCTTCGTAAATAAACCGGTATTAGCACAAATAGAAAGAGATTCATACCTTTCTCCCTTTAATATTGCTTAATCTCCACTTTTCCACGCTAAATTTAGGCTACCACACACTGTTATATGATTCTACACCAATAATTATACGCTACCCGGACTGGAATTTAGAATTTATACCTGGTTTGGGCAAAAATTTGGTGGAGAGTTGGGGAGAACTCTCCAGATTTTTGGAGAGTTTTTAGGGGTGTTTTTCGTAGTTTTGGAACGAAAATGAGGGGGTCTCCCCCTCTTTATAATTGTTTTGGAAGCTGCCAGAAGCACCTGGAAAAGTGTTCAGCGCGATCGCGCTACCTTCTGGCGCGTTCGCGCAGAGTTAATTAAATTCCTTCTGCGCGTTCGCGCCCCCTGTGGGCGCGTTCGCGCAGGTTTAAAATTTCTGACTGGATGTTCGTTCAGTAAAACGGTCATAACTCTTGATCCCGATATCGTATGAGGGCCCATGACCTATGGTTGGAAAGCTCTTTCAATTATCTACAACTTTTATTTCTGGAGGTTTTCCCAAATTCCAAACTTATAATGCCGTTTTTGCCCTTTCAAGTCAGATCATCCGAAAACGTTTCTTTAAATCGTCCTTTTGGAGGGCTTATGCCCATTTTTGGCTTATGGGTCCTTCTTAGGACTTGCTCAACTTTCCATATACTATCCGTATGTATCTTCATATGTCATTTATAAAACTCCGACATGTGGACCCCACTTATCTTGCAGCAACGAGGGCTTTTCGTCAATTAACATATGAACTAATTTACACCATATGGTCTCCAAATGTCATATATATATGCCATTATTACATTCTTATAACACAACCTTCATTCTGAAATTGATCTTCAGATTTTTGTTCAGCGCGTTCGCGCTGTATTGGCCCCTTTGGCCCATTCTAAGCCGTCTACAGTTTTTGGTAACGCAAAATTTTCCCGGGGTGTAACACTACTTACGCCGTGATGTAAGCGAAGAATAAATAGCACACACAGATTTATAGTGGTTCACCCTCAATGTGAGAGCTACGTCCACGTTGCTGCTGCAGATATTATTAAAGAAGAAATATTACAAGTGTTTACAACACTCAACCTCACAACCCCAATCCCAATTACACTCAAGAATTTTACCACAGAAAATTCTCTCAAAGACCTTCTCGTAAATGTTAGCATATAAAACTGAAATTACTTCTCCGATGGTGTATGCATATCAAGCATATTTTAGAAGAAAACAAAAATTAAACAAGAATCAATAAGCAACCAATATAAGAATGCTTTCACACATTTATCATTCATTCTTTATATACTACTTACTAAGTTGAACGTATGGGAGAAGTAAGGTTTTTGTCTTTCAACATGAACTCTTGTAACATTATTTATCACACAATTAGTAATATGTCTAATATCAATATTACATTCAACAAAAAATTATGTCTCAGTAAATTCAAATGAAATAATTTAGTGAGTGATAATAATGTAGAACAAAAACGAAAAATGATTACTAAACCTTGTCAGCAAGTTTTCGATCTTTAGCTTCCATAGTCGGTGCATTTACTGGAAATAGAAAACAAGAGAAGAATAAATAATTGGTTGAATAAGAAAATCTCAAACATTACAAATATGTACACACACCAAAAAAAAAAAAAAAAAAAAAAAACACACACAGACACACACATGAAATCATCTAGTACTGCATCAAAGTCTAATGCAAGATATATTTTTTTAATAACTGCTAATGATTTCAATCGAGCAACTTGGATGTATCTTATGTCCAAAAAGTCGGCCACTAAATTTTACTTGATGCATTATCTGCAATTGACAAAAATCAAATTTAGTACTACTGTCAAGTTAGTAAAACTTGACAGTAGTACTAGGCATGTTGTTGTTGTTGTTGTCAAGTTAAGTAAAACAAACAACGGAGTTGAATTCAGTCATGGTGGTTTGCTGACATGCATATTACTTTGAGAATAGTATAGGAAAGCAAACTACTTTTGTCTATAAACCAGAACAAAACGGAGTGAGGGGATTGTGTTTTCGTTCATGTTTGTCAATTTAATTTTGGAGTGAATGTGTGCTTACCATTGTTTACCTTATTAACAGAATGCCAAGAAAGCTACTTGAAAATAAGATACCATACGAGACTCTATTGAGAGAAAAGCCTAAGTTGAGAGAAAAGCCTAAGTGTGAATATTTAAAAACATTTAGTTGTCTGTGTTACTATGCAAGAAAGACAAGAAATAAATTTGAGAGTAGGCCCAGACATTTATTTGTTGGTTATTCAGAAACCAAAAGGGCGCCTATAAAATTTATGACTTGGAAATAGAAAAAATTGTGGTATATCACATGATGTGTTTTTCTATGAACATTCATTCGCATTTGCTGAACTAATCAGGAGCAAAGTTGTGAAGCCATACATGGATACCGACGAATAGATGAACAATGAGTATGGGGATAGTGATTAACGTAGAAAAATTATATAACATTGAAAAGGCAGATAAAATCAGAAGTATCTATCAAAACGATAAACATTCAAGCAAAGGCAATGGTCAGGATATAAACTAAGGATATGTTAAATAGGAACAAATGTAGGAACAATTTCGAAATATCTTAGAAATTTCACTAAAATAAGCTCTGCATAGCTATGTGTAGTAGATAAGGACTAATTAAACAGATATACTGGGACTCATATAATAAAAATTGTAAACTGGCAGAGTACAAACCTAATATTAACTTCCTCATTTCATCTTGCAACAATAAACTAAGAAGATACAAAACATATTTCTATTTCATAACACATATTTCATCTCGTTAACTCCGCCTGTGTGAGCTCGCTCACATTGCCGGTCCCAAGCCCGGATAAAGGAGGAGGGTTGCCGAGGGTCAATCGGAAACAGCCTCCCTACCCAGGTAGGGGTAAGGCTGCGTACATCTTACCCTTCCCAGACCCCACTATTGTGGGATTACACTGGGTAGTGACCAACCAATATTTCATCTCGGTCATTTCTCATAGAAGTTCTCAAAAGATTTGATTTCTCTTCGACTTGGATCAACTATATTGGGAGACTAATCTTCAATATGTGGTACACTGGTACTCCATTTTAATTAATGAATTCAGAAATAGTTTTTTCAACTCTTTTCAAGGATTAAAACAGGAAGATTATTTATTTCCGTCTCTTTTTATTCTAGCAGCTGAAGTACTCTCTAAAACTTTAGATTAGCTATATGATAATGCTAACCTTAATCCCTTTTCATTGAATTGTAGGGATCCACAAACCAACCACTTGGCATACGCATATGATATTGTCATCTTCAGCAGTGACAATAGTAAATCAATCTAGCAATCATGAAATAAAGGCTTAACGAAGGAACTTCTGGTCAGATAGTCAACAAGGACAAGAGCTTCTTCCTCACGGACCCTAAAGTCAGTGCATATAGGATTAACAGACTCATGGATTGTACAGGTTCCATTGAGAAAAAAATTTCCTTCGCATATCTAATTAGATGTCCAATATATGTGGTAAGGAAGATCTCATATTTTGACGATATGGTTACTAAAGTGCTGAAGGGACTCAATCGGTGGCAAGGCAAATGCTCTCCTGGCAGAAATTTCTTGATCAAAAGCGTTCTTCAATCGATTCCCACTTACATTCTTACATCTAGAGCCTGTTTGGATTGACTTATAAGTTTTCAGCTTTTTTAAGGGTTTGGCTGACCAGCTTATAAGCCATTTTGTGCTTAAAATAAGCCCAAAAAAATAATTGGGCCCATTTGGCTTAGCTTATCTAACAGCTTATAAGCTGCTTTTTTTTTTAGCCCTTCCAAACAGTCTCCTAATAACCCTTCTAAAAAAAACATTGAATTTGCTGCAAAAATATTTTGCTAGATTTTATCGGGGTTTCACGGAGAGAAATGTAAAAATCATTGGATATCATGAAAAATCTTTTATCTGCTTAAGGAAGAAAGGGTATTGGAATGAGGAGTCTAGAAGGTATCTCCAATACTTTTGTCATCAAGAGATTGTGGAGATTCAGACCCAAATATTCATATGGATTGACTTCATGAATGCTAAATACTGCTCCAGAATCCATCCAGTGATAAAATCACACTCCTCAGACAATTCTCAATCATGGAACATCTAGTTAGCAACAGAGAAAGATGAGAATTACATTATTTGGAGCATTAAAGTAGGAAATGCAGTTTTTGTGGGATAACTGGACAAAGATAGGGACTTTGCTACTTTAATCCCTAATTCAACTCCCAATTCCAGAGCTAAGGTAATGAATGATTATGCCACTGAATTCAATACATTACCAACAACATCATTACATGTCAACTTGACATGGATGATTATGCCATTTGGATGCTATTCAAGATGGTTGATACTCTAATACATCTGCTTGACAATTAATCAGGCACTCAAATAATAATAACGAACTTCTCAACGATGTTTGATACAAATCAGTGCCTTTAAAAAATTATTTCTTAATGTGGAGGATACTTCTTAAAAAGTTGCCTTTTGGAGAGATTATTGCCAGAGTTGAAAATCATAAGATTGTTAATTGTTTTTGCTACTCCACACCCAACAATAACTCCATTAATCATGTTTTCTGTGAAGGAGTGGTTGCAAAATATATTTGGAACTTTTTTGTTCTCCTTTGAGTATTAAACATGGGCAGTGGCAGTTAAACAAAATCTTAAAGTAATGGAGAGAGGTGAAGACTATTGTTCACACCTAATTTTTGACCTCCCATAATTTATTTTAATTACCCAGAGTCCCTGAATATTAAACGGAGTGAAATATGTATTTTTTACAAGTCAAAATGATTTTATAAAATTATTTAAATAATATTATTGGCCATTATATTGGGAAAAATATCTTCTATAATGCTATGAATCATTTGGAAATTAATTTACATATTTTTTTTGGCAATAATCATGATATTTCCTAAATTTAACCAAGGGAACAATTTAAAATAATTATTTATTTATTGTTTAAATTATCAGAAAATCAATTAGCAAGTATTTTTATTTTATTTAAACCAAGGAACCTGATTAATTAAATGAATTAATCATTTTACCCCTTAATTCTTAATTTTGCATATTCAATTTGTTAGAATTTATCATAATTAATTGAGTGTTTAATTGTGGTTAGTTCCATAAAATTATTTATTATGCAATTAATAGTGGCTACTATTGAAATAATCAATTGTTGTTTAATTCTGGCCTTAATTGAAAGCCAATTTCCATAGTTTAAGTCAATTGAGGTCATTATTGCAAAACTAGCCCTTAGTTGTTTGATTAGCTTAAATCTGGCCGTAGTTGAAACAACCAAACTCATGGTTGAAGTTTAATCGCTGTCATTAACGCCTTTAATTGTTTAATTTAGCCAAATGTGACCATAATTGAAATAACCTATTTGATAGGACAAAGTCAATTAAGGGTACGATTGCAATTTTAGATCACAATTACTAATGGCTTAATTGGTTAATTACTTATGTTTTGACCACATTTGAAGTGGCCAATTGATTGACTTTCTTAATTGTGGTCATTAATTAAATTAGTGTTGAATTACTCTCATATATATACACATATGTATGCAAGTATACATGCGTATACACACACACACACACACACATATGCAGGCCCCCTTATTTTCTCTTAAAAACTGGACTAGGCCCAGTCTATTAAGGACCGACCCGGCCCAGTACAATGTTAAGAGGGGGAAAAGCCCCTACACCCTCTTTATTTTTTGCGTTTCAACGACCAAAAGACGCCTTAAGGCTTAAGGGTTGAAGAGAGGGTTTTCCTCTCAAACCCTAGCGCCTCTGTGGCCCAACCTCTTTCTCTCTCATCGCCATTGTCCCAAAAATAGACACGGCACAGTATGCTTTTACTTTACACAATTGTTGCTCGACCATTTGAGGTAGAGCAGTTAATGCTAGCTTACTCTCTCTCTCCGTCGATACACCACCAAACAAGGTATTTCTTTGCTTCTTTTTTTATTTTTTCTGCTTTACAACGGTTGATTGACTGAAATTCTTTAATTATCTTTGTTGTTGAATCCTTGATTTTCACTGGTTCATGAGAAACCAAGAGGATTGACCTATTTTAGTTTAAATCTGACCCTTTATCCGTTGATATGCTCGAATCTGGATCATTGATACTCAAAGTGAGACTTGATTCTCACAAATTTGGGTTTTTCCCGCATCGATTCGAAGTCTAGGGTTTGGGATTTTGGGGTTCTATAAATAGGACACCCAATTTGCACTATTGACACCTTGGAATTGAAATATCACTTGCATACTCGAAATACTTAAGTTTTTGTGCTTTTGCTTTTAAAGACTTTAATATTTCGAGTTAGTCTAAATTTTAAAATATTTTTTCTGTTCTTGTGTGAGTTTGTGGGTGAGTGTTGGGGATTAAGGAGATAACAAATTCTTCCAAGTTCAAATCTCGACCTAGGTTGCACTCAAAAGAGGTAATCTTCTCCCCTTTTAATTTCTTATAATTTTTCTGCTCAGATATGAATTGTCTGTTAATTGTGTGTTTAGATTAGTTCAATTATGTATTTAGCGTGTTTATTAGTTAAAATTTTAGTTAAGTATGTGTCTGTTTGTATGTTAGTTTAGCATCATGAACTGTGATTAGTCATGTTAGCCTTAAATTCCGGCTGCCTAGTCTAAACATGATTAGTGTGTAGCCTACAGTAGTCTCTTATGTATGATTTATAGTCCTGCTACTTAAATTATCTAGGTTTAGCCACATGTTTGATTAATTTAGTGATATTAATGAGTCAACTCAGTCTGTATATGTTAGATGTATGATCCTATTAAGATTTGTATGTTTTATAAGTTCAAAGATGTACGAAAGAACATGTTGTTCCTATTTCCTCATGAGGTCCAGTTCATTTGGAGTCTATTTAACTATGTGAGTGAGTGGTTTGATGAATATTATGCCCACTTTGGTGTCTTATTTAAGTCAAAACTGTTGTCAAAAAATGCTTATATTTGAATAGCCTGTTTGTTGCTTTACTTCATCTATACATGATTTCGAGTTACTGTCTGGTACCTGATAGCATATAACCATGTCCAAGTATGTATGGAACTGGTCTGTGGTTGATGCAGCTGGCACTTCAAAGATGGGTTTTGCTTTAGAGAGTTTAAGTGTTGCATGTATGTCACTATTGTTAGACCTTGATGTTGATTTTCATAGGAGTTTGTTTAAACTTGCCTAGATCTAAAACTGAATTTATATAGGTTAAAATGACATTTCATTTAATTTAATGGATGAACCGTACCTTTGTATGCTCCCTTAAAATGACTCTGTGAAGTTAGTTTGTTGACTAGTTTTGGTGTTATGATCAGAGAATCTGATTTATAAGTTTAAAAAAATGTTAGATTTGATTTCAGCATCTGTGAAGCTATACTAATGCTCTGTTGAGTCTTGTAATGATATTTGAAGTTCCCTATTGACAAAACATGCTAGTTATGTACTCCTTCCGTTTCAATTTATGTGAACCCATTTGACTGGGCACGAGTTTAAGAAAGTAGAGAAGACTTTTAAACTTGTGAGGTAAAATGAGTCACATATATTTTGTGTGGATATAAATCATTCCATAAAGGTAAATTGTTTCCAAATATAGAAAGAGGTCATTCTTTTTAGCACAGACTAATAAGGAAATAGGTTCACATAAATTGAAACAGAGGGAGTATTTTGTAATCACTTCCCTGCTAAGTTTGAACCTGTTAGGCTCAGTTGAGAACACTCTATGGTAGGGATGGGCATAAACACCGAAAACCGAAAAATCGGACCGAACCGAATTAATTCGCTTTTTTGGTGTTTCGGTTAGGTTTCGGTTTTTTAATAACAAATTCGGTGTTTCAGTTCTCGGTCAATGGTTCTTCGGTATTTCAGTTTAACCGAAGATTTACTACTTTTTTTTTTGAAGATTTACTACATGAATACAATTTTTTTTACAGCACTCAGCCCACTCTCTCAGGCCCAAATTAATGTATCCAAGCCCATCCTTATAGAGTATAGACCCACCCTCATTTCATTCACTTAACCTAAGCCCTAACTTCATTTCCTCACTTCCTCAGTTCCTCTCCTCTGTCCTCGGTGTAATGAACTGATGAGTTGCAGTCAGTTTAATGATCAGCTTGACATCCATAATAGAAAAGATTACATCACGAGTTCAGATTTTCCAGTATTCATTCTTAAATGTGATGTCTGACCCGAATATAACTAATATTGATGCATCTTCAGTTGTTTGGTTTTTATATATCAGAAGTTTAGAACCTTTGGTAATTGTTCTTCATGTTGATAGGCTCTGTTCATGATCCATTTTCTAGTTGCTTCTTAGCTGCTTAATATTATTTTCTGTATGATATCACCTTCTATGTCCTCTTATGTGTTTTAAGTTAGGTAACAAAGTAACAAAACAATGTGGTATTGGAAGTTAACATAGAAGTTAATATTTTGGTGATGATGTTTACTTATCTATAGGATTTCGTCATATATATGAAGCATCTCATTTTGAAACAATCAATAAGCATTCAATAATTAGTACTCTGGAGTCTGCGCAGAGCCATCAAATTAAATTGATCTTGCTCGATAAAATAATTATTAACTGATAAATACGTCCACCCCTAATTTTACAAGCAGAAATGAGCCCATTTTAGGTCCATGCTAAAAAAAACCGAATTAGAAAAATCAAAACCGAACCGAACTAATTCGATGCAGTGTTCGGTGTCCACTTTCAAAAAATCAAAATCGAAAAACTGAACCGAACTTTAAAAAAGTCGAACCGAAGAACCGAATGCCCACCCCTACTTTGTGGACTAGATGAGTTTATACCCTTGTATAATATTTGTTCGGACTTGTATGAATGATGGGATTATTATGTCTTGCTAGTATACTCAAAGAAAATACCAAATGCTTGTTTATATGACTATGTACTGTGCCTAATTGTGTGTTCCTGCTTGTGCATACACTTGAACTGCCCATGCCTGTTAAAAATAGATGTTGTCCCTTTTACTTCTTTCTCTATGTGAACTGTCTAGACCTTAGCACATTTTGAAGTTTAGACACATGAATCTAGATATTGAAAGTCTAAATTGAGAGAGGATGTCACTTAGTATATGGACAATTATGAGTGTAAGTTACCTAGGACCAAGGAAGAAGGGAATACAACTTGGAGTTTCTAGCTAACTCAGTTCAATTTCCCTATTCTAGGTTGTTGGGGTTCCCTCTTAAGAATCCATGTCCTATGGGACCCTCTGAGTGTTTAAAAATAAGTGAAGTATATGTATATCATGTACATTGTTGGTGTTTGCCTCATATATTGTCCTCCTCTTGATTCTGCTTGACTTTGCCTCAAACATTTAAGGTCTTAGCATGTTTCTTCTTGTTGTTTGCTCTTTGTATGATTGATTCTTTGTGGTATATCAAGAGATATACTCAGATATAGAAAGTGTATACAATTCTATATACATCCAAGTGTATATAAGTTGGTATATTTAGTATATATGGAGTATATCACTCTATTAGGTATAAACTGTTGTTAGGTATATATGTTTAGTTTTTGGGCATGTTTCTTTCTTTCTAGTTGTTGGGCCTCTTCTTATGTGTTAAATGGGATTTATATTTAGCCCAGTCTGTTTGATTCCGCTAAATGACGTATTTGGGCCCTGAATTCTCTTGCTTTGTTATTTAATCTGGGCTTGAGTTTCTTTTCTCAAGTATTATACTCTCATTTCTATTATACATTTGCTTGATTTGCACACTTAATTTGTTTAAGTATGAAATTATATGTGCCTTAGTTTAACTATTTAGATAAATACTTGTCACACCCTAACAATGGTAGGGCATGACGGGCACCCGACTCTCATCAGAGTCGAGCGAGCCCTCAGACATTCGCTCTATCAAAACCTGTCATTTCAAAAAAACTTTTAAGAACATAAAACTTTTCCAAATCGAAATCATTATTTGTGTAACCACTATGAAAACATTCATCAAATAAGTACTTTAAACCAACTGAAATCATCTAAAATACATACTCTTTTAAAACCCACAACTGACATCACTTTATCGACAAACATACCACATGACAGTCTGCAGAAGCCTCTAAGGAGTAAACTGAACACTAAGAGTCAGGACAGGGCCCTGACATACCCATAATCATACATATCTATACATGACTCAGCACATCTCCAGAATGAGGTGGAATTTGCCAGTCCCAGCTGACGTCCAAGCATCCTAGCTATACACTTAACCTGCCAAACAATCTGGGGCTACGGGTATGAACGCAGCGTCTCCAGGCGAAAGGACATCAGTACGGACAATGTACTGAGTGTGCAAGGTGGTAACAAATCATAATCATAGTTTGACTTAGGAGAGAAGAAATCACAATCTAACTCAATACCTGCAGCCTTCGCTGGAAGAAACATAAATGTGCACACGAAGTCTCAAAATAATCTTTAAGTAAATAATGCAATCCAACACACATGCCACTTCCGACATGTTAACAGAATGGTCCCTTCGGACAGCCGTTTCCGGCTAGTATTACAATAGTCCCTTCGGACGGCCGCTTTCGGCATAATAATGATGGTCCCTTCGGGCAGTCGCTTCCGGCTTAATAATGATGGCCCCTTCGGGCAGCCGCTTCCGGCTTAATATCACCATCATATCAACACAAACGCAATCCACAAATATCAATTTCAATTCATAGCATAAGTCACTAATCAATTCATCACAATCTAGTTATTAGCCTTAGTCTTTCATAAGAAGTTATCAAATTTGTATCTTACTGGACTTAGGAGGACATACTTCCAGGTTTGAGGGTAGAATTGTTATAAAATTCTTACTACTTATATTCTACTCAATTTCATCTTATTTCCCTACCCAAAGAATAATGATCATGTCAATACAAAGGGATGATACTATGGAATGTAAACATAAATCGTAAATGTAATGAAGTAGTAAAATCTCGCACCCCCTTCGGAGTGGTTTTGAAATTCAAACTTTATGTTTCTTTTAGTATAAAACTCATTTCCTCGAAATCGTTAGTAAAACCATATACACAACTCAACTTGACACCTTATGGGTGTTCCCTTCGGAACAGAATAGGAGTACAATATCAATAAGCCATCACAAGAAACATTTAGACCTTACTCGTCTAAGAATGGAATCATATGGAGTACATATAGAACGAATAACAACAAGAATCATGCCAAAGGAAGAAAGGTTTTCTTTACATACCTTGTCGCTTACGTGATTAGCTTAACTTATTCTTCCAAACACTGGCCAATCTACCATCAAGGTAAAGGAAACCGTAGACAACTTGAAAAAGGTTCATATACTTCTCTAAGCTCGTAATTAACTTCCGTAAATTCGGGCAGCATTTTCCCTGTAATCTTCGCTTCCCTCTAATTCCACTTCAATTTAACAACACAATCAGAAACCAACAACAACAACAACCATCTCATATAAGCCTCTTTAAACTCAAAGCATCAACTCCCAAAGATATACACCAAAATATACGCTTTGTATACGATATCTTCATACACTTTATTCTCCCAAATTCAAGAACAACAACTTATCAAAAACATCAACAATCATTTTATATCAATATCCAACTAACTCTATCCATTTAATCATACTAAAACAGCCCCCAAGTTATTTGATATCCAAAAATGATAACCGAACTTTAAACGTCGTTTTCTCTATTCTAACCCGTCAAATCTATCAATGATCATGGTAAGAACATCATTAACGTCTTAAACATACCTTATATGAGCAGCCGCCACGAAACCAACATCCCCCAAGTTAAACTTTTAGCTTAAAACGACGGCAACAACTTGTACTGCACTTTACTCTTCACGAGCCTCGGGATTCGGGACCTCGAACTTGATCAAAACTTGGTTTCTCTCTCTAAGGGCTCTGGTTTCTCTCTCTAAAATGTTCAGGTCTTTTTGGGGTTAAATGTCAAGAAATTACACGAATTTGGCCCTTATATAGGGGTCTTGGGTCGGTTCCCACCGACCTTGAGTCGGGTTGGGCTGAGCCCACTGCCCAGCTTGACCTTTCTACCTTAAAACGTCCATAACTTTTTATCCTTATGTCGTGTGAAGGTACACGGCCTATGGTTGGAAAGGTATTTTAATTATCTACAACTTACATTTTTGGAGTTTTCCCAAATGCCCAAATAATGATGGGGTTATGGCCTCCCGAAATCAGATCACCCGAAAATGTAACTTGAAAAGATCTTTTTGGAGGGCTTACTCTTGGATTTGGCTCAGGGGTCCTTGTTGAGTTGTGTTTAACTTCACATATATTGTCCATATAACTTTTCATATGTCATTTATAAAAACCCTATCATGTGAGCCCCACCTCAGCTTACGGTTACGAGGGCTATATATCTTTTAACGTATCATTCCAATCATATTGTACGAATTCCAAATATAATACTCATGATATCCTCATGCTAATACAGTAGAATTTCATCCTTTATACTTGTAATATTTGCTCCTCCTTGAGCTCACATGAAGCTGTCTGCGGCCTTAGTAACGCGAAATTTTCCGGGGTGTAACAATACTAATCCTTATCCATTTCATGTTCCATGTGATTCAACCCGGACCACCTGGGCCTCATTCTTGCATTAAACCTGCTGGGCTAGAGGCCTCTAGCCCAACCTTCTCTTCCTTTATCGAGTCCGTGTGAAAAAATGAAAGGGAAGCGAATATATTGAAGGCCTAACCATGTGTGAAAATGGTGAAGGCCCTTCTATGGGTGAAAATAGCCAACTGGTGGACTTAGGTAGGCCCAGCAGTCTAACCCTCCTTTTATTTCAATTTTTTGTGTGTGTATTTGTAAAAGACATGTGAAAAATTATTGAAATCCCTATGCATTTGTAGAACTTAGGAGATCAATACTTAGTATTTTAGGAAGTCGCTAAACCGTTTTAAAACTCGGATGATAACTAACTTTGCATGAAATCAAAATTTGATTTGATTTTGGAGTTTTAAAAAACTGGCTTAAGGCTATTGATTAAGTGCAAAATGATTTAAAAAAAATAAGATTTTTACTTAAAACAGGATCAGTGTTAAAAAATAAGGCTAAATGATTTTTTAAATGACTGAATAATGAATTTTGGCCCTTAAACCCGTGATTAAAGTGATAAATTGCTTAGTGGTTTTACTGTAAAACTGACACTGAGTTTGGAAACAAGTTAACTTCAAAACTACAATTTTTGGTACCACCAAAAGAACAATTTTTGGACTTGGGTTGAAAGAAATGTACAAATCTGGACCCTTTCAGAGGCTAAAAAATGGAACTGATTCTGGATTTGTGAAACTTGAATAAATTGAGACTAATTTGGGCCTGGAAGCCCAGAACCTGTTGGACTAAAAAACCAAAAGAAAACCTATTTGGGCTAGTTCTGAGATGATATGGAATTTGGACTTGGAATATGGATTGACCTTGTGGGCTTCAATAAAGTGAAATTAGACTTAAATAAAAATACTTGCATTTTTGTATATATATATATATAAAGGGAGATATACTCCATATTTCCTATATATATTTATTATAAAACCCATAAGTACTAAACTCATTTTATTAGGAATAAAATAGTAGCGACTCTACTCCGGAGAAATCTCGGGTGTCTTAGTCCGGAAATAAAGTGAGTTGAACACTTATGTGGATTTTTGAACCCAAAACCTCTTTTGTAAGGGAACTTTTTGACAAAATTTTGTGAGTTTATGATAAAGAAATGAAATGACAACTTTGCGGAAACTTAAACACTTTTAAGCAAATAATACATTAATCACACATTGAAGCTCGTAGGTCAACTGTATTCTACGGATCCTTAATACTAGGGTGCTTAAAACCTTCCCTAGGGGATCACCAGAACCCTTATCTCGAACTCTGATCCAAAAAGGATTTTTCTCTTGCTTGATAAACCCTTTTAAACCCGATTTTTTTAGTTTTCCTTAAATAAATTAGGTGTCGACTCTAAAATACTAAAATCCAAGTAGAGCACCAATAACCTCTTAATAGATTTTATGCTTTAACCAGCGTAAAAGTGAACCGTAACAACTGCCAGTAACATCCACGAGCTATGCCTCCAAGTTGTCCCAATATTCATATATTGGGAAATCTGTAAATCATGGACCTCTTGTAAATTTGGGGATCATATTTTGTTTTATCGCTCAAAGATGGAATATCATACCATATAGAACATCACTAATACTCTCAATAATGCATTTTCGAGATGCAATTTGACTGGAAGTTGGGCTCAAATATACTGCAGTATAGAGAGACATAGACCTATTATTAATTAGTTAATTGTTTCGTGCTTAGCGCAATTATAAAACTCTTATTGAATTTATGAAATATTTTTTAAATATTCGAATAATAAAAATTTTAGTCCTCAAATTCAATGGATTAGATTTTATGTTCTAAAGCATTTTATTATTGTCGCTTAGTTTTATTCATTTTCTTTATTTGTTTTAACAATTATGGGTTTTTAATGTTCCAAAAATACTTGAATTTCTCTAGTAATATAATAACCTATATAAGTGGAACATCGTTTAAACATATTTTCCTTTGTTCATTTTATTTTATAGGTTTTAATCTTTTTATGTCGATATGCATATAAATTTTAAACATAGTTTTCGTTTGTTCATCTTAATATATTGAGTATGTATCTGCCTTTCCTTCTCTACCTTTCAAGAGTTACATTTTAATCCTTTCCGTTTTAAAAATCTTCAAATTAAAAGGAAAAATGTTGCAACAATAACGCCTACTACAAAAGTAATAAGAAAAAGGGAGAAAAGCACACAAACGGAAACTCTTCGATTAATTTTTGTCTTGTCTTTTTCCTTTCTTCTACCTTTCTTTCCCCTTTTCTTCTCTTCTTCTTGTTTCTTGCTTCCTCACCCTTTCATATTAAGGAAGAATATTTACTTTTTCTTGTTCTTCTTTCACCGGCATCACATTTTTATAACCAACAACTCCACACTAAGCTACTCTTTTTCATCTTCAAAATCATCGAATCTATACTAAATTTCATTAAATCTTAAAAAAAAAACAAATTGCTCGTTTCTTTTAAAACATTTTCTTAAGAATTCAACATAAAAATATCATTGGAAAAAGGAGAAAGAATTAAATAGGACGAATTTTCTAGATTAAATTTCATTTAGTATCTTTTTGATAATTTAGAAACTTATCATTTACTAATTTCTTTTCATTGAAAAGATGTAGATTTATTTGGTAATGCTAATTTAAGATAACATCTTCACCTACTGTTGTCGATATATTTTTCAACCTTAGCAGTTAGCTAAGCAACAAAAGCATGCTTACACTGACTACAAAAATACGGGATAAAGGAATGAGAAGTACAAATTGTTCAAAAACTTTACCTAGAGAAACTTGTTTTCCATTAAAGAAAGCTCATACTCATTAGAGATCAAAATAAACAGAAGAAGAGGATAACACAAATAGAAGTTATAATAATTTGCAAAAAACAGTAGTAAATAAGATCACCAAAAAACAAAATAGGAGAATATTGCATCCACATATAAAATCATTACTCACCTATTTCCAATCTGCAAACAAAAAAATCACATCCATGTATAAAGAATAAAATAATAATGTTCTAGATTTTTTTTTTTTTTTTTAAAAACATAAACAGAGAGTCCAAAAAAACTCACCTGACGTAAAATTGAATTTGATAACATGAGTCCCAAACAAATGCATAGTAAGGCTTGCGAAGTAAACTATAGATAGAAATAGAAAAGCAATTTAAAAGGCATATTATCCTTAATGTTGTAAGCCATAGCTCAAAATCTCTTTGAAAGTATGAATAGTTTGGAACATAAAAAGCCTTGAAAATTAGCGTCTTTCCTCTTTCATTTTCTAAGTAACATAACAGCCATCCCCTAATTAATCTAAAGAAACGTTTCAAACGTATAATAAGGAGCAACAATGATCGTGGGCTTATTCAGACTAATTCAAAGGTGATATGGGATTGAATACTGTATTTATTGTAGGAGGCTTTTATTAATCCATAGGTTAGTATCACAAATGAACCAAAAATGCAATAAAAATTGAGAAAAATGTCAAAAAAAGGAGAAAAAAGATAAATATAAATGCTTGTCATAGAGAGGTGTCACATCACCTTGTCTATGTCTAGTTTTATATTATATATAGACTAGTTAAGTGGCCCGCGCTTCACGCGGTAAGATATGCGATTTGTCAATTTAGTTGATATAGAAAAGATGAAAATAATACATACATATAAAAGTGTCACTTAATAGGGGAGTGAACCTTCATTTTATGGAGGAAAACAATACGTACCAAGTGTTCTAACCTCCCCTTGCTAGTTATATTTTGTCCAACAAATAAATTTTATTGTTTTATATAATAATGTTTATTGGTATATGTATTTAGAGGTTATTGTTATTGTAATAAGAGATATTTGTTCTCAAAAGAAACGGATAATTTAAGTTCAAGAAAAGAAGAGCAATCCTAAAATGAAAAGTAGTAATTAGAGGAAGAATGCCAGTCTAAAGTAACATATATATGGAGATGTAAAAGCCTTTGTGTTTTTCTTGTGTGATCATTCGTTATTCGGAACCCATTAATCGGGAAAATTGGCTTCTCACTATTGCACCATGTAAGGTCGTTTGAAAAACAAAACGGGATCCTATCCATACTTACACACTCCTCGATTGTGATAGAAGGAGTATGTAGCTCATAAATCTCCAATTTCGCAAAAGACAAAAGAAAAGATCAAGACAAAACTTTCTAGTCTTTACATTCTCTAACAAAGCTATGAGCCCCACATGTTACGGCGGATTGCATTCACAAGGTTATAAAAATATAGTGTGTTCATAACTCAAGTTACACTCGGAAAAAAAAGTTTACAAAGGAGGGAACATATCCCATCACCCGTGTCCAAAGCAGTCCGAATTGTCCCATTTCGATTTGGACTACTGAAGCAAGCTAGCCGATACAGTTATCTGCTTCTAGAGGAAACCGTCCTGCCTCCTGGGAACCTAAACTCGTCACTCTCATCCTCAACCCAATTTTGAATGGCCTTCTCAATTGTCAAGCTCTTATATAGAACACTGGCATAGGGAACGAAGTCCCGACATATCCCTTAGGTGCTGGAATAAGGAAATGTAACTTCTCTTCTTGAGGTGGACAATGCCTTTCTCGGTAGTTCATACTTTACCTTGGGAAGTTCATAGCATGCTTTTGATCTTGACATGGCTTGATTTACTCGACATGCCTGCTTCGCTAACATGTTGAGCCTCAAAATTGAGATTTGTTAGTTCATACTTTACCTTGGGAAGTTCATAGCATGCTTTTGATCTTGACATGGCTTGATTTACTCGACATGCCTGCTTCGCTAACATGTTGAGCCTCAAAATTGAGATTTGGTAGTATATCACAATTCATACCTCTTGGTACTGCCAGAGCTACTTTCTCCTTTCCGAAAACCACTTCTTTGTCATGCTCCAAGTAAATAGAAGAAGCAGCATGGACCAACTATTACAAATATTGATAGATAAGTCCAAGTCCTATTATCTTCGGAGTTTTTGTTTGCCATTGCAGCCCTGAAGTAATTCCAGTACTGAGTTAGGATTAAAAAGGAATTCCAATGCAAATGCACATTTTACTTCAAGTGTGTAAAAGAAGGATGGAAATCAGGACGTTAATTGCATATGACATGGTGTTTTTAATTATTTGGAGTAAGAAAAAATAAGCTTGTAGCTAGATCAGAGTGGATTACCGGTTATTGAGGTCTCAAGGTTATATATTTCCCGTACATAGGCTTATTTCAAACAAAACCTCCAAAGTTGCCCCTCATATTATTCTCAGAACGTATGTCTCTCTCTTGTAAGCACTCAAAACTCGACAAGGACATAAATAACAACAGATCATAAATTGACAGAGACAAAAGCAACAAATCATAAATAACAAATTCATTGATTATGAAGAGGAAGAGAAAACATGACCAAGGAGAAGATAATGATATCTGGATATGTGGTTTCTTATTTTACAGTGGAGCAATGAAATATGTCTTCATTTTTTCACGGCGCATCTTGCTAGTAGTTGAGGTTTATTGTTTGTAAAATTCAATGGCTTGTTACCTTCTTGGTCCATTCAGATGGTAGTATATCAGACTTTCCGCCAATTAGCATTTACTACAAAATTATACCACGAATCTCCGTGGGTACTTTGATCAGCTGGAAACTTATAAATGTTGACAACAATGTGAAAAATAATAGTTGAATCAAAGATACTTATTATCAAGATATTTTTAAAACAAAACAATCTCCTTAGAGAGAACGCTTTCCAACACAAGGTAACCAAGCAATGAAACGTTTCATGGAACACACCATGAGCACAACTCAGAATAATAGAATAATATCGTGAAAATCACCGAGAATAATAAAATACATCACCGTATTTACAACATTGAGCATTAAAAATTCTACAGGAAAATCTCAAAATTGAAGTTATAAAATTTGGGATTTGTAATCTTGCCTGTCCTGTCCCTTGTCCGAGTACTCATACCTGTAATCCTCCATATCCGCATATGCGACAGACATAAATTTACAAAAACAAACCAAATATATAAACGAAACCGAACATTAACCGCATAACTATTGAATTTGATGAGAAGTTGTGTATTACCAGAACCCATGGCTGAATTCCGATGACATAGAATATGTCTTTAATACTCATTGAGCACAAAAGTTTCCCCTCAGATGCATTCGGAAGAACAAATCTTTTTGGGAAGAAGTGATGGGCTTCTTCTGGTTGTTGCCAAATCTTTGCATCATAGATACTTAAAGGGAGGGCTATTTAATGGTACCCATGGATATGCGGGTGTGAAGGAGTAATGAAGCAGGATAGAGCAAAATAAACCGTGGGAGAAAGAAGAGGGAGAGACTGACTGCGTTTGGGAAAAGTAAAAGAGGCGTGTTTTTTTTTACGAAGAGAGGTGTCTTTTCAGGTTTTTAGAAGAGAGAAATTAGGAGGAAAATCCAAAAAAAACAGGAAAAAGATAAATATCAATACTGTTTTTTTAGAACGCCACGTCAGCGGGCCTATGGCCTGCTTTTATATAGATATAGATTGGAGGATGGTTAAATGGCTTAGACCCGACAACAAGAGATCAAACATCAACACTTACGTGAGTTTTAAAAGTGCAGTTGGGATTGGAGGTATTATTCGAGACAGGAGGGAAGATTTCGTTTATGACTTCTCTGTAGCAACTCGATGCAACAATAACAGCCATGAGGAGAGGCAATGGCAGCTCCCTTTTTGTCTTTTAAAAAAATAGACATATTTCTCTTGTCTCTCCCCTTTTTCTTCTTTGTCCTGTCTCTGGTGACACTATATACATTTGTAACTTTTAACTCGACAACGCTTCTTCTAATCATCATTCTTCAACCTAACAATGCGATATAGGAAAGGAGGAGATTTTTAAGTTATTTTTTTAAGTACAAGGTCAACATCAATTGGGCCTACAGAATCAATCTTGAAATGAAGGTGAAACTTGAATCGTCAAGGAAAA
Source organism: Lycium barbarum (assembly GCF_019175385.1). Taxonomy (NCBI): domain Eukaryota; kingdom Viridiplantae; phylum Streptophyta; class Magnoliopsida; order Solanales; family Solanaceae; genus Lycium; species Lycium barbarum. The sequence continues at coordinate 108,877,100 of NC_083344.1, read as the reverse complement.
TGGAAGTATAGACACACACACACACATATAATTGGATGTTGAACTATACCACATACTTTGGGCAAATTTCATAGATTGTTTCGTAACTATCACTTTTTTTCAAGTCACTCAACTATCTTTTTTAACACAAAAATCACACCACTGAAAAATCCTAACTTTTCAATGGATAACACTTTCTTACTCTTTAAAAAAAAAAAATTAGAACTAAAAATACAATTAAAAATATCTGACCCGTCCGGACCCAAAACCTAAAATCCATATAAATAAATTAAAATATTAAAAGAACGGAATAGGACCACGCTTCCCCCAAGAATACAATTTTCTAGGGCTGGGCATAAATACCGAAACCCGAAAGACCGGACCGAATGTCACACCCTTACCAGGAGTATGACGGGCTCCGATCCGTAGGCCGGGAACCACCTGACTTATCTGTTACTTTGAAAATTATAAACCACAACTCAAAGAACACCTGCACGCAGAAAAGGCCCAACATAGGAATATCCAATCATTCAACACATATGTAAATATGCGGACCGACAAGGTCGCCACAACACAGTGTATATTATAAAGCCGGCAAGGCTAATAATAAAGTATCAAGAGCTCAAAATAAGGCCGACAAGGCCACCAATATATTATACCATAATATGAACCGGTGGAGATACAAAACATCTAACTGTACACACACGTCTACGAGCCTCTACATGGAATACAAATGATCATAAGGACAATACCAAATAGACTGCAGCTCCGAAGAAAGTGGAGTGCTCCTGAGAATCCGCTGATAGAAGACCTACGGGTCTGATCCGTCTCCCTGCCTACCTGCGGGCATGAGCGCAGCGTCTACAAGAAGGGACGTCAGTACGAATAATGTACTGAGTATGTAAGGCATGAATAACAACATAATATAGATATGAAAGGTAACATGGAATATGAGAGATAACATGTACATCTGGATGCCTCATAAGGCGGATGCCATGCATGCTTAGCCTTAAAAAAACATTTTATACATATACATAGTACCATGCCCGGCCATTAAGGCTCGGTGTCATATATATAGTATCATCCCGGCCATTAAGGCTCGGTGTCATATATATAGTATCATGCCCGGCCATTGAGTCTCGGTGTTATCATCATTAGCCCGCGTCCGGGGAAATATCATAACGTGCCCACTGCAGTGGTGTGCACATCTACGTGTCATGTCCGGCCGACTATAGCGCGGCGCGGTGTGAGAAATTACATACATATATATAAAGCATGCATAAGAGCCCAGTCAAAAGCCACAACTATATCGGAGTGACGTAAGGTTGGTAGCCTCCGATTATATTATGGATCAATCATCATCGTTCATCCAACCTTGAACGAACAAGGGTCATAAGGTGAGATTACCAACAACGAAGGAAATTAAGAAATTGCAAAGTAAGCTCAATCACCTCATAATGATATATGGAAATCTCTATGAATAAAATCATCTCATAATAACATGAAATCCATATGCCTTAGAGCTTGGATAAATAAATCCCTCATAATCATTATCATGGTTATCATAAAAAAAATTATTCATCTTTAGCGTCATAAAAACTTTATGAGTCATGAATCTCCAACATTCTTGGAAATGAGGATTTTCATGGAATTTATGCATGGTTTGGTAGGAAAGAATCATGCCTTTAGAAGCTCAATAACATCACAAGGATCACGAGATTCATGGACTTCTAGCATTTGTGAAACCAAGGATATTATGGGTATGACACAAAGGTTTATAACAAAAGGATCATGCCTTTAGAAAGAAAGGGACTAGCCTTAACATACCTGGAAGATAATTTCTCGACTTCCTACTTACTTCTTGTCTTGCAATTCACTTAAGATTATTCGTAGCCTCGTAATCTACATATACAACCATTCATACTATTGTTAGGATCGTCATCATACGCTCGTCTTAAGCCCTTAATTTAAATCCATTTAGAATCTGCCGAAATTCGGACAACATCTCCCCCGTTTATATGTCTAGCCCGAAATCATAATACAACAACCAACGACAATAACAACAATACCAACATACATAACATCATCTCCAACACCATTATGTATCATAAAACATCCATCACGATGTTTTCCAATTTTCACAACTAGCCAAACCGCTATACGATTATTTAACGACTTTATCTTCGTGAATAAATCAAAAATAATATTAATAAGCAGAGATTCATACCTTATTCCAGCCAATTCCAACGCAAGACAAAACTATAATCGCGACTACACATTACTTGGACCTCGATTAATATTCCGTCACTCGAAATTACTCAAAATCCTCACTTTTATGAGGTAAATATGCTCTCTTTGCTTGCTGATTTTTCTGGAATATTTGGGAGATTTTATGAACCAAAAAAAAGGGATTTTGCCCCTTATATAGGGTGCCAAAGTCGGCAGCACTGTAGCAGTGCTGTTTCTGCTCTGTCAGCCAAACTTGTAACGTCCATAATTCTCTACTCCGACGTTGTATCGACGAGCGGTTTATTTCATTGAAAACTAGACTCGACGAAATTCATTTTAGGCTTTTGAAACACCTTAAAAATCTTAATATACTAGGAAATATGCCCTTCCAAAGTTGACTAAAATCTGCACAAAATCCTGCCAACATTTCACAAATTTTCGTCAAACTTATTTTCTTCAATTTTCTTGATCTCGAAATCTTCCAAAACTCTCCATACATGATATTTATCATTTATTATACTTGATAATGGCCATGTTCTTGTGTTCCAAAATAGTCTTTCCTGATTACGACTTACGAGATCGTAATTTATCCTTTACGAGTCTTTCCAAAATGGCTTGTACCTTCCAAAACATCATGGGAAGTCTCTGATACTCAATTACTATGGTGATGTACGTGGCATGCTCATGCTCTGAAGGTGCGGGGTGTAACATTCTCTCCCCCTTCAAAAACATTCGTCCTCGAATGTTGAGGTAGAGTTCGCTTCGAGGTAGATATCAATGTTCTTACCTGTATTTGTCAGTATTTACCCTACTTACATGCAGTCTTACTTGCTCATTTAAAACTGAACTTATCCGAATTACGTAGTTTATCCTTCTTCTTTTGTGGCCAAATTTACGCTAGTACTCAAGGTCGTCCCTTTTCTTATTATATGTTTGTATACTAACTCTTTATGCTTTATCGTTCTCATTGCCTCTTCAGCCTTCGTTGTTTACATTTTTGTATGCCCTTTCATCCCGTACTTACCACATACTTTTATCCAATTTTGATCCCATCTTCTTTTTATTCAGAATTCCTTGTTCTCTTCGATGTCCACGTATCTTTCTTACATTTTACAGATGTCCCAGGCCTTTGCCTTTTTGGAGTTTACTTATTCTTATTCTTCCTCCCTTAAAGATAATCTCAAGACTGGTCACATTTTACCATCCTTTGCTTTCTATAGCAGTCGAATTAATCCTTGCGGTACTTTATCTTTTAACTAGTGTAACACAGAAATGTCTCGCTTAATTTCTCTTCCCTTCAATTGGACTTCTGGCACTTGGATAACTAATGGTAATTCCTATACTTATATAAAAAAAACAACTCAAACCTCTTCTCTAATGATTCCTTTCCTTCAATTTACTCTTAAAGTTTCTGATCCTTAGTTCGGCTAATAACTTTGGGGAGAATTCAGAAATTTGTCGAAGAATAACCAAGATTTCTAGTCATGCAGCGAATTCGAATCTTTTCATTCTTTTCTTTGTCTGTAACCTTCATTCATCCCTTTTTCCAATAAGAGCCATCATGTTGCTCGTTCCACGAGGTCTCATTGTCAGCCGCTTGTTCCAATCAAACGTGATATTCTTTGATCATTTCCTTTGGGGTTCTCCTTCTACTTTTAACCTTTGCCCGATTCTCACTTAATAAGTCTTTCCCATAGTTCGACGCAATTATCTGTTATTTCGATTTATCAATCAATCGGATCTCTTAATTCCTTAAATGTCATGTCCATCTCCTTTATTTATATCCTTGAATCCTTTTCCTGCGATCTTATCTTCATCTACTTCCATGACTTCACCTTCCGTAGGCTTAGTCCTCCCTATTTCGCAACCCTCTATTTCTCTACTAGTGGGCAAATTTCTTATTTAGCTGTGGCAGTTTTCCTTGCTTGCTTCTCTAGTGCTACTTTAGATTATGCTCTTAATACTAATCGATTTTATATACATATGATTCCATTTCCTTTTTAATGCTTTTGTCGAACTCCTTAATTCCTTACAATGTCATTATAGTCCCACCTATGGTAGCGCTCTGATGGCTTGCAATAGCATTTCCTTGCCAATGGCTTATTATTCTCATTAATTACTTTACCTCAGATTACTTGTCCAATGCGTCAAAAATACCACAGCCAAGGGATCTATATTCAAATGGGACTCCATTCGACCCATACAACAATCCTCAGCACCATTCCTTATACACTTGTATACCACATTTTCTTATCATCATTGTTATCCCTCATAAGAAAATTATACTCACAACATACTAATTGATCATATCTCAAGGTAATTTACTATTCAATATATCTTCAAATCTATGTTTGAATCTTTCCTCCAATTTCTTCTCCTCTAATCTTAACATCATTACAAAATAACTCGTAAGCAGGAGACTAAAATAAAATCTTACTTAATCACAACTTCCTTTCAATACGAGTGTGCTTCCCTCTTTAAGTCCTTGGCTCTCCTATACCAGCGGCTAATTGAGACTTAACTAGCTTTCATTCCTCTTCAAATATTTGTTGTCATCCCAACACCATTTTACTAGTCATTTCATCACTACGATTATTTATATGGTCCTATGACATATGCTCTTCACGATTTAATATAAACAGTGACTTATGATTTCACGACGCAAGAGATATTTCTAGTCACAGGCAGTACTGTTATCCACAGGCATACTGTTTTTCTTTCTTTTGACGATCATTGAAATTCCTATAAATATTCCTCTTTTAAAACTCTCATTTTTTCCAGCGCTACGATTTCTCTTTAGTAATCCCGTTTGTCCCTGATACTTATCCTTGGTCACTTGTATACCTTCTCACTTCTTCTGTTACCTTTTTGGGGTACGTTTGCTACATATTTTATTGTAACCAAAAAATTCTCTGGTACGAGCGATTCGAATCATAGCCCGGAACCCAACGTATTGCATTGACAAAACTTATTCCCTTTGATTTGCTAAACCTTCATTATCTTGTCATGTCTCCTTTCCCATGTTTGTCTCATAATATACTTACATTTAGTCCATTTCCACTTTTCTTTAGCACATCCTTGCTATATTAGTTCATCTCGAATTTCGACTTCTTCTAGCCAGTACATTTCCTTCTTCTGTACTTGGGAATATTCTAATTCGTCTAAGAATGTTCTCATATACCAGTAACATTCGAGTATTGACCGTCTTTGGTAGTCATTTGGCTAGCGGTCGTTCAACTCTTCTAGTCCATATAATGTCAGATTTACTTTCATTGCATGGTTTGACTTTTTTTTGCTAATTGGATTCTTGTATCATGTCAAATGTCCACACATATTGGACCCAACTCAAACCACTTCCTTCTTTCATGCCTAATAGTCCCCTAGGTTAATGAGTCAATGGTGACATCGGAATTCGTTAGGCTCCTTATAGAATGCCCGACTATACCATGCTCCTTCAGCCGCCATTTTCCTTCATAGCTATCCTTTCACTAGTACCCTTGAGATTCCTCTTACTCTTGGTTCCCAATTCCGAGTTGGATTTATACCATACCAGTAAAAGTTGAGACTCTCTCTCATTCATTCTCACTATTCTTCTTTTCCTTAATTTGGCTCATAGTGTCCCATAGTTTCTCTTAACTAAGTGTTTGTATCATAATCATGCATCATAATCCTTCTAATGTCCCGCCAATTCTCGTTCTCATCATGAAATTTTAGTAAAATACGCCCTTTTCTTTCTTCCTTCGTTCATTTCTTATTTTCCTTTAAAATACCATAGCTTGCTTGTATGTATGTCTATTCCTCGTATATTCGTCCTGTTTCCTTTACAATCGCATCTCTATTCCAAGTCCACTGTCGTATGCCATCACTATCTACCTTTGGCCAACCTTACTAATTTATTAAGCTTCCTCCTATAGTCGCCAATCACATAACTTCCTTTTATCAATTCATAACTGCACTTTCTCGTACTTCTGTCCTGAAGGTCCTCCTTGATTTCCGTTTCTCTTAAAGTTCTCTTTCCCATTTGCCACTTAATAATATCTACCTGGAAGTTTGCAGAACATTCCACTGAGTACAAACCCATCTTGATCTCGTATATATATATATACACACACTTATAGGGTGGAACTTTCCCGTACTAGTTAGCTTCCTTTTCCATGTCAATATCTCTTTGTTATCTCTCACTAACCAATCAAATCTATAAATCGTAATACCGTATTTGAGTTCCTAATGTCAACTTTCTTTATGTTTCCAATAGGTCTCAATCCTCCGAAATCTCGGATGCAACTCACTCCAGTTTCTTTAACTACCAATCATTTTTCCCTCCAGGGTTCCTTCTTTAAATTAAATTAAAATCACTCTAAAACTTCTCTTTGAAAGTGTCGCATAGTTGTTCCTTCAATCATGACTTACCAAACGGCTGATGGTCACATTTTCCCTTTACTCTTTATCTATAGACATGCAAACAATTCAATTTGTAAAAATTTCGGCAGAGTTTCCTCTATAATTCTTACTACCTCATTCCTGCACACAGCCCAGAAAACACATCCAATGCCCCACAGAGCAATCACAGATACCATAATATCTTACTCAAGTTCTTATGTAAACATCTATCCATATTAATAAAACAGGAAACATACCTTTCGAATGAACAACTTCAATTCGTAGAAATTTTCTCGTAGTGACATAATCAACTGCTTATCCATGATCAAAACATTTGGGTTAGGATCAGGGACATCATATCCTATGATTCAGCTCTATGGCACGATCTAAGATAAGAAAGAAAGGTCAATAGTTCCTAAATGACCTGCAGCCTCTTGTTTATAAGTGTGGCGCGCTTCACACCCATAAACAAGACACTACTGGACACGGCTCGTAGACATTCCCTAGGACGAACTGCTCTGATACCAATTTGTCACACCCCTACCAAGAGTATGACGGGCTCCGACCCGTAGGCCGGGAACCACCTGACTTATCCGTTACTTTGAAAATTATAAACCACAACTCAAAGAACACCTGCACGCAGAAAAGGCCCAACATAGGAATATCCGATCATTCAACACATATGTACATATGCGGACCGACAAGGTCGCCACAACACAGTATATATTATAAAGCCGGCAAGGCTAACAGTAAAGTATCAAGAGCTCAAAATAAGGCCGACAAGGCCACCAATATATTATACCATAATATGAACCGGTGGAGATACAAAACATCTAATTGTACACACACGTCTACGAGCCTCTACATGGAATACAAATGATCATAAGGACAATACCAAATAGACTGCAGCTCCGAAGAAAGTGGAGTGCTCTTGAGAATCCGCTGATAGAAGACCTACGGGTCTGATCCGTCTCCCTGCCTACCTGCGGGCATGAGCGCAACGTCCATAAGAAGGGACGTCAGTACGAATAATGTACTGAGTATGTAAGGCATGAATAACAACATAATATAGATATGAAAGGTAACATGGAATATAAGAGATAACCTGTACATCTGGATGCCTCATAAGGCGGATGCCATGCATGCTTAGCCTTAAAAAACATTTTATACATATACATAGTACCATGCCCGGCCATTAAGGCTCGGTGTCATATTTATAGTATCATGCCCGGCCATTGAGGCTCGGTGTTATCATCATTAGCCCGCGTCCGGGGCAATATCATAACATGCCCACTGCAGTGGTGTGCACATCTACGTGTCATGCCCGGTCGACTATAGCGCGGCGTGGTGTGAGAAAATACATACATATATATAAAGCATGCATAAGAGCCCAGTCAAAAGCCACAACTATATCGGAGTGACGTAAGGTCGGTAGCATCCGATTATATTATGGATCAATCATCATCGTTCATCCCACCTTGAAGGAACAAGGGTCATAAGGTGAGATTACCAACAATGAAGGAAATTAAGAAATTGCAAAGTAAGCTCAATCACCTCATAATGATATATGGAAATCTCTATGAATAAAATCATCTCATAATAACATGAAATCCGTATGCCTTAGAGCTTGGATAAATAAATCCCTCATAATCATGATCATGGTTATCATAAAAAAATTATTCATCTTTAGCGTCATAAAAACTTTATGAGTCATGAATCTCTAACATTCTTGGAAATGAGGATTTTCATGGAATTCATGCATGGTTTGGTAGGAAAGAATCGTGCCTTTAGAAGCTCAATAACATCACAAGGATCACGAGATTCGTGGACTTCTAGCATTTGTGAAACCAAGGATATTATGGGTATGACACAAAGGTTTATAACAAAAGGATCATGCCTTTAGAAAGAAATGGACTAGCCTTAACATACCTGGAAGATAATTTCTCGACTTCCAACTTACTTCCTGTCTTGCAATTCACTTAAGATTATTCGTAGCCTCGTAATCTACTTATACAACCATTCATACTATTGTTAGGATCATCATCATTCGCTCGTCTTAAGCCCTTAATTTAAATTCATTTAGAATCTGCCGAAATTCGGGCAGCATCTCCCCCGTTTATATGCCTAGCCCGAAATCATAATTCAACAACCAACGACAATAACAACAATACCAACATCCATAACATCATCTCCAACACCATTATGTATCATAAAACATCCCTCACGATGTTTTCCAATTTTCACAACTAGCCAAACCGCTATACGATTATTTAACGACTTTATCTTCGTGAATAAACCAAATATAATATTAATAAGCAGAGATTCATACCTTATTCTTGCTAGAGCAGCAATATATTCAATATTCACTTTGAATCCAGCCAATTCCAACGCAAGACAAAACTATAATCGCGACTACACGTTACTTGGACCTCGATTAATATTGCGTCATTCGAAATTACTCAAAATCCTTACTTTTATGAGGTAAATATGCTCTCTTTGCTTACTGATTTTTCTAGAATATTTGGGAAATTTTATGACCCAAAAAAATGGGGTTTTGCCCCTTATATAGGGTGCCAAAGTCGGCAGCACTGTAGCATCACTGTAGCAGTGATGTTTCTGCTCTGTCAGCCAAACTTGTAACGTCCATAATTCTCTTCTCCGACGTCGTATCGATGAGCGGTTTATTGCATTGAAAACTAGACTCGATGAACGTTATTTTAGGATTTTGAAACACCTTAAAACTCCTAATATACTAGGAGATATGCCACTCCAAAGTTGACTAAAAATCTGCCCAAAATCCTGCCAACATTTCGCAAATTTTCATCAAACTTATTTTCTTCAATTTCCTTGATCTCGAAATCTTCCGAAACTCTCCATACATGATACTTATCATTTATTATACTTGATAATGGCCATGTTCTTGTGTTTCAAAATAGTCTTTCCTGATTACGACTTACGAGATCGTAATTTATCCTTTACTTCATTGTTACATACTTCCCATGGCTTGTACCTTCCAAAACATCATGGGACGTCTCCGATACTCTATTACTATGGTGATGTACGTGGCATGCTCATGCTCTGAAGGTGCGGGGTGTAACACCAAACTAGTTTGGTTTGGTGTTCGGTGTCGACCTTCAAAAAAACCGAAACCGAAATAGTCGAACCGAAGAACCGATCGCCCACCGAAGTTTAATGCATTACCCAAAAAAATTAAAGTAGTCCAGTCATTAAGTTTAAGCCCAAAAAAAACTCAATTGTAACAAGCCCTCTTTTGCTTTTGTATCCCCAATTTTTCACTTCAGTCGAGAAAATCAAATATCCTTAACAAAGGAAAGTGACTAGGATGTGTCTTTAGGATTAATGTATGTCCATTATGTGTTTTCTTAGTTATTCTTACTGTATGTATATAACACCTAGTAATCCTATATCATGGTTATGGTTTTCCGTTCTTGTGTATCCTGTTTGTTTGATTTTGATTTCAATTTATCAGTTTTATGTTTTATTGCTTTTGAGAATATGAACTAGTGTAAATGGAATCGCTTCTAATATCATATATAAAAAAAACGAATTGAAAAAACCGAAACCGAACTAAATCGAACTTCAAAAAATCGAAACCGAAAGAACCGAACCGAACTAGTTGGGTTCAGTGTTCGGTGTCCACCTTCAAAAAATCGAAACCGAACTAGCCGAACCGAAGTTTGACAAAATCAAATCAAAAAACCGAACGCGCACCCTTACAATTTTCTATCCGTGGGCTCTCAAGCCAAAAAGATGGCTTCTTCTTCATCTTGAAGTCAATCATCATCTCTCGTAAATTGTAGCTTAAAGTAGATTGTATAGCTGGTGAAGTTAGGCGTGCATTACATATGGATATAGCATATATGAAATTTAACTAATTTTATAGTTTTCCGTCATCAACTTGGTGATCTGGAATTTCTTTCCAATCTTGGGCTAGCACAATTACAAAAAACTTAGTATTATGGGAAATAAACTTTGTCAATCAAAACTTACAAATATAGTATCATTCTTGGTTAATATGATTCTCATACCCTGTTTAATTTGGTGATGATATAGAAGTGAAAATACTAATTTTTATTGAATTGGACACCTAGAAAAATTACCTGTTTAATTTTAAACACATACACAGAGCCAAAGCTCAGCAGAAAATTAAGGAACGTACATTCAATCATGGTTGTTCAAGTGTGTGGAGAATTACCTTTCTTCATGCGTATTTATGGATAGGCTAGGGACTCCTCGGCAAAAACCTTAACCGTAGAGACTTCTCCATAAAATATGGTTGTCTTAGAGACTCTTAATAAATTGTTTCCTCCCATCAAGGAAACTCCCGGATATGCAAAACTAACATATATTATCTGTTATATATATTATTTACTTGGAAGACAAGATAAATAATTTATTACCATAATATGCAAGTCACATTAAATATTTCATTAAAGAGACGTGTAATTCTTACATTACCACCTAGTGTTTCAAACCAAACATATTAAAATGGTAGGAAAAATGGAAAAATAGGATGTTAGCAGCACAAGGGATATTTAATTCTTCTTATCTGTTTTGAGTCGGGTTGAGTCGAATTTTCTTATTGACTTTTTATTTATTACTTTTATCTTTTTTTAAAAAGAGTTATTCATAGAAAAGTTAAGATTTGTTGGTGGTGTGATTTTTGTGTTAGAAAAGATAGTTAACTATCTATGAAATTTATCCCATCGATATTTTAGTACCCTCTCAGATCTCCCAACCCATTGAGAGTTATACGAAAGACTTCTTTTTTTGAAAGAGAAAAATTAACATGTGTTGGGAGACGAAGGAAAATTATCTAGTAAAATCAGTGACAGTTGTCCATACTGTTGGTGAATATACCACAAATTACAGTTGAAAAATAAAATAAAGATTCTTCAGGTTGAGACGCGGATATCTCGCTCTCTTTAAGGAGATTCAAGCCCACTGCAGTATAATCTTCACCGGTCCAGCAGTATAACTCTGACTTGTCCCCTCCAGGATACAACAGCCCGTCAATGTCGTACAACTCAAACAACTCCGGACTGGTTGAAGAGTTCAAAGCTCTACCAGAAGAACACCTTCCTTCAACATAAAATTACTCTCTTTTGCAGTGACTAAGTTGGAGAGCTAGAATATTATTTCCTTCTCTCAACTCTCTCTTTATGTACACATCAACCTCAAAGTCTAAACACAACATAATATTTCTCATCCACTCCTCATCTACTCAACACAAGGAAGAAAGTATCCTTTATATAGGTGTAGGGCTTTTTCCACAAGTAAATGTCAAGAAAGTACCAGTAAATTGAGGTTTAGTAGGGTAATTAGTAGGAGATAATGTTTTTGCAGTTACAAGAGTTACAAAAATAATGACACCACTTTCTCCCACTAACATGTCATGATATAATGCACATTAATATTTTAATATTAATATTAAAATGTTTATATTGCACCAACGCACACAATTGTGAGTCTGATTCGTTCTTCTTCACATGGGTAACACTATTATAAAAAATAAAAAACACTCAAAACTAAGAAAACAAAAGACGTTAAATAGGATGATCCAAGACCTCTTAACAATGATAAAATAAAAAAGCAAAACGGCAAATATTAGTAATGCAAGACTATAACATTATACTCAACAATAGCATCCCCAGTGTTCATATTCATCCGGTACGTCTTCGCGGTGGCGATCCCCTGAGCCAATCGGAAAATCCCCGAACCACCAATAATCGGCATTTCACGGTACTTATGAAATGGTTGGTTCCTACCAAGAACACTCAGTGTGCTCCCATTATATTTGCCGGTGGTGAACACAAAGTTAAGTGCCATGATTAGACCAAACTCATTTTGATCAGCTGAACCATAAATTCCTTGGGCTCGACCCACTATCGTCGAATTGGGCTTTGGCCCAACTGTTAGTGGGTCGTCGATCATTGCAACAGAACCAAAGAAAGTTGGGGATTTATTAGTCGTCATGTTGGGCTGGACTATTGAAATTGCAGTTGGATTCTTCCCACTAACAATGTCGTGGAAATAGAAATGAAATTTGGTCACCTTTTGCTTTGCATTAGGAAGCTTCTGGAACCATTGATCAACAGCTTTGGGTCCTAAGACAACTCCTTGAGCTATTGGCATAGCAATAGCCATAAGAATGAAGCAAAGCCATAGAACTACGTTGGTGTTTTCCATCACTAATGGTTAAGTCTCATTCACTTCATTTCTTGAGGAAAGAAATGCAGGAGTATATATATGCCTGCGCTTGTGTAGGTATTGCTTGTTTTAGAAGTTTAAAGACAAATAGGGGCTAGTTCCATGCGAGCAATCATTTCAAATTCATAACGTGGGAAAAATTATTCTTTCTGCCTCAATTTATGTGACACTTTTCATTTTTCGAGGTTCAAACTATGTATTGATTGACACATTTTAGAATGTATTCTTTCCATCATATTTGCATGAGAAGAATTGTAACTTATAGTACTTCTTGTATAGTTTTTGAATATGTATATTATAATTTTAAAATATTAAGTTGATTTAATCTAATTTTGCTTCAAAAATTAGTCAACTTGACTCTTGGAAAGCAAAAAGGGTCACATAAACTGAGATGAAAGGAGTAATTAAAACAGGTAACCCTCTGGCTAGAACAAGTTAAAATATACTGATTAAATAAAAAATTGATATTATATTGTGTAGTGTTTTAGATTGTCGTGGCGTAACTTGGGGGCAAAGCAAGCAGGTTATAATTATTGATGTATCTAGATCTTCACGTGGTAGCAAATTGAATATGCCAAATACAAGTCTGGTATGATTGTCTCTAAACCCAAAAATATAGTACATTGAGTTCTAACATTAGTTCTCGGTTAATAACTATGATTACTTTGAGCTTGAACCACTTGCACACATAAAGGCAGGGATATACCATATGGAGTATCTTCTTAAGAAATATGTGGTTTAAGGGAGATTTATTGACAATGAGCCAGTATAGTATCGACTGTCAATTGCCAAACACTCGATCAATGGATGTCCACTTCCAAACGGTACTTACGTAGATCGAGAGTTTGAGTCACTGATCCATTCTTTTTTTTTTTTTTTTTTTGGTCGTGAATAAAGAGATCACTTGATAATAATTTCCATTACTAGCTAGTAGATATATATATATATATCTCACATAAAAATTGATGATAATCATTCAAACATATAGCAAATATATTGAATGAGTTGTTAGCAACGTATATATTGCGTGATCTCCTTGTATATATAAACAACGGAAAGATTAACAATAAGCGGTATATTGTATCATGAAGTCTGCAGATCATTAAAATGTACAGTTATATTGCTATCACAGATATAGGAGAAGTTAGAATTTGAACTTTATAATTTCTAAATTTTAAAGTAGCGGCATCACGTGTTGGATTTAAATTTATTTTTTTATACATAATTATGATTTTCTTAATATAAATATAAAATTTTAGTTAAAGCTGACATATTAAAAAGGAAAAAGCTTAAATATGCTATCGAACTATAAAAAAAGGCTCATTCATGTTACTCATTAATAGTTGGGCTCAAAAATACCACCACCCTTACCATTTTGGGTCATATGTCATTACTCACTAATAGAACTCTACTACGTACTATCAGGCAAAAATGAGCCTTCGTTAAGTTCATTGGCATATTTGAGCCTTTTCCCAATTCCTATATAAATCTCCATCTTTTCTAATATTATGTTACAAGCTTATAAGGACAAGTTTGTCCCATATACTAATAACATTACTATTTTATATGAAAAAACTATACTCTCTTATTTAATTGGATTATAAATTTAATCTTATTCTGCATCATTTGCAATTTTCAAGTACTATATGACTCTTTAAATTCAAAAACACATAAAATTTGTTTACAAAAAATAAAAATAAAATAAAGAGATGTGTTTAAAAGAGTGTACACTAATAAAGTGTAGATGAGTATGAGTGTGACATATTTGAGCCTTCTCCCAACCATTATTAACATCACAAATTTCACTCGTATGTAACTTTTCTTGCCTATCTACACCTAACTAATGTACTCTCTTTCAAATTTGTTGTTGTTATTGTTGTTGTTGTTTTTTTTTTTTTTTTACCTCAAATATATTTTATGTGTTTTTCAAAATCTTTTGAAAGAGCCATAAAGTACGTAAAAGTTGTAAATGATGTAGAATAAGATTAGATTCATAATCCAATTAAATAAGTGAATATATTTTTTTCATGTAAAATAATAGTGTTATTAGTATATGGGACAAACTTGTCCTTATAAATTTGTTACATAAAATTACAAAAGATGGAGATTTATATAGGATTTGGGATCAAATATGCCACTAAACTTAACAAAGGCTCATATATGTCACTCATAAAATGAAGGGTTAATATAATGACACGTGGCAAAATGTGATACTAGTAGAGTTCTGTTAGTGCGTAATAACATATATGACACAAAATGGTAACGGCGGTGACATTTTTGAGCTCAACTATTAACGATATGATTGGCATAAATAAGTTTTTTCTGATCATTTGATGACATATTTGAGCTTTTTTCCTTTTTAATATGACAGCTTTTGCTTCCAGATAGTTTCGACCTTATTTTTTTAATGTTTTATCGACTTTTTGTTTTCATTAGCTGTACATAGCTTATTTTAGGTTATTGTATATACTCCCTCCGACCCAATTTGTTTGACACTTTTCGCTTTTCGAGAGTCAAATGAGTTATTCATTGACCGTAATTTTTTTATATGTTTTTTGAATATTTTAAATGATTGATTAGGGTGACTTATAGTACTTTTTATATAGTTTCCAAATATGTAAATTTTATTTTGAGAAATTTAAAGATTCTATGTTCAAACATATGATCAAAATTAGAAAGTTTGACTCTCGAAAAGCGAAAAGTGTCAAAAAGATTAGGACAAAGGAGTATCTCAGTTAGTTGACTATAAAATCAGATTATTCCTTACGGTAAACATGTCCAAGAAAGTTGGTAATCTGTACAATCCAAAACATCTCAAATATATAGTCTTATTTCACACATCCTTAATTCTTAGTAAACCTTAAGACATAAAATATACGTCAAAAAACTATAGGAGTATCAATCAAATATAATAAAACAGGAAATTACAAACGAAAAATAAGAAGCAAAGGTTCAAATTAATGTGAGTAATGCATAGGGGTGGGCGTTCGGTTGTTCGGTTCGGTTTTTTCAAAGTTCGGTTCGGTATTTCGGTTTCGATTTTTTTAAAGTGGAAATCGAACACCGCACCGAATTAGTTCGGTTCGGTTTCGGTTTTCTAATTCGATTTTTTGGCATTGGGTAAGCAATAGTCACCCATTAATAATATTCAAACTTTTCCATATCAACAAAAGTTACACTAGACATTTGGAGGTATCGAAATCGAAAATAAACCACATGGAACTCAAAAGCAACAGCAACAATACAGCCTTACTGCCTTAGAAGTAAATATCAAGGGAATTCTACCTTATTTAAATTTGAACTCCACGTAGTAGCATCATACATTACCAACTCATATTTTGCAGAAATCACCACTAACCAAATACAATCAACACCTCTCTAGAATTTAAACAGTAGAGCAGTTACTTCTTTAGTTTAATTTTATTCTCTATTTCTCTGTTAAAATCATGAAGCATGATAGCATTCGGAAAATACAACACTTAAATATTACAGTATACGAATAAATCAAAAACTCAGAAGAATAATTTGATGCTTACTCACCCGTTAAAGCAACAAATCATAACACTATCCTAGCACAACGAAACTTGTGGTCTCTTGCCAATTCTGGTAGATGTTAAAATAGTATTCCACAGTAAACCTAAAGCGATAGTGCTTAACAACAACTTATTGCTAGTTTCAATTATAGGCTAATGTCTACAACCTTGGCTACCAAATGATTCATGATCAACACTGACCATAAGATTGACTATCTAATTTCCTTGAACTTACGCACTCATATCATTATATGCATCTAATATCATTATATATTGATATAAAAAAAATTATATTAAATATTCGGTTAAACTGAAAAACCGAAAATCCGAAACCGAACACCGAATTTGCTATTTTAAAAAACCGAAACACCGAAAAACCGAATCCATTCGGTTTGGTTCGGTTTTTTGGTTTTCGATATTTATGTCCACCCCTAGTAATGCAGGACCATAACATTATTCTCAACAATAGCATCCCCACTAGTATTAAACCAATAGGTCTCTGCAGTGGCACTTCCTTGAGCCAACCTGAATATTCCAGAACCACCAACGATCGGCATCTCGCGATACTGGTGAACCATCAACGATCGGCATCTCGCGATACTGGTGAAATACAGGGTTCCTGCCAGTTGTGAACACAAAGTTCATGGCCATGATTAGACTAAACCCCTTTTGATCAGCCGAACCATAAATCCCTTGGGCTCGACCCATTATTGCCGAATTGGGTTCTGGTCGTCTAACTGTCAGTGAGTCGTCAATCATTTCACCAAACCCAAAGACAGTTGGAGATTTGATACTCATGTTGGACTGGGCTATTCGAACTGCAGTTGGATTCTTCCCGCTAGCTATCTTGTGCAAGTGGAAATGAAACTTGGTTATCTTTTGCTTTGCATTAGGAAGTTTCTGGAACCATTGTTGCACAGATTTGGATCCTAAGACAACCCCTTGAGCCATTATTGGCATAAGAATGAAGAATAGCAATAGAACTACGTTGGTATTTTTCATCACTAACTAAGTCTCGCCCCCTTCATTTCTTCAGCAAAGAAATGCATGAGTATATATATACATGCATGTGAGTGATGTATTTGAGAAAACACACGTTTAAAAAGAGAAGAAGAAGTTTGTATTTCCGTGTATTCTGCAGTATACAATATACTCCTATTTATACATGAGATATACACCTATATTCTAGGTATACAAGATATACTCTAACTCTCCTAGATAATCTTATACAAGTGTTTCACTCCTTCTAAACTTGTACTAAGTGATTGAGTCCTTATCAAGACTACTAACATAATTATCAAGAATACATTGATCATTATCATGATCATTATCTTCAACACTTCCCCTCAAGCTTGTGGGAGGTGAGTTCACCACACATAGCTTGTCTCTGAAGAATTTGACAGGTCCTTGCCAAGAGCTTTGGTGTGAATATCCGCTAACTGATCTTTTGATCTAACAAACCGAGTAACAAACTGTCCTTGAGCCATCTTTTCCCGGACAAAATGATAATCTAGTTCCACATGCTTAGTTCTAGCATGCATAACTGGATTTGTAGTCATGTACAAAGCACTTAAGTGTCAAAAAATAGAGTAGGGGCAATTCTGATATATACTCCAATATCTTGTAGTATGTAACTTATCCATGTGATTTCGGTAAAAGAACAAATCAGCCACACTTTTCTGGAACCTTTTTTTACAAGCTTGAATTCTACTCCCAACAGGACACACTACACAAAAGAATTCGGGCTTGCTTTTTCAATTCACATCTATGAGCGAGGATTCCTCTATCTCTTGCTCGCTTCGATCGGACTCTGACAGCTTAGGGAAGACTGATGGGTCGCTAACAAGGATCCCGAAACCACTAGCCACCCCGACCTAATTCATGATAAGCCCACCAACTTCTTGGCAAAATGCCTACGGTTAAAAACCACCGACATGTCAAGATCCAAATTTGAATTGGTTCCTGGTCCTGGAAAGCTCGTTCCAACACTTCGACAAATTCTTTCGCAGCAGCTTGAACTGAACCGGGGCTATCAACGTGAACAAGAGAAAAACAAAACCTATTACTCGATCAGTTGCTGCCAATGCCCTATACTCAGCTTTAGCACTTGATCTTGCAACAGTGTTTTGCTTTCTTGATGAACAGGACACACAGTTTGCACTAAGATACACACTATATCCAGTTGTGGATCTTTTTGTAAGAGCACAGCCTGCCCAGTCTGCATCTGAGAAACCATATATCCTAAAAGAGGAATGTGATATGATTCTTAGTCCATGATCAATTGTTCCCTTAACATACCTCATTATTCTTTTAACAGCCTGAAGATGCACACTGTTTGGATTCTGCATAAATTGACTTGTAAGATTTACAACATAAGTGATATCTGGCCTGGTAAGAGTAAGATACTGCAAGCTTCTCACAATATTTCTATAAACTGAGGGATCAACTGCACTGCCAATTGCTTCTTGCAATCTATGCCTCTGAGCTAATGGATTATGTACTGCTTTTACTTCTGCCATATTCACCTTCTTTAGCAGATCATTTGCATATTTGCTTTGAGTTAGGTGAATTCCTCCAGGAAAGTACTTCACTTTAATACCCAAGAAGTAACTCAAGGGTCCAAGATCCTTCATAGCAAATTCACTTCCCAGCTTCTGCACTACTTCCCCTATCTGCCTTGAGTTGCTTCCTGTAACAATTATATCATCCACATACAGCAACAATAATATTATCCTTGCTGAGTTATGGAGTGTGAAAAGAGAAGAATCTGCCCTACTACATTTGAACCCAAGGTGAAGGAGAAATAAACGGAACCTCTCAAACCAAGCTCTAGGAGCTTGTTTGAGTCCATAAAGAGCTTTCTTTAGAAAATAGACATGATTTGGATGTTGAGTATTAATGAAACCTGGAGGCTGACTCATATACACTTATTCTTGTAAATGACCATGCAGGAATGCATTCTTAACATCTAACTGTCTAATGGGCTAGTGTAAGGTAACTGCAACATACAAAATGACTATTATGCTAGTAGCTTTCACTACTGGATTAAAAGTTTCTTCAAAGTCTATACCCTCAAGTTGTGAGTACCTTGTTATACCCCATTTTAACCGGGTTAAATTAGAAGTACAACATATTGGTGATTCCTATTTTTGTTATTTTTAAGGACTCGCCACCTAATTATTATATGGTGAATTAGGACACCTAAAATTTATTGAAGTTATTTTAAAGTTAACTCTGTTTTAAAAGTCTGCGAAACTTAATGATTCTAGGTAAGAGTTCAATTAGTCTAAAGGGAGGTATTAGGCATCCTTTAAGACCCATTAACAATGGTTGACCGACCGGACTTGTGATTAGTTAGGCTAAGTGTGAATATAGTATTATAGAAAATAACGTAGCTTTGTAAACATGGCTTAAAGTTATAAATAGACATGTAAGAATGTGGTTCAAAAATAGGATTTGTAGAAGGTAATAATTTGTATCAAAGAAGATTTTAAGTGCTATTTAAAAGAAAGACTTACAAAAGACTATTAGTTCAATATAGCCTCTGTAAGGATTGTTTTAACAGATAAATGTTTCAAGCATTGAAAAAGAGCTAAAGTGAGGAAGTTATCCATAGAACTAACTTGCCTTTTTATTTCTCAAAATAAGCTAACATAGTGTAAAATTTGTGATGTTTTGAAAAATCCTAAGATGGTAAGAATGAAAAATGATTCCTTTAACCCAAGAATGTGTAGGCAGGCCATTTCAAAATCAATTACTCCAAATAAATGTTATAGATAATATAAATAGTTTAGAACATAAATAGTAGAGAATGTAATTTGTGGAATTAACTACCCATTACTAAACTAAACCCCTCAATGTCGCTAAGGTTCATCTAAATTAACAAACAAAAATGTTAGCCATACAATACACATTAGATGTACGAAAGAAATAAAATGGAGGAGTAAGATGATTTAAATGGGCTCAGCCCACTTAGGAGTGTTGTTGTCCGCTACTGTTGGGCTTCGGCCCAGTAGCCTTAATGGGTTGATGCGAACTGTTCATCGCTTATTGGGCTTCGGCCCAGATTTTGTTCTCTAATCTGGCTGCGAACAGGGCTGACTCGAGAAGGAGATTTTGTTGGGTTTTTAGCCCAACGCCAAATGAGGAAGAAAACGAGTCCCTCGGACTCGTATGCGATAGTCATGCATAAAACGAAAGAAAAGGATTAGCATACGACCAATGAATAATGTTAAACATACGAAATATGAGCTCAAACGAATTAACAGATTGTATATTCTGTGTATATTTTAAATATACCTCAGGTATACACAATTCAGCCACCACACTTACTACATATAAATAAGGCAACAACCAAACATAGCTGAATCAAACCATATAACATCTATGGTGTATTAGACATGTGTAGAGTTCAGCCATATGTAATCACGAGAATTAGGCAAAAGGTTGAGCAGTTTATGTTCAGGGAAACAAAAAGAGAAGAAGAACAGTTGGAAAAAAAAATAGATTTCTAGACATTCGGATGACCTACTCTTTTACAATAGATCCAACAATCACAGAAAATTGGCTAAAGAATTAACTTGGACGTATCAAATTTAATCAAAACTTAGATTTGCACTTAACAGGAAGTTTCATCCATACTGAGACTTATTAGAGATAGGCAGAATCCCAATCATTTTGTACCGTGAATATATGGACACAGTCACCAGATCCCCTTTCATACGTAAGATGCATAACATTAATTTATCTTAACATCTACACTATCCAGTTAGTTCAATGAAACATTAACAGCACATGCTTTGAGTTTTGACTTCTTCATACTTAAACCATCCTTTTATCCAACCCAGTAAAATACGACAAGCTGTATCATACAGACAACCCCAACAACTCTTATCACAAAACAGTCCATGGACACAACAATTGAAGTTAAATCAAGTTCGTCATTGTTTTGAATAAGCAAATAGTCATGTGATAATGCAGGGGATATTTGTCCCTTTTTTTTAACAGTCGTAGGTAATGCGAGATGTGTTGATGGATACTATCAACCACATAGAGGGGATAAACAAGTTCTGTAGGCAGTTCCAAGGCTCGAATACTGCAGAAGCAGCCACATAGAGGGGATAAACAAACTGAAATTCGACTGAACATAATAACTGTGCTAATAAGGACATAAATACCCTGCCAAACAAGTAATGAGATTAATCCATATTAATTTTGAACCTATTTAAACATACTAAAGCGGCAGATGCACAAGTTTAGACCAGGTTGTAAATGGTAAAGTGGTCAAAATGCCATATAGAACATGCTCAAACAAACACATATATAAACTAAACAACTATAATCAGTACCAATGTATTACAGACCATTACATATTTCAGATGAGTTTAATAGCACATAAAAATCAGATGTTTAGTCCCAAGTGAGTTACTGAAGAGTCAAACAAGTATAAAGCAGTTCAAACAACACTTAAGAACAAACCAGATAACAATATAGCGTGTATGATTTCTGAACTAAGCTACAAAGAAAAAACTAATGTTGATCAAATTTGACTTAAATAAAACTCGTGAATTGACTAAATTATAGATTAAGAAAAGAAACTTATTAGACAAATATATAAAGGGCCCATTAATAGACTAATCTATCCGAAATCAGTAAAGTGGCACTAGACATCATATTAAGCCAACCAAAACAGGAAACTTAAACTTGCAGATGAAAGATAATTATGGAGATAATTCAGTGCTGATTTGTCTTAATCACATACACAATATACCTAAGATATACACACCACGGTGTGTATATCGGATGTAGGTCGAATGTATGTCTCCTTCTTACCTTGATAACCCACTGTATATCCCATGTATATCCGACTTTAAATAGGTTCTAAGTCCTGGCGATTCAGTCTAAACACCCAAAATACAGTATACGTCTTTTAAATTCATTTTAGCAATTATCAACCTATCCTAACAGCTCCCAAACATCAAACAAATAACATGACGACAAAGAAAACTACATAATTAAGAAAAATAGCAGAATAAGCTAAAAGCTTTGACTAAAGCAGAAACTAAAAATTAAAAAAGCAATAAGTGTATCATTGGTAATCTTTTTTGTGTGCAATGAACGGGGCGTCGAGGTCTCAAATCTATGCTTGAACTCGAACTCGAACGAACCCGATTAAAGTAACTAGAGTTTCAAAACGAAAAAAAAATGAAAATTGAGCAATGGTTGGTCACGGCTAAAGTTCACCGGAAAAGGAAAAATCAAGTGTGGAAGATAGTTGGGTCTCTCTTAAACACTGAATATTGTTCTCTTTTTTTTTTCTAAAAAAACGTTGGATTATTGTTCTTGTTTTTTCTCCCCAAACGTTGAGTAAAGTTCCCCCTTTTATAGAAAAGAGAGGGGAGCGTATGAGAGAGAGGAGCGGGGGGACAGAGAGAAGTGGAGGTGGCAGAGGCGTGGGGGACAGCGGTGAGTGGAGAGGAGCGTGAGGAGGGAGACGAAGGAGGAGAGAGAAGCGGAAAAGAGAGAGGGGAAGGGGTGTGCGGCGGTGATGAAGGGAAAATAAATGAAAACCCTACTGGTTTCATTTTGTTTGTGGGACGGATCGGGTCGGGTGAATTTGATTGGGCTGGATTGGGTGATGAATAATGTGGGCTAGGTTAATTTAAATGTGGGCTGGGAATAAAATGTGGGCTGATATTATTTAGACCTCATACATATTGGGCTCAATCGTTTGGGCCATTTATTTGGCTAAAAATATGTTGATCGTTTCTCCCCTATTTAATTATTCTTGGGTTTCTAATTTAATAACTAGTACAGTATATACTATGTAAAGACAATTAATAATTAATATGTAGAAAAAAAAATAAGGATTTTACAAAGTGTTGTCTTGTAATTAATTTAACGAGTCCAAACCCGAAATTGATTTGTGATAAAGTAATGCTCGTAATGTTGAAAATAAAAGTAACGATATTAATAGTAGTAGCAATAAAAATAAAATAGTGAAAATAAAGTATTTAGCTCGTCAGTAAATTAGAACCCGAAAAAACAAATTGAAATAAAGGAGGGACAAATTGGGTGTCAACAGATGCCCCTCTTCGACCGGAGATGATGTAAGAGTCTTCGGGCGTAGAAGTTGACGTAGTAGCCAATTTTGTTCCGACCAACAAATACAAATTTGTAAGG
This sequence comes from Lycium barbarum, assembly GCF_019175385.1. NCBI lineage: Eukaryota > Viridiplantae > Streptophyta > Magnoliopsida > Solanales > Solanaceae > Lycium > Lycium barbarum. The sequence continues at coordinate 108,853,566 of NC_083344.1, read as the reverse complement.
AAATACGGTTTTTGGTGGAAAATATTATGAGGGCAGAAGGAATTTAGGATGTTGGGAAGCGAAGATTGACGGAGTATTGAGAGGTGTTAATGATTTGAAAGGATGTTGGATGAGATGTTATTTGTATCCTCGCGGGTTGAAGACAGATGACGACAGTGTTTGAGAATGGACCGTATGTTTATAGCCTCCTAATTATAAATGTGGTGCACAACACACCCATAAGTAGGACTCTACTAGACATGATATAAATTCTCCAAAAATTCCCCAGTGTTGAGTTATGGAGACACTGGGATATAGACAGGCTTACAAGATTGTGAAAGGAGTAGATTTAGTAAAGTTTTAGCGGAGGATATGAAAGAGAAATTAACCTACGTATCACGTGTTTGTGGACGTAGGCGGAGTCGAGTTCGAGAGTAGATCCGCGACCTTTGCTTGTGAGTTTGATATTCCTCTTCAGCAAATTTGCCCCAGTTCACTGCGTAAGATAAAGTTCCACGTTGCGTTGTGTCTCTGTAGATTGTACTGTCTACCAAAACTGAAATTCATGTCGAAATCAGTAATAGAGTTGAAAGTGTAAAATTATAAAGAGTGTAAAATGATAGTAATTATAAGTGTGAGAGTGAGGATGAAGCCGTGTGGCTTATAATGAGGTCGCGTGTCCAAATGTTGTCTCTGGTTGTCTTCAGGGACTTGAATGAATGCTTGATGTTTATGCTGAAGATGTAATAATATCTCTAGTTGCAGTTGAAGATGATAGTAATAAGGCCTCCAGTTGTCTTTCGGGACTCGATGATAAATGATGTCTGCGAAATTTAAGGTAAAGTCGTTAAAGTAGGTAAAGTAGATGATGAAGTAAAGTAATAAAGTAAAGAGTAAAGTAAAAGTGTAGTCGTTTGGCTTATGCAGATGAGGCCGTGTAGCCATGTGATGTCTCCGGTTGTTTTCGGGACTCGATGATATGATGTCTCCAGTTGTCTTCGGAGATTTGATAAAGATTCCCGTAAAGTCCGGAGTAAAGTCGTAAAGTGGATGATGTCTCCGGTTGTCTTCGGAGGCTTCAATGATAATTCCTGTAAAGTTCAGGGTAAAGTCGTTAGAGTTGGTAAAGTGAATAATAAAGTAGGGAGTAAAGTCATAGTGTAGCCGTCTGGCTTATGCATATGAGGCTGTATAGCCGAATGATGCCCCCGGTTGTCTTCAAAGACTTAATGATGATCCCTGCAAAGTTCAGGATAAAGTCGTTAAAGTTGGTAAAGTAAATGATAAAGTAGAGAGTAAAGTCATAGTGTAGTCGTCTGGCTTATGCATATGAGGATGTATAGCCGAATGATGCCCCCGGTTGTCTTCGGAGACTTAATGATAATCCCTGCAAAGTTCAGGATAAAGTCGTTAAAGTTGGTAAAGTAAATGATAAAGTAATTGGTAAAGTAAAGTGATGGTGTAGCCGTTTGGCTAATGTGGAAGAGGCTGAATAGCCAAATGATGCCTTCGGTTGTCTTCGGATATTTAATGTTGATTCCTGTAAAGTTCAGGGTAAAGTGGTTAAAGTAGGTAAAGTGAATGATAAAATAATTGATAAGGTATGGAGTAAGGTGATAGCGTAGCCGTTTGGCTGATGATGTTGACGGTATCATGACATGCCAAACTATTGACATGTAATCCTAATTTAATTTGTCTTCAATCTCGACAACCTACAAAACAGGTATATTTGTTAATAAAGTCATAAAGTTATTGTGATAAAAAATAAAATTAAAGATAAAGTTGGAAGTAAAGCCGTTTGGCTTTTGAGGCGAGGCCATAATGAGCAAAGTGATGCTTTTCGGCCACGATTGATAAACTTGACTATTGATCTCGCGGTTTTAGGTTCCTGCACTCAAAGAAAAATTATTAGTTTGGGAGGGGGAAGTTGATTCGTATTGACTCGAAGCTTGACGTTGTTGGCGCTCCATTCGTCTTGTTTGTTTGGATCTTGTGATCTCCGTTCAAGCCTCGGGAGATGTACAGTAGTGAAACAATTGAAAGAAAGTATTTCATTTGAAAGGTAGGTATGTAAGTATATGTATAAGGAAATGTAACTATATGTATATAAGTTGTGAAATATATGTATGTAAGGAAAGATATATTTGTAAATATATGTGTGTAAGTTGTAAAATATTTCTGCCTGCTTCAGATTGTGACACTTCTGAAACAATTGGAACGTTATTCGTCTATAATACTTCCTGTCTAGTAGCCTTAATATTGTCGATATCTAACTCTAATCTTTCAAAATATGCCCCAGTTTTGATTCAGAAGGGTGTACTAAACCTATGTTATGGTGTGACCGAACCTTATATAGGTTGCCTACGTATCCTTCCAAGGGAATCAGGTCAGAACGTAGTTCGTAAGGTTCACAAAAATGGTTTGAGAATTTAATAAAAGGACCGAACCCTATGGGGATTGCCTACGTATCCCACCAAGGGAATCAGGTCAGCGTAATTCTATTATGTAAATGGTAAAAAGTTTGTCAGATTTCTACCTAAATATGACTAACCCGTATGTTGATAGTTTACGAATCCCACCGAGGGAATCAAGCTATGTGCAGTTCATCCTTGCATAAGGATTTAGGATTTTCTGTTATAGTGCAACTGAATCCTATGTGGGTTGTCTACGTATCCCACCACGGGAATCAGGTCAGCGTAGTTCAAACGGTTAAAGGAAAAGTTGCAAACTAGGTTGTCTAACCTAATGTTGTCCTTGATTTCTTCTTGACTGATAGCTTTCATGCTTGTGTCATTGTCTATTAGCTATTTCAATTTCTTTCGAGTGGGTCTTGTCTTGTCCTCTAATTTCTTTATTACTCTCTCAGGATGTATGTTGTCGTCATATTATGTCACAATCATAGAGTTGGCAGATTAGATAAATAAAGTAAAAAAATAGCAATAATACACGTTTAAGGAAAATCAGAAATGCATTCATAGATTTTTGCGATTAAGCTTCCAAAAGATGAAGCAAAGCAACAAAAGTTTTGCGCGTGATTCCAGCCTCAATTTAAAAAACAAGTTCACTACATATTCAAACTACCAAGACTCCCGGAGAATCAGGGACGGAGTACAAGTCCGATTCTTCAAAGTCTCTTATAGTTCAGCACCCCGTATGGTCGATGTCTCGGTATTGTGAGTAGTTGTAGCAGTAATCTTCATGTGTGTTTCTTTTTTGATTGCTCCCACGGGAGCGACAAAAGTTGATGACATGCCCCTTTCACCCTTCCAATTGACGCACTGGCTTCTTTCAAATCTTGGCGTCTTCGTGAGCAGGTAAAGGATTGTTGTCCACATTGGGCCGAGCTCCAGTGATCCGGATCGCTCCTTCCTTAATCAGGGTTTCGATTTTGTTTTTGAGGCCATAGCAATCCTCAGTGGCGTGCCCAGCAACTCCAGAATGGTATGCACAGCGCTTGGAACCATCAAACCATTTTGGAATAGCATCGGGAATTTTCCCTTCAATCGGTTGTATCGCGCCTGCTGCTTTCATTCTTTTAGCGAACCGAGTGTAATTACGGGTGTTTTTGGTGTCAGGGTTTGGACGGGCTTTATGTGTGGCATGTGGTCGCTTTTGGTAAGTTGGAGCTTGGACGGGTTGATATGGACGTGGATTTTGATGTGAAGGTGCTCGGAGTTGGTAGTAATTTGCTTGGGCGTTGTAGACAGGGTAAGGAGTTAGTGGAGCTTGGTAGGGTTCAGTGTAGTGGTAAGGGTAGAAAGGTTGTTGTGGGTGGTTAAAGTATGCAATGGCTTGGCTTGGCCTATGCCCTTGGATGTTCATGACTGCAGCTACGTATTCTTTCTTCCTTTTAACCCCGCTGATAGAACTAGATTGAATAGCCGTGTTTACTGCTTGCAAAGCAGTAAGATCCTGAATCTTTCCTGATTTGATTCTTTCTTCTAAGGCTTCTCCCGTTCGGACAACTTCTGTGAATTTTTATCCCATCATACCTATCATTTTCTCATAAAATACACCAGTCTGGCATTCAATGAAGGTAGCAGTCATTTCTCTATCATTCATCGGAGGTTGAACCCTGGCTGCTTCTGACCTCCAACGCAGTGCATATTCACGGAACGACTCAGTTGACTTCTTAGTTAACTTAGTCATGTAGACTCTATCTGGTGTGATATCGGTGTTGAAACTGAATCTGTCCATAAAGTCTTGTGCCATATCACTCCAACCATGCCACTTACGGACGTCCTGCTGTGTATACCAAGTAAGAGCCTCACCAGATAAGCTTCTTATGAATAGCTTCATCCTTATATTTTGGTCTCTACCTACTCCAACCAGTGTGTCACAATAGGCCCTTAAATGCGTATGAGGGTCGCCTGTCCCATTAAATGTATCAAATTTCGGAGGTTTGTAGCCTATGGGCAAATCAACGTCAGGCTGAACACACAGATCTTCGTATTCTACACTCTTGCCTCCCCTAGCAACTTGAAGGTTTCTCATTGCTTCTTTGAGACTGTGAATCTCTTTTAGCAACATATCGTCTGCCCTGGCTTTTGCTTCTTTTTCCATTTCCTCGTATTGATCCACCTCGGGTTAGAACCTGACCGTTACTGGGTTGGTAAAGGCTTGTGTTTCTGCGGCATATACTGGAGGAACATATTGCGCATTTGGAGTGACAAAATGTGCCCCTTGTATATGCTGGGTCGGATAAGTTTGGACGGTGGGGGTGTTTTGGACAGGAGGTGGTGTGTTATAAGTGATGCTTGTAGGTGGTTGATTTGGTGGGTTTAGAGAAGTAGTTGTAGGTAGTGGATTAGTGTTGGTGGGCAAAGGAACATAGGGAGTGTGAACTAGTGATTGACTTGGTGGGTTGACGGGTGGTGGATTAGGAGTAGCAGAGGTAGTGTAGGTGGGTGGTTGACTCTGTGGAGGGGTATAGAAGGATGATGGATTTGGTGGATTTGCGGAGGTGATTGGAGGTAAGTTGTTGTTGGTAGGCGCGTCATTTTGTGGAGGGAAATGTTCAGGGACTGGAGATTCGACTGATGGAAAACGAGGTGGATTTGGTGCGACAGTCCTGGGTTCAAGAGGCGGACTTTGGAGTGTGATGGATAAATTGGTTAAGTCCCTAACCCGATTCAGTTCTCCACGTAGATCCTCAATCTCTTGAGTCAGGCGGGCAATATGTTCATCACGTTGAATAGTAGTTCCGTGTTCGGAAGTCTCCGAGGGGGGGGGGGGGGGTCACTAGGGATCACGATGTTTTCCACACCAGTTGAAATAGATGCGGCCAGATCAGACATAGTAATTTCATTTCCTTGAACAACCCAACTACGTTCAGGTAACGATGACGTCTTTGACCTTGTGAGGTAAGGATGGTCGGCCATCGAGTGTCAACACGAATCAACTCTCTTGGGAAAAAATAAAAAGAAACATAAAGTGCAAATGATGTTAGTCTAATTAACATATCTAGGTAAAGTCATGATCACGTAAAGTCAAGTAAGTCGTGTAACAAATAGTCAAACAAGTTGTCAAACCGATGTAAATGAGTATATCAAACAATAACGCGTCCTAATATGCATGTGACCTCTTTGTGCCAGAGGTAGGCCTAACGTTTGTTTGAAGGGTAAAGTGTGTCCTAATACGTCATCCCATTGCTTTTGTTTAATTGAACAAATGCTATTTCCCAAAATAAAGTACAAAAGTAATGTAATATTTATTACATATCAAATGAGTACAAGATAAATGTTTCCTAATCTAAGTAAAGTAATACAACGTCTAGCTCTATTTTGTGATATCTTTGGTCTTCGTCATTTGTTGATGTACTCCGATGCAACTTCATACCTGTCATAGAAACATTAGTCATGCCCTCCCTCCTAAAGTTAAATTAATTAGAGTAAATAGTCAATATTTAGGCACAATTATCCTTCAAACATGCACATAAAGTATGATTAGTGTCACTCGGGGTCGTGAACCCGCTTGGACGTTTGAGTAAAGTCAACTAATGGGTTTAATACACCAAGGGTATTAAGCCTCCTAGGTCATGAGATGTATGCTCCTAATAAAGGTGTTGGTTTAGCTCTATCTTAGGCTGACTAAGAGTTGGCTTCCTATGACACAAGGCTCCCTCAAGCGGACAACTTGGGAGTGGAAAGTCCGTGGCCGTCGACTGCACCGCCGATCGACTAAATCCACTAGACCAATCCAACTAAAGGGGTAATTTAGTAGTGCACGGGCGCGAACCGCGAAGCCGCTTTAAGTGTGTGAATATGTGTGAGTTTTCCAGGAGTGGAAGAAAATGATACGGAATGACAATTTTATCAAAGCAAGTAACACATAAACAGTTTATATCAAACAAACAGTTTATATCGAACAAACAATTAATAACATGTAAAAACAGTTAACAAACAAATAAATTAATTAAAATAAGCACACAAAGCCTATTTAAACTAAGTCCGTTATGGTTAGAACCTAAGTATGATTCCCCAGCGGAGTCGCCAAGCTGTTATACCCCATTTAACCGGGTTAAATTAGAAGTACAACATATTGGTGATTCCTATTTTTGTTATTTTTAAGGAGTCGCCTCCTAATTATTTATGGTGAATTAGGACACCTAAAATTTATTGAAGTTATTTTAAAGTTAACTCTGTTTTAAAAGTCTGCGAAACTTAATGATTCTAGGTAAGGGTTCAATTAGTCTAAAAGGAATGTATTAGGCATCCTTTAAGACCCATTAACAATGGTTGACCGACCGGACTTGTGATTAGTTAGGCTAAGTGTGAATATAGTATTATAGAAAATAACGTAGCTTTGTAAACATGGCTTAAAGTTATAAATAGACATGTAAGAATGTGGTTCAAAAATAGAATTTGTAGAAGGTAATAATTTGTATCAAAGAAGATTTTAAGTGCTATTTAAAAGTAAGACTTACAAAAGACTATTAGTTCAATATAGCTTCTATAAGGATTGTTTTAATAGATAAATGTTTCAAGCATTGAAAAAGAGCTAAAGTGAGGAAGTTATCCATAGAACTAACTTGTCTTTTTATTTCTCAAAATAAGCTAACATAGTGTAAAATTTGTGATGTTTTGAAAAATCCTAAGATGGTAAGAATGAAAAATGATTCCTTTAACCCAAGAATGTGTAGGCAGGCTATTTGAAAATCAATTACTCCAAATAAATGTTATAGATAATATAAATAATTTAGAACATAAATAGAAGAGAATGTAATTTGTGGAATTAACTACCCATTACTAAACTAAACCCCTCAATGTCGCTAAGGTTCATCTAAATTAACAAACAATAATGTTAGTCATACAATACACATTAGATGTACGAAAGAAATAAAATGGAGGAGTAAGATGATTTAAATGGGCTCAGCCCATTTAGGAGTGTTGTTGTCCGCTACTGTTGGGCTTCGGCCCAGTAGCCTTAATGGGTTGATGCGAACTGTTCATCGCTTATTGGGCTTCGGCCCAGATTTTGTTCTCTAATCTGGCTGCGAACAGGGCTGACTCGAGAAGGAGATTTTGTTGGGTTTTTAGCCCAACGCCAAATGAGGAAGAAAACGAGTCCCTCGGACTCGTATGCGATAGTCATGCATAAAACGAAAGAAAAGGATTAGCATACGACCAATGAATAATGTTAAACATACGAAATATGAGCTCAAACAAATTAACAGATTGTATATTCTGTGTATATTTTAAATATACCTCAGGTATACACAATTCAGCCACCACACTTACTACATATAAATAAGGCAACAACCAAACATAGCTGAATCAAACCATATAACATCTATGGTGTATTAGACATGTGTAGAGTTCAGCCATATGTAATCACGAGAATTAGGCAAAAGGTTGAGCAGTTTATGTTCAGGGAAACAAAAAGAGAAGAAGAACAGTTGGAAAAAAAATAGATTTCTAGACATTCGGATGACCTACTCTTTTACAATAGATCCAACAATCACAGAAAATTGGCTAAAGAATTAACTTGGACGTATCAAATTTAATCAAAACTTAGATTTGCACTTAACAGGAAGTTTCATCCATACTGAGACTTATTAGAGATAGGCAGAATCCCAATCATTTTGTACCGTGAATATATGGACACAGTCACCAGATCCCCTTTCATACGTAAGATGCATAACATTAATTTATCTTAACATCTACACTATCCAGTTAGTTCAATGAAACATTAACAGCACATGCTTTGAGTTTTGACTTCTTCATACTTAAACCATCCTTTTATCCAACCCAGTAAAATACGACAAGCTGTATCATACAGACAACCCCAACAACTCTTATCACAAAACAGTCCATGGACACAACAATTGAAGTTAAATCAAGTTTGTCATTGTTTTGAATAAGCAAATAGTCATGTGATAATGCAGGGGATATTTGTCCCTTTTTTTTAACAGTCGTAGGTAATGCGAGATGTGTTGATGGATACTATCAACCACATAGAGGGGATAAACAAGTTCTGTAGGCAGTTCCAGGGCTCGAATACTGCAGAAGCAGCCACATAGAGGGGATAAACAAACTGAAATTCGACTGAACATAATAACTGTGCTAATAAGGACATAAATACCCTGCCAAACAAGTAATGAGATTAATCCATATTAATTTTGAACCTATTTAAACATACTAAAGCGGCAGATGCACAAGTTTAGACCAGGTTGTAAATGGTAAAGTGGTCAAAATGTCATATAGAACATGCTCAAACAAACACATATATAAACTAAACAACTATAATCAGTACCAATGCATTACAGACCATTACATATTTCAGATGAGTTTACTAGCACATAAAAATCAGATGTTTAGTCCCAAGTGAGTTACTGAAGAGTCAAACAAGTATAAAGCAGTTCAAACAACACTTAAGAACAAACCAGATAACAATATAGCGTGTATGATTTCTGAACTAAGCTACAAAGAAAAAACTAATGTTGATCAAATTTGACTTAAATAAAACTCGTGAATTGACTAAATTATAGATTAAGAAAAGAAACTTATCAGACAAATATATAAAGGGCCCATTAATAGACTAATCTATCCGAAATCAGTAAAGTGGCACTAGACATCATATTAAGCCAACCAAAACAGGAAACTTAAACTTGCAGATGAAAGATAATTATGGAGATAATTCAGTGCTGATTTGTCTTAATCACATACACAATATACCTAAGATATACACACCACGGTGTGTATATCGGATGTAGGTCGAATGTATGTCTCCTTCTTACCTTGATAACCCACTGTATATCCCATTTATATCCGACTTTAAATAGGTTCTAAGTGCTGGCGATTCAGTCTAAACACCCAAAATACAGTATACGTCTTTTAAATTCATTTTAGCAATTATCAACCTATCCTAACAGCTCCCAAACATCAAACAAATAACATGACGACAAAGAAAACTACATAATTAAGAAAAATAGCAGAATAAGCTAAAAGCTTTGACTAAAGCAGAAACTAAAAATTAAAAAAGCAATAAGTGTATCATTGTTTACCTTTTTTGTGTGCAATGAACTGGGCGTCGAGGTCTCGAATCTATGCTTGAACTCGAACTCGAACGAACCCGATTAAAGTAACTAGAGTTTCAAAATGAAAAAAAATGAAAATTGAGCAATGGTTGGTCACGGCTAAAGTTCACCGGAAAAGGAAAAATCAAGTGTGGAAGATAGTTGGGTCTCTCTTAAACACTGAATATTGTTCTCTTTTTTTTTTCTAAAAAAACGTTGGATTATTGTTCTTGTTTTTTCTCCCCAAACGTTGAGTAAAATTCCCCCTTTTATAGAAAAGAGAGGGGAGCGTATGAGAGAGAGGAGCGGGGGGACAGAGAGAAGTGGAGGTGGCAGAGGCGTGGGGGACAGCGGTTAGTGGAGAGGAGTTTGAGGAGGGAGATGAAGGAGGAGAGAGAAGCGGGAAAGAGATAGGGGAAGGGGTGTGCGGCGGTGATGAAGGGAAAAGAAATGAAAACCCTACTGGTTTCATTTTGTTTGTGGGACGGATCGGGTCGGGTGAATTTGATTGGGCTGGATTGGATGATGAATAATGTGGGCTAGGTTAATTTAAATGTGGGCTGGGAATAAAATGTGGGCTGATATAATTTAGACCTCATACAGATTGGGCTCAGTCGTTTGGGCCATTTATTTGGCTGAAAATATGTTGATCTTTTCTCCCCTATTTAATTATTCTTGGGTTTCTAATTTAATAACTAGTACAGTATATACTATGTAAAGACAATTAATAATTAATATGTAGAAAAAAAAAGATTTTACAAAGTGTTGTCTTGTAATTAATTTAACGAGTCCAAACCCGAAATTGATTTGTGGTAAAGTAATGCTCGTAATGTTGAAAATAAAAGTAACGATATTAATAGTAGTAGCAATAAAAATAAAATAGTGAAAATAAAGTACTTAGCTCGTCAGTAAATTAGAACCCGAAAAAACAAATTGAAATAAAGGAGGGACAAATTGGGTGTCAACATACCTTAGCAACTAGCCTTGCTTTGTGTCTCTGTATGGATCCATCTGGTTTCATTTTTGTGTTAAACACCCACTTATATCATACTACATTCATGTTTGGAGTTTAGGTACTAGGATTTAAGTCTCATTTCGATGTAAAGCTGTTAACTCTTCTTGCATTGTTGTTAGCCAGTGAGGAGAACTAAGAGCTTCTTTTATAGACTTAGGTTCTGCTACATCAGTTTTTATAACAGCTAATGAGGTGTGAGTGATAGGAAGTGACTTAGCTTTGAGTCTTGTAACCATGTGATGATTCTGAGTGTCAGATGCAAGCTCATCTTGAGTTGTGTTACATGGTGCTATGGAGGGTGATCCATCCTAATTATTGAAAAATTTGGAGAAATCCATCTCAAGTTATATGCCACTTGGATCTGCTACACTGAATTTATCAGACTGCTGATTTGAAGAGACTGCATGTTCAGTAGTTTGTTGTAACTCTTGCACCCCATCCGAGTCTGAGTCTAAATTCAATTCCTCTTAGTCTGAATTCTGCTCATCTGTGTCAAGACTTGGGTCCTGATGATCCTGTGTTGCCGCAGTTGGTAAAGAAGGATCAATAATGCCATTTTTAGTAGCATTATCAGTGACAAGATCATCCTCTAGTACTTCCCCTGGAGAAATATGATGTGATGAACTAGGCTCAGCCTGTGATTCTGAGAGAAACTAAAAAAATGTAGCCATATAACTGGCATCTGTGAGTATACTGTCAGTTTTTGTGTCCTGCACATTAGGAAGAGTTAGTTCATCAAACACAACATGTCTTGATACAAAAACCTTCCTTGTTGATGGATCATAACACCTATATCCTTATGCAAGCTGCTATAACCAATAAACACACATGGATAGGACTTGGGAGAAAGCTTATGTTTCCCTTTCAAATAAGGAAAACATCTGCAGCCAAACACTTTTAAGCTGCTGTAGTCAGGATGTGATCCATGTAACTTGTGAAATGGTGTTCCTTGTTAAGTACAGAAGATGGCAATCTATTTATTAAGAACACAGTTGTAAGAAAAGCTCTAGTCCATAAATACAAAGGCAACTTGGCATGAAGTAGAAGTGTTAATTGTTATACCTCATTTTAACCAGGATCAAAATGGTTTACAACATTCCAGTAATTCCGGGATTAATTAAAGTTAAAGAGTCGCCACCTAATTATTTATGGTGAATTAGGACACCTAAAGTTCATTAAAGTTATTTTCTAAAGTTAACTCCGCTTATGGTCTACTTAACTTAAAGATTCTAGGTAAGGGTTCAATTAATCTAAAGGGAATGTATTAAGCATCCTTTAAGATCAATTAAAAATGGTTAACCGACCGGACTTAAATTAATCAAGAAGGCTAGTGCAAGGTTGTAAAAAGTTATGTAGAAATGTCAAATTGTGGACAATACTCAAAATTGATGCTTGGAAAATATTTTAATTTAGATCCACTTTGGTAAGACGAACAGAAACTGAGAATGGTTTTGTAAATACAAAAGCTTCTTCCATGATGAAACAAATACAACCTAGAATTAATAACCTGAAGATCCATTTTGGATTAAAGAAAGCCATGAGTTGTTAGAAAAAGAAAAAGAAAAAAAAAAAGCAAAAGGATAGTCTTTAGTAGGACACTTGTACTAAACTACAACTGGGCAAATACAAATTTGGAGAACCAATTTTAAAACCAGTACAATGTGGTAAACTGATCACTTATTCAATTTCCATATATCTAAATGTCATGTTCCATATGAAAAAGTAAGTAGTCTTATTATTATTAACTGAAGCAAGACTTCAAAGGAAGCTTAGTTACAAATTATGAAGTAACTTAAGTCCTACCAGTCAATTACACAAACAGTAAACAAAGGTTAGTCACATAAGAAAACTTAATCGCACTATCAGATAAACAAAATGGTAACATGAAATGATAAGAGCCATTTCGATTTTCAAGAAGGGGTGGCAATGTTCTGCAAATTTCGCTCAAGAAAAATAAGAGAGTAGACAGTGAATGATATGCGGACTTCTGTAAGTAGTATCATTGAGTCTCAAAGTGAAAATCTTCGGCTCCAGTGTTCATGCAAAAAAATAGAAGAGGAGAAAGATAGTTAGAGAGAAATCTGGTTCGTGACAACATATTAAGATGGAATGAGAAATCACATTGTCTTTGATTCTTAAATACAATAAGTCAAATATTCATCCGAGCGCTTGTATAAGAGCATTGTTATCAGATACAGCAATTGAGAAATTTAAGCTAATTCTTTAAATGTTTACACCATATCAAAACAAACATTTTTGTAATCACTTGGAAGCACATTTTTTCGGTACTAAAGAAAGATCTCACTTAATATATGACATGATCACGGAAGATGGACAAGGTGAAATGTAAAATAATGTGACCACCTACACAGTGCACTACCATATGATAATAAATCACTTCCTAATACATGATTTAGACACATAGCGATATATGACATGTATTATCAAGAAAACTAAACAGAGTCCATTTTTTAATCTTCATATTTCTTGTAACTTGACTTAGACTAAAATGATTTAACAAGACTTAAAAGCTTAGAGCAAAGCCAGTGATTCACTTAATATCATTTTAAACTACCTCAAAAACAATCAATCTCATGATTTCTAGATGAAGGGAGCTACCAAAATCTGGTGCAAAAATCCTTAAAACATGATATCAAGTTTATACACCAGAATTTTTACAAAAGCAGAAACATAACCATCTCTCATGAAAAATTCTAGTGAAGCAAAACAGCCCGTGTAATCTTCATGATACAATTTCTATACAAGCATTCAGTTGAAAATGGTATGACCACAACATAATGCCCTAAAGACACGATTCCTAGCGCCGTATGGATACTTCAACTTCAATTGAGGGCATGTCGGCTATTGCATTCAAATGCGTACATTTTACAAAAAGTTCAAAAGAGTAACTAATCACGTGATTTAATCCAAAACAGATATGAATATAAGAGGACCTCAATACATGATTTTTCTTTATAAGAACACATAATCTGAAACTAGAGAAGGACAAGTCGGAATAGAATCAGATTTTACCTGTTGTGGGTGCAATGAACTGAGACGGGGCTTCTTCAGATCTACTCTCTCGTTATGAACAGATCCGAATGAATGAAAATTTTAAAAGATCCCAAGGTTTAGAGTAGTAGTCAAAAAATAAAGTGTTGCGTATGGTAAGATTTCAAGAATGGTAAAAAAAAACCTCTTCTTCGGCTGAGTGCTTGAGACAAATATTTATAGATGAAGTTGAAACTCTAGGGTTTCGTTTGGGCGGGATTTTGAGGCTAAGGTTTTGAATTTCAAAAGGTCCATTAAAGAACGGTCCAAAATGTGGCAGAAAGAGTCGTTTTCGAGTGTAGTAGGGGGTCACACGGGTTGAAGTTGAACCTCTGATTTTTGATTTCCTTTGTGTAGAAAAATCAGATTTTAAAATGTTTGTTGGCCTCTTATGTTGACTATATTCGAAAGTTGCACGAAAATGGAATGGTCAAGCCTCTGCCATGGCTGTGAAAGCTGATTTTGCTTGGAAGAGGAAAGAGATGAGAGAGGGGTTGTTTTTGAGAAAGGTGTTGCTGATATGTTTAGGATTAGGGTTGTTGGGTAGGTCTAATTTGGGCTGTCTGAAACTAGCACAAGTGAACTCTAAATTAGCTAAGTGGGTTGAGGATTTGGGCTAGATGTTTAATTTGAAGGGCTTTGGTGAATTGGGCTGAAATTTGGTGGGCCGTTTTGGTTAGTTTTGGTTGTTTGAGCCATTTGTTTGGCTGAAATTTTAGGCCCTTTTCCCTATTCTCCTAATGCATTCCATTTGCTCCTTTATATCATTAAACTACTAGGATAATAAATTTAATAACCAGCGTAAATAGGATATAATTTAGTATTATAATCTTACTAGTAATTGTAATAAAATGTCATCTGAGTTGTACCTTTTTTATTGGCAAGTGATAAATTAGTAATAATGTAAGATCAATAGTAAAATAATTGTAGATGTAATAATAAAATGAAGTTGTCTATTAATTGTAAAAGTAGCAACAGTGAATTATAATAAGTATTTAGTTTATTAATAAACTTAGAAGCTCGAGGAGGTGGACTGGAGGAGGGAGGGTCAAAATTGAGTGTCAACATTAATCCTGTTTCTACTACATGTCTATATTTCCTTTCTGCAAGTCCATTTTGTTTAGGAATATGAGGACATGAAATGTGTCTCACAATGCCACAATTCTCTAAGTACTTCACAAACTCTGAACTTGAGAATTCACCACTACCATCACGCTGAAAAATCTTAATATTCTTTGAAAACTGTTTCTCAGCCATTTTATGAAACTTCACAAATGTTTCAAAGAAATCAGATTTTATTTTTAGTGGGTATAATCAGGTGTATCTACTATGATCATCAACAAAAAGAGAATAATAGTTCATATGTTGGGAGGATTCAACAGGAGCAGGACCCCATAAGTCACAATGAATTTTCAACAAAGGTTTATTTTCAACTTTATTTCTCAATTTGAAAGGCAACTTACAACCTTTTCCCATTTGGCAACTAACACAAACAGTAGAAGTTTTATTCTAACATGTGATATTGATACATTTATTTTTGCTAAGTACTTCTAAGGACCTAGAATTTGGATGCCCAAGTCTGGCATGCCAAATGTCACTAGAGCTCCTTCTTGTTTGTGTGGCACTCAAAGCAAGCAGGTTGTCAACTGTCAAAGCATAGATACTGTTAGAACCCGTATTTTTGTACAGTGGAATAATCCGAATTTATTTATGATAAGCTAAGGACAAAATTATTTTGGAATACAAAGTCGGGATTCTTAACCTTTGATTTTATTTTGAGATATAAGTTGTGCATGAATTTATTGGTATGGAACAATTAGGAAAATTCGGGACCAAAAGTGAGAAAAATTGAAAGATAAAAATCATCCACAATTTCCATGGTTGGCCCACACAAATGGTGTTCAATTTTAATTGGGATAACACATTAGTGTGGGCCAAGGGGCAAGTGTACAATTCACCTAAGTATTAAAAGATGACCACATTTTCTTTCCACTTCATTTACTTCATTCCCCACACTTGAAAAAAAAAAGGGCAAAGCTGAAAAACCCCCTTGAGGCTCTCGGCCAACAAGGGAGAAAATCAACTCCCAATTCTTGTTCTTCCAAAAAATTTCCGTTGATGTAAACCCACTATATTGAGGTTCCTAAGTAACGTGGAAGTGTCGTTGGAGCGATCAACCCATTATTTTTCATCCATTGGAAACCCTAGCATTTTGTGGAATTGAAGAGGATAGGTAAGAGTTGATCTTGCTTTTGTGTTATAAAGGTTGTTTGTATCTTGTAGTATGTTATAATGGAGGAAAATCATGAAATATGAAATGTTGGAGGTGAGTTGTGTATGTGGAGCTTGAGCCGTGTAAATGGGTGTTGTTGTGTTGTGATTGAAATTATGAATTAATGCCTAGTTAGTTGATTATGATCATTGTAAGGTGAAGAACAATTGAGAATCATCCATATATGTATATGTGTAGTGTTAGCCGAAAATGGGTCACCTTATGTGCCAAGAATTGAATTAGTATCGCTTATTGTTTAGCCGTCGTCGCCATGAATTCTATGTTGGAAATGAAAGTTTATTGACTCAAATTGATGTTGTAAATATTGCGGACTGATTTGGAAGTTGTTGTACATTTAATGTAAATTGTGTATTGATGAAAATAGCATTGTTAGAATGTAAATTGTAGATACGAACCATGATTTGGAAATGAAGAAAAAGTTAGGGGGGCTGTCTCGGTTAGGGGCTGTTTCGGGTAGCTTGGGAAAATTTATGGATTGTTGGAAAAATTGTATAAATTGCTTAGAATGTCTTGAAATGTTTTTTTGGTATGGGTTCGGGTTAGTATGTGAGCGTATAAGCGTCGATTTTGGCTTGAAGGTAAGTCGTCGAATTGAATTTATGAAAGTTGATGAATGATGGAAAAGAGAGCTATTATTGTTGTATTACCTTTCGGATTGATTATTAATGTTGTTAGGTTGGTTGTTGTTGTTGTTGTTGATTGATACGGCCGAGTTAAATTCTCGGGGTAGCCTATTTACAGGGGAAATGCTGCCCAAATTTCTGTAGAATTAAGGGCGAAATTGGAATTTAATGCCCAAAGAGTCTTTAGCTAATGTTTGGCATTTTATGGCTTGTTTATAGATCGTGGGCAGCCCGAATCATAGGTTGGATTTAGCTTGAGTTTGGATCGTATTGGAGAGCGTTTGAGGTATGTAAAGTATTCTTCCTTCTTCGGCATGCCTTAGTTAAAATAGGCTATGATATAAGCCTCGAGGAAACTCTATTCTCACAATCCGAGCATGTTTATGAATCGTATTTGTTCTTTGGCATCCTTGCCTTGTCATGGCAAAACATTGATCCTTATGTTCTTGGAATCCATAATTTGTAAAGATTATATGAAAGCTGATTTTTGTTTTAAAGTTCATTCTTTAGCGATTCCAAAACTTCAAACGCCCATAATTTCCTCAGAAAAGCTCGGATTGCTTTGAAATTTTCGTAGGAGTTTGTATGATATAAAATGAGTATGTTTTTCATAGGCGGGCTCAGTTCGGGTCTATACTCGTCCGTGGGTCCCGCGACGCCCTTTTTGAAATTCGACAACTTTGAAAAAAAAAATGATAATTATTATTCCGATTTCGAATATGACTATTTTACTTATCCTTCAGATTTATAATAATGATTTTATGCATATGATTCCTCACTACTCCACTCGTGCCTACTGTGATATCGTTCACCGGTTCCCGGGCCGGTTCTGTTGTCGTGCGCTTTGTGATACATTCCGGAGTTATGCTGTGATTATGGTTCACCGTGCTCCTCGCTCGAGGGCCGGGTTCCACTTATGTTTGGCGTTATGCTGTGTTGTGATGTGTGACGGGGATTCGGAGATTTGAAACTTTCTGGTGTTATGCTGTGTTGTGGCGCCATCGACAGGCGGGCGACCACATTTTCCTGTGCCCTATGCATAATTTATACTTTGGAAATAAACATTTTGATATTTTTTTTTTGATATGTATTATTTTCTATATATCTGATTCGATTATTGTTCAGATTTATTTCTGTACCTTCTGCTTTGCATACTCAGTACATATTTCGTACTGACCCCCTTCTCCGGGGGCTGCGTTTCATGCCCGCAGGTACGGACGCACAGCCTGGTGATCCACCTGTTTAGGACACCCTTTCTGCTATTCGGAGTGCTCCTCTCTTTCCGGAGCTTATACTTTTGGTATATATATTTATTAGTGCATTTGTATATATTTGTTCATGGGTACGGCGGGGCCCTGTCCCGTCATATGATTCTGTCGATCTGTTTAGAGGTCTGTGGACATGTTTGTGGGTTAGGGTCTTTCTGTATGGATAGGTGTATATGTTGTTTGGGCGATCCCATACGCCGAGGCGGCCGGTCCGCATATGTTTATATTTTGCTTGGTTAGCCCTGTGTGGCTTTTGTTGGTATTTTCTGCGTGCAGGGTATATTGGATAGTCCGTAAAACAAAGGAAACTCTGCCGAAATTTTTCTGGAAATTACCTAAATTTGAAATAAAGCCTTGTCGGCTTCCGCCATATACTAGAATGAGTTGATAGAATTTGAGATAATATTTGATAGATGGGTTCGGGTGCCCAGATTGGGCACTAGTCACGGCCTACGGGGTTGGGTCGTGACAGATACCTCCGCTTTTAGCACCCTTGTCTATTTGCTTCTCTGTCTTCTTGTCCTTTACAACAAAAGATGATTCATCAAACTCAATACTGCAGCAATTATCTCTAGTCATCTTACTTACTGATAATAGGTTTTTCTTGAGTTTAGGAACTAAAAGCACTTCACTCATTTTTAGACCAGAAATAGTTCCTTTTCCAACATGTGTGATATTGAGTTTTTCTCTATTTCCAACTACAATTTTATCTCTTCCATTATAAGGTTTAAGGTTAGTCAGATTACTTGTAGTATTGGTCATGTGTGTGCTTGCACCAGAGTCCATATAGCGAGCATTGTCACCACCATTTTGATTGTTCATGTTGAGTGCATACAGTGCTTGAGGTAGATTTTCTGGTGTCTGGTAAGAGAAATCCCATCTGTAGAAACATTTGAGTGCAGTATGATTGTTTCTACCACAGATTTGACATGCTGAACTTTCCTGTCCCTTTGACGTATTTCCAGAACCAGAACCTTGATTATTCTGAGTAGTTTGATTATTGCCTTGTCCTGCAGGTCTAAAATCTTCCCCCCTTGAGCTATAGTTACCTCTCTTGTTTGAGAAGTTTCCTCTTCCTCTATTATTGTAAGTCTTCTGTGCTGTAAAAGCCATGTTGTGATTCAGTTATTGTGAATCATCTCCTTCATTTTCTCTGAGATCAAAACCTCTTAAGGCAGTCACCAATTGACTCAGTGTTGGATAAGGTGCTTTTCCAAGCATCACAGTCCTAAAAGTTCTGTATTTAGGACCCAAGACTCTAGCAAAGTTGATTACTTTACTGTTATCATCCACAAGCTTGTGTATGGTAGACAAGACATTACAAATGCTCTTAAACTCCGTCAAGTATTTATCAATGGTTCTACTGCCAAGTTTGATGGTTTGAAGTTGTTGCTTCAACAGGAATTCCTTATCTTTAGTTACCTGCAGATAAGTGTCCTCAAGACATCCCCACATCTGTTTAGCAGTTGTGCATTCCACAATGAGATACATACTCTCCTCTGACATTGTGCCAGATATCCAACTCCTTAACAAGACATCTTTTTTTAGCCCAATCATCAGCAGAATCCTTATTCTTGTCACTGCTTTTATCACTGTCATTATCACTGCTTTCACTAGTGCTTTCCTTACTGATGATTTCTGCCTTATCCTCAATAAGATAGGCAAGTCTCATCACTCGAATGAGTGCATCATTTGTGGTCTCCATATCAGATAGTTAGAAGGTTTCAACTTAACAGGACATGAAGTAATAAGGTGATGAAGAGAGGATGTTGAAAAAGTGTTTGAGGCCATGTGATAGGATTGTTTGTGTGTGAAAAAGAAAACTAGATTTTAGCAGCGGAATAAATTCAGAAAAACTCTGATACCATGAGAAAACACACGTTTAAGAAGAGAAGAAGAAGTTTGTATTTCTGTGTATTTTGCAGTACACGATATACTCCTATTTATACATGAGATATACACCTATATTCACTACTAAAAAAACAGGATTTCCCGACCTCAAAAAACCGACCACAATTGAGGTCGGAAAAAAACCGACCTTATGAGGTCGGTAAAGTCGTAATATTTATTTTTCAATTTTTTTAAAAAAAAAAACGACCTCATGAGGTCGGTAATTTTGTACCAAAATTTGAAAAAATAATGTACCGACCTCAGTAGGTCGGAAATTTATTTGATGCCTAATATTATAATTTTATTTTTAATTTAAAAGAATACCAACCTCATGAGGTCGGTTTATTAAAAATAATTTAAAATTATTTTTAATGTATTCTTTTAAATTAAACATAAAATAATTAAATGTACCGACCTCATGAGGTCAGTATAATTGAGCAAATAAATTAAATTAAAACAGACCCAAATAAACCCTTCTCTCTCCATTTCTCTCTCTTTCCCTCTCACATTTTCACGCCCCCTCTTTCTCTAACCCTAATATGCCATCGACGTCACCATCATTGCAGGGAGTCACCGTCGCCACTATCCCTAATCAGTACCGCCGTCGTTGTCGCGTCCACAGCCAACCATTTGAGGTATGCTTTCTTTTTTTCTTAATTAATATTGCGCTGTAATTAGAAATCTCCTGATGATGGTAAATGTTCTATATTTGACATTGTGCTGTTAATTTGATGGAAGGAAGTTACGGGGAGAAAATTTGCAACAAACATTAAATATTGAGCTATATCCTTTTGCTGGATGGATTTTTATTTTCAGCTACTGGCTGGAATTTCTCAACAGTTAGTACTATATTTGTTTTATAGTTCACTACTATTGTTTTGCCACTCTGAGATAGCAATATGCCTGAGTTGATATAACTTGCTTCAGAAATTGTTAGTTTTATTAGCTCAGAATTTGCGTTTTTTTCTCTTTCTTTAGGTGATGAAGAAAACTCACTATTATTTGGTGGACAAAAGTGGTATCATTTCGGGAGCTGCAGTCTCAAAGTTTCAATTTAACATGATAAAGGAAGACCCATTCATTGTACATGATCTTGAGGTTGAGTCTTTTTACTCTACTAGTTGATTTAATTGGTCCCATTAATATTTTTTGAAATATCTGATTACTATTGTATATGGTACTATTTTAAGAGTTTAAGGGGATTGATGTCTTATAATTTGTATGAGCTTAAGGGGATTGATGTCCTAATTATATTTTGATGTTCTATTATACACTTCTACATGTAACATTATGGTCCATGCTCTGGAGTGATGGAAAAGAGCCCCCTTCAACACTTATGTGGATTTTGTTCTATTTGGCTCAGTTTTACTCATGTCTTCAATAAATATTCAGGGTTTCATGTCCTTTTATTTGTTTCCTTTCACCTTCCTAATTGCTAAAAAACTTTCTTGCTGCAGCATTATGACAGATGTGGACAGTATGACATTGCTCTTGTAAAAATTCATGAGGCAATAGAACATACTCCTACAGTCATAGATTTATATTGTGTCAAGGTATATTTTCTCATCTATCCATATCAAAATACTTGTGAATCTTTCAGTATTCATTTCTTTTGCCTTTACCATTTGCTTGTTGACTTTAATATTTGGCAATATCCCTGCTTGGTTCACCTTGCTGGAAATTGTTTCTTGTGGTACTGCACTTCTAATTTTCAAAATGTAGTGAAAAGTAAAGTCTGCTATCAGAGTTTTTCAAAATTAATTATCTGTATTTGCAGCTTAAATTGTATGTTTTTGTTTAATGGGTCCGGACAGAGAATTGGTTCAGGTATTATTTTGTTTCTGTCTTTCTGTCACATCTTGATAAGTATGGTGAATTTAGGCTTCACAATCTCTTGTATGATATATGCACATTTGGCTAGTAGTAATGTATGACCCTAGTGATGCTAGAAGACACTAGAATTGATTTTATATCGAGTCTAGTGTGCTGAGGGATATCTCTATCACCAGTTGAATTTGTACTTCTGATGGAAATTTAGTTCATGAAACTTTGAGTGGTCACCATCTTATATCCGTGAGGTCGTATCAGACATTTGGAGTCTATTCCAGAAAACGAGTGTGTCCAATAAAATGGGGGAAAAGGAACTTTATTAATTTGAGGCTATTCCAAATTTTGCATATTTTGATTGAATAAAATCTTCTCAATTGAGAAAACATCAGATTGAAGATCCTCTAACTGAGGCTACAAAGTACCTGAAGTTGCTACTTAAGCACTCATCTGATTGCTTGGAGACGCACTTACTGTCCTTTGAAGTAAACATGAGGAAACAGAAAATCTTCAGAGTTTTCGGTAGCAACTTGAATGCAGTTATCCCCGATTGCTCAAAGTGTTAACAGGAAATCGGGAATAGCATCCTAAGATGCAATAGATGCAAATTTTTGCCACTCATGAAGCATTGATTAATAGTTTCATCAAACCTATGAAAAACAGTAACCTGTTGTTAAAGAAAACTCATGCTTACCCCATTTCAAAAGAAAAAAGAAAACCATATGGAAAGAGACATTGTACAACACTAATCTGTAGTACAAGGTGTGCATGTACTTCTCTCGACTTAGCCTTTTTGTATTTATTGTTGCCTCTCTCACGATTTGATCCATCGGTCTTCTGTATAGTATCCCTAACTAAAAATATCTGTGCATTATAAGTTGAAATGGTTAAGTTATGATGGCTTTGCTTATTATTATGCTAATGGTTTCCATTGGTTCCCTACTAGATAATTCCTTATTCTCTAGCTTTGAAGTTTCATCAGCAGGCAGCAACCTGAGCGACTAATGTTTTTTCCTGCTTCCCTATCCGGACCTGGTTTTCATAGCGATGTAAGTGATATACCTGAGGAAACTTACCCGCTTCTATAGGACTGTGAACTCCTTATCATGGTTGGTCTCCCTCTCTGCCTCTCTTCCTTTGAACTCCGCATTCCTTTATCCTGCAATTAGTTAATATTAAATGCTAAACCAACTAATAAATGTCTCCTGACATTTTTAGGATGCTTTGCGACTTGATAGATCTTCCTCAACACATTTTTGACTTCCAAGGGTGAGCTCTAATCTTTTATATCCTTTTTCTCTTTTTAGGCTGAATCGAGGGCAGTGGTATCTATAGCTTTTAACAGTTGAATAATTAAACATTTCTTGTCATTGACATATCCATGAAAACAATTGACGGCTCTGGATGAAGTGCGGAAAATCAAACCAAAAAGAACACTTTTCACTGGTATGTTGGTTCCTTCTTTTCCTATTTTATTTACCTTGGTTCTTTCTTTTTCTGTTTTACTTCTGCATATGATAGGCTAGGCTTTCAGTATCTCTTTTGGCTTGTGCCTTTTAGACCTTAGTAGATCTTCAACTACCAGAGCTTTGATTTGTCTTTAGGGAAGATTTTTATACTGCAATTATATATGAATTACTTGGTAAATCCTGCTAATGTTATAATGTCGATAAATCAGTAGTAAATGAAATTTGACGCACATCAAGAACTGCTTCATAGCTAACGAGTTCATATTTTGATATGGTTTGAAGGCATGATGCATCTCATGGATCATGAAGTAGTAAATGAAAGGCTACTGAAACTGAAGGAGACGGAAGGCATCGATGTGCAACTTAGCTAACTCAGGTCTTCGAGTACCAGTGAGTCTGCAGGCTTTCAGGTCTGACTCGACAAACCTGGCTATTCTTTCTGAATAAATGAAGATCATTCAGAATTTTGTAGTAGCTTAATGTCTCTTGTGAATGTAGTCTAATGTTGTAGACTAACTTAGTGTAGACTAGTTTAATGTTTTGTGGATGTTTGTAAAGGTTGAAGTTGTTTAATGTTGTGTTGATGTTTGCGAAGGTTGAAGTAGCTTAATGTCTCTCGTGAATGTTTGAATGACGTTTTGATTCAACTTTGAAGTAGTTTCGAATTGAATTTGATGTATTGGTGGTTTTTAATATATGTGTTTGTTGAAGTAGCTTACTATTGTATGTATTTATAGTAGTTTGGTGAATTGTTGATAGTTATTTGAGCTGGTTTTAGTTGAATATAAAATTATTTTCATCTTGACAGGGGGCAACTGGAATAGCAGCTAGTTCCTACTAATTTTTTTTGCAGAATACCGACCTCATGAGGTCGGTTTTCTGCAAAATTTATCGGAAACTGCAAATTACCGACCTCATGAGGTCGGTTTTCTGCAAAAAAAATCCCAGAAAATGCAAATTGCCAACCTTATGAGGTCGATTTTCTGCAAAATTCTCCCAAAAACTGCAAATTACCGACCTCATGATGTCGGTTTTCTGCAAAATTTTCTCAAAAATTACAAATTACCGACCTTATGAGGTCGGATTTCTGCAAATATTTTGCAGAAATTGTGAAATACCAATCTCATGATGACGGAAATCTAAAACAATATATTATATATTCATATAAATTACCGACCTCCTGAACTCATATCATTATATTATTAATATAATTTACTGACCTAGTGAGGTCGGTTTTTTGCGACCTCATGAGGTCGGTAATATTTCCGACCCACTCTTTTCCGACCTAATTTTGAGGTCGGTTTTTTGTGACCTCATGAGGTCGGTAATATTTCCGACCCACTCTTTTCCGACCTAATTTTGAGGTCGGTTTTTGACCAAAACCGACCTCATGAGGTCGGAAATAGCCATTTTTTTAGGTCGAAAAATCCTGTTTTTTTAGTAGTGATTCTAGATATACAAGATATACTCTAACTCTCCTAGATAATCTTATACAAGTGTTTCACTCCTTCTAAACTAGTACTAAGTGATTGAGTCCTTATCAAGACTACTAACATAGTTATCAAGAATACATTGATCATTATCTTCAACAATATTTATATTGTCGTAGGTCGTGTAAATTACGGGCAATGCTAGCAGGTTATATATATGGTGCAACTGGATTTTCACGTGGTAGCAAATAGATAATATCCCATGCAAGTCAGGTATTAGGGGTGTCAAATGGGTGGGTTGGGCTGAAATTGGCCCAATCAAAATGGGCTGAGGTAATAAATGGGTTGGGCTAACATTGACCCAAAAGTTACTTGGGCTGAATTGGGCTAAAAATGGGCTGGGTCATGACCCGCCCAACTTGACCTAGTTTTTTTGAAGGGTCTATTTTCTAAAAAAAACATTTTTCTTGAAAATTATTTTCGCGGATTTTTTGTGAAAAATATTTTTGAGGAAAACATTTTCCGTGGTAAATATTTTCGAGAAAAACATTTTTCGTGAAAAATATTTTCCCTTCATATTAAACACACCACAAACTTATAAGATACACGATACAAGAAAAGTGTATACATAAAAAAATAAAGTAAATCTCAAGCAATAAACCTAAATTTAAGTAAATCTTAAAAATGGGCTAGAATTGAGCTAAGTTGGAGATCACTTTAAAATGGGTTATGTTGAGTTGAGCTAAAATCAACCCAATATGAAATTATCTTGAGCCCAACCCATAAAATTTTGGGTGGGTCATCACCTTTTGGGCCAAATTTGACACCCCTAGGTATATATATATGGTTGTCTCTAAACCCCAAAATATGCATATACTACCTCTGTCTCATTTTAAGTATCTTAATTTTTTATTAGGCAAAACGCTTAAGGAATAAAAGAAGACTTTTGAATCTTGTAGTCCTAAATAAAAAATATATGTAAGGTACTAAAACATCCTTTGAATCTTGTGGTTTTAAACTTGTCATGTACAATGTTTGAATTGCCAACTTATTAAATATAGAAAGAGCCGCTCTTTTTTAGATCAACCAAAAGAGAAAGTTAAACACTTAGATTGGGGCACAGGGAGTATATATTTGCTCGCTCCACTCCATTAGACTATTCTAATATCAGTTCTCGGCTGATTACTATGATTAGTTTGAGGTTGAACCCACTTGCACACACAACGACAGGGATCGATATTTCCATGTGGTTTAAGGGAATTTATTGACAATGGGTCAGTATATAGAGTAGAAGCGATGGGACTGTCAATTGGCAAATTAAACACTTAATGGAAGTTCACTTCCAACCGGTAGGTAGATAGCGAATTTAAGGGTTTGTGAAAGTGAATGGACGGCTATTTGAAGAGGGTTGAGGAAAATTTGCAGAAGATCATAATTTACAATTGGGAGATTGCTTGATTTTTGGACATGAAGGTGAAATGGAGTTTGAAGTTTCCATCTTTGGTTTAAATAACTATGAGAGAGTATATGAAGGAGAATAGGAAAATAATCATACTTGCAAGAAATTCACAGATCACAAGGTTTGGTATTTGGTCTCTATTTCAGTTCTCTTTTTGTTTTTAATTTAATTCTTTTTAACTCTACCTTATGCCAAGATAGGGTAAATAGTACTGTTCTTACAATCCTTCATATAGACTTTCATTTCCTCATTTCTTTTCTTAAAAAATGACGGTGGTGTCTGGAATAATTTTTGTGTATGCACTTCGACTATTTCTTCATGTCTGTACTACCTCCCACCAACACATGTATCAGATAACTATGTACACTAAGGCTTAGGTAGATTCGAAAAAATCTGAACAAATATTTGAATATTAAAATATACATTAAGATTTAGATATCTGAATCTGAATACACATATGAAATTTAAGATGTTGTATTTGCTTTGACTAAACTTGTTTCAAATACTTTTATGTAATTTTTACATATGTAAATTTTATTTCAAAAAAAAAAAAAAAGATTAAAAATTCTATATATGTTCGAATTCACACCGAACTTAGTTAGTTTGACCTCGTACTCCGAATCAAGCCAAAAAAATTGAAACGGGGAGTAAATAATTAAGACTTTTGTTTTCTCAAACATTTGAATGTATAAAACTTATTTCTATTTAAAAATTTAATATTTATAAATTTCAAATAAGATACTTATAAATTAATCTAATCCTATACTAACAAAATAAGTTCTAAAAATTTATATGGCGGTTACGTTGCTGGTGGTTGTGACTTGAGTGGGCTATATATTGATCTATCGATTCGTTTCGGTTTTTAATGATATAGATTTGGTTTATCAATTTGCAAATATGCTAAATCGCTAATCGAATCATATCGATAAGTCGTCACTAACGGTGCAGTAAATCGACTTAACCGATATCTGTTGGAACTTGGAAGCTTATAATTTTCAAACACCTCCAAATTGCAATAGAATATAATAGGGAACACGTGATGCTAGTTAGGGGTGTAAAAAAATATGAAAAATCTACCGAACCAATCGAAACTAACCATATCGAATCGATTTCTAGTATTTTTTTCAATAAACCGTGGTTTTTTATTTAATTAAAACCATCCTGAACAATTTGGGTGGTCTTTTTAATTTATTAAAAAAACCGAAAAAATCCCGAACCGAACCGAATAGCTTTACATGTATGAAATATATTTTATATATTACAAATATATTAAATTGAATATATAAAATATATTTTATAAGTTATATTTCAAATATAAAAAATAATTTTGGCCACTGGACATACGCATCAAATTCAACTTGTGGTTTCTGTGGCCTACAAACTGATGTTTGTTTTGGCTCAATTGATCAACATTGTTGCCTTTGGCAAGTTACTCTTCTCTCTGGTCAATTAATGAGGGATTCACATTGTTGATGCTATCATTGTTGTCTTGCTACTTGACATAACACATTTCAGTTTAATTACTTTGTGTAGTTTTTTAATAACTTTTACATTAAATATTTCAGAAGAAATAAATAGAAGTTTTATTTGATGGTGTGCTACAAATAGATTTGTGGAGGTCTGCGTCGTTACATTTTAATAATGGTGTATTCTTAGGTGACACTTTAAAATTAAAATAACTGAAAATTAACCGAACCGTACCGATATAGAAGAAAAACCAAAATAATGGAACGGTTTTGAAAAGTCCAATTTTGGTTATACAAAATAAAATAACCGAAAAATTGGGATGATATAATTTTTTAAAAATAACCGACCGAACCGTCCATTGACACACCTATTAATTGCTAGTGCTGCTACAATCCAAGAAGAAGAAGTAGAACTCCATCGCCAGCATAATTTAGGGTAGGAAATCAATGAAAAAAAAATAGTAATACTCACATTAGAATGAAATTCAGATACACTTGGTTTGGGGCACACATTAAAGTAAAGTCCCTATGTAAATTCTATAGTTAAAATTAATAAAAGAGAAGAAATGTACGGTACTAAAACTGTCTAATATACTCTTATTCTAAATTGCTAAATTGTGATTTTATATACCAACTAGCAGATATATATCTCGCTCTCACGTAAAATTCGATGATTCAAACATATTACTGTAAAGAAATGAATTTTCGGTCTAACTCAACCCCAAAAGATAACTTATGAGGAGAGAATTATCTAAGTCCATTCTAGAGAATTGTCTCTAGGCATGTTGGATAATTTTGGCAGTTATAAAATACTTCATTATTTTAGAGAAGGTAATAAAGTCGCTGATAAATTGTCAAATTGTGGTTTAGACTATAACCAAACTACTTGGTTCAAAAATTTCCAATAGTTGCCTAGAGAAGTTAAAGGAGAATTCAACATGGACAAGCATCACTTTCACACAACAAGAACAAAGTCATCTTGAATACTCAAGTTCTTAGAAATTACACTTTTGATGTTCGTTTACTTCTGAAATGTACAGGGAAGACTCTTAGCAAAGAGTCACTTATTCCCGGTCCTTTTTGAGAGCTAAAATGTGTACCTACTCTTGTAATGATTGGAGCCTATTCCAACCATGTAGTAATTTGGATTTTGGTTTACCAATATCCAACTTTTGTAAAGTTCTTGATTATGAAATAAATTGGACATCCAGTCTCAATGAGACGAATGACCTTTGATAGAAAAAATAAATGTCTAAGTCGATATAAGAAGACCACTCATTTCATTAATCACCGACATGGGAGTTTTTCATTCTTCAACAATTGCAAATATATTGAATGAGTAGTTAGCAACATGATGCCATTGTTATATATATATATATATATATATATATATATAGACAATGGAAAGATCTATAATATATTGTATAAAGTCTAACAGATCATTAAAATGTATAACTATATTGCAATAGATATGGGAGAAGTTAGGATTTGAATTTTATGAGTTCTAAATTCTAAGATAGTGACATGATCTGGTGTTAGCAACTGAGTTTTAAATTTAATTTTTAAATATATTTGTCATTTTCTTAACACAAATATAAAATTTAAATTAAACTACTTGGTTCAGCCAAACAATTTCGTAACCCGCTCCGATTATTTATTCACAGACCGCTTAAAAACCGTCTAGTTAGTTGCCTGCATGTTTTTTAATATGCCAGCCTGCGCTTCCAGATAATTACGAGATTTTTTTTTTTTTTTTTGGGTTTTATCGACTTTTTGTTTTCATTATAACTACCAGTGGCAGTACATAGCTTATTTTAGGTATTCAATTAATTGTATATATCTCAGTATTCAATTAGTTGTTTACTCTATGATGCATTAACTTTGTTAAGTTTAAATGCATTAGCCTAGGCTCTCTTTGTAAGATCTTTGGATCACAATGACAAAAGGAATACTGTTCTAAAATTCTGAGGTAAAGTATCATGTCCCCCTCCAACTTAATGTAACTATTTTGAAAATCAATGGTCGAGGTACTCTTGCCAAACCCCCATCATCACATGATTTTGGTATTAAAAAAAGTATATATCTCAGTTGGTTGACTACAACTCTATTTAGATTATTCAATATCGTAAACGTGTCCAAGATAAAAAATAAAAAAGTATATATCTCAGTTCATTGACTATGACTCTATTTACACTGCAACAAAATATGTTTTTAGCGGCAATTAGTTAACGGCAATAACTTAATTGTCGCTAGTTGTATTCTAAAATCAATTATTACTGGCAATACCAAACTTTAACCCTAACAATAAATGTCGCTAAAGGCTTTAGCGACCTTGGATTTAATGGCATTTAACCAATTGCTGGTAAATGTTATTGTGGCAATAACTATTGCCGCTAAAAGAAAAATATATTGCTACTAAAAGCCTATTTTGGTGTAGTGTTAGATTATTCAATATCGCAAACATGTCCAAGAAAGTTGGCTATCTGTTGAACTCAAAGCATCTCATAAAAAATAAAGTCTTATTTCAATGATCAGTGCACACATCCTTATTCTTAATACAAAAAGTATTAAAAAAAGAAAAGAAAAACTATAGGAGTATCGAATATAATAAAATAGGAAACTAGAAGCAAAACTTCAAATTAATGTGTATAATGCAGGACCATAACATTATACTCAACAATAGCATCCCCACTGGTTGTATTAAACCAATACGTCTTCGCGGTGGCGATACCCTGAGCCAACCGGAATATTCCAGAACCGCCAACGATCGGCATCTCACGATACTGGTTAAATACAGGGTTCCTGCCAAGAACACTAAGTGTGCTACCATTGTACTTACCAGTTGTGAACACAAAGTTCATGGTCATAAGAAGGCCAGCCTCATTTTGATCAGCTGAACCATACATCCCCTGGGCCCGGCCCATTATAGTTGAATTGGGCTCTGGCCCAATTGTTAGTGGGTCGTCAATCATTGCAACAGACCCAAAGAAAGTTGGGGATTTGGCAGTCATGTTGGACTGGGCTATTGTAATTGCAGTTGGATTTTTTCCTGTTACTATGTCGTGAAAATAGAAATGAAATTTGGTGACCTTTTGTTTTGCATGGGGAAGCTTCTTGAACCAATTTTCAACAGCATTGGGTCCTAATTCAACCCCTTGAGCTATTGGCATAGCAATAATCATGAGACAAAGCAACAGAACTAAGCTTGTTTTTCCCATCTCTTAATTTATTTGTGGAAGAGTACATTAAGTGTAGATACAAATATATGAGTATTTATATGGGGTGTGTGAGTAGAGGTTGGTTGTCCAAAAAATTAAAAAATATTTTGCTCCTTTTCATCAGGAATAGAATATATAAGTTGTTAGTTAGTTGACTTAATTTTAAATTTCTATTTAACATAGGCAATCATCTCAAATCTGAATTAGAAGGAATAAGAAAATAAAAAAAGGACAACTAGTAAATATTACTACATGGTACTCCATTATTTAGTATACATGGTTAGGAATTTTTATATATAAATAATTAAGAGAACCTCTAGTTTTCGAGTATCTCTAGCTATCTTAAAGGACTAATTATTAATGTAATAGGCTAGAATAGAGCAGAATGGATGATTCATATAACTGATCCAATTTAAAGATTGAGTAGTATTTGAATATCTTTCAAACGGTATTATTTCTTTTTTTTCTACGATTAAATATTTTCATTCGTGGCTTCAAGTGGGGAGGTAGTTCCAACACCTGCCAAGATGCCTATACAGCTCAGGTATATATGTGTTTTCTCTAAACCCTAAAATATGCATTACATTAATCTGCACGTTCCAGGCGGCTATTTAATTTCTCATATTAATTTCAGTTAAAAATTTAACAATGAAATATGGAAGATAATCAATTAGAATGGGAGAGACCAGGAAAGAGCTAGAGGATTAAACTAGTTAAGCTTTGATTTGGTTAGTTGCTTTAATTTAATATGTTGTTCTTTTTCTTTATTTGTTATCTGCGATGGTATTTGGTGGGGTGATTCGTAAGGGCACGTCTGGTGTGGTTTACGTGTTTGACCAATGTAGTTGTTAGCATTTATATTCAATTTATATACCTGCCCCAATAATAAGCTATGTTCATAATCATCTCAAATCCAATAGAAAGCATGAAAATATTGGAGTTGACAAGATTTTAATGTTACAAGTTGGGACGTAAGGCCCTCTTAGATATCCGATAAAATTGAACAATAATTAGTCGGTCAATAAGAACTTACTTTTAGTTCAATACAAAATCGGGACATAAGCACTTCTTTTTTTAACTCAGTCTAAAGAAGTTTCGCGGCTCAATTTTACAGTAAGTCTTCCGACTCTTATATTTTTCTTTATTGATAAAGTAGAAGAACTAATAAATCAAGGATTACAAAAATATCGCATGAGAAACATCATACACTATTTTTTCTAAATTATTTTAGATAGGAGTGGGACCACAAATAGAACTGAAATTAAGAAATGACCAGTGGCGGAGCTGGGATTTTGACCTAGGGGTTCAAAAAATGAAGAAGTAGGGGGTTCAACATCTACAATATACACATAAAATATATATATATATATATATATATAATGTAATTTTTCGTCGAGGGGGTTCGGATGAACATCCTGGAGCCTACCTAAATCCGCCCCTGAAAATGACCATGACAAATTCAAACCTTCTAGTTCTACCTAAATAGAGGAAGATGAGAGCTCAACAAATTAGCTTCCCATAGTCCTCAATAGCTTATTATTTAAGGAATAACTTCAGACCCTTCAAATTTGTCTTAATTATATATACCTTTCTTATGATTTAAAATATTATATTAACCATCCTTTTTTTGATTTGCTTGTCACGAAACTAGTTTTAGAGGATATTATTATGTGACATATCTTAATTACCCTTTTATTTTATTACTATATGCAAATTTTGTTACTCAAAACCTTTCCAAAAAATAGCATTACTGGATTTTACAAACCCCCCCCCCCCCCCCCCCCCCCCCGCCCCCCCCAAAAAAAAAAAAAAAGAGGATTCTGCCACACTTCTCTAGAATCGTCTTCAAGCTCTCTCAATCACCATTGTCGACGTTGGAATCATGGCACTTTCGACTACCCTCAAGCAACTTCGTCATTCAATTGGCTTATTGTTATTGTCTATCTGATCATTGGGTCAGTTGGGGTATTTATCTGATCGTTGTGAACAACTTAAAGTAACCATCTATATATTTCGCCTTTGATTAGTTCCAACTTGATCTTTCATTACCACATTACATTACCCTGTGTTCTAAATTGAAATTTTGATCTTGCGTATGGGTGTCAAATGAGCGAGTTTCACTAAATTTTGGCTTACTCAGTATCTAAACAAACCTCATTATACAAACAGCAAGAAGACCATTTACCATCCTTCAGAACAATATATGCTTGGTATATCTCATTCTGATAAATTAATGAATAATATGCTACAACATAAAAAGAAGCCATTTATGTACAAACCCCGACAGCAATAAGAGATTTGCAAGAAAACCATGTTCAGATGTATCCCCATCTTGGTCAAGAAATCTTCAGAAAATCATGACCAAGTTTCAAATACGAGGTGGCCTCGTCCTCTAGCCTTTCCCAGAATTGTGCACATAGGAAGAAATAGTCAGGAAGACGTAAAGCTCAAGAGCAATCAGCTTAAGCAAAAATGCCCATTCCCTCCAATGCACAAATCAAGTATCAGCTCTGAGTAGAATTTCCAGTTCTGCAAACAACTTCTCTAATTCTTCGCCAAGACACTATACGAGTCTAAGTATTCTGAATCATGCAACAGGATGTAATGTCCATCCTCTATAGACTTTATGTGTTCCCCGTCGTACCATGTTACAGTTCCTGCATACATGAATTTAATATTAAGTAGAAAAATACCAGTGGTAGCAGAAAGAGATATTGCAGCCTCCTTTTGGACTTCTAGCATAGTAGCTTCGAGAGATGCATAAGTTCATATTCATATTTTAACTTCCACTATGGTAATATAACATCAAAAGTAACACGCATGTGCCTGTCAAAAACGTGTTCAAGAGGCTTGACGATCGTCCCAAATGATATAGTTAGCAAGGATGTCAATATGTCAAGTAATATGTGACTGTAGAATATATTATCCCTGGTGATGAAGCATCGTAAGGGAACCCAAAAGTAGCAGTAATCACGCCTAGTTCAATATCAGCTTTTTAAAGGAAAGCAACAAGAAAGATCCGATGCCATCCTTGATGTAGATAATAGACAGCACAGTATCAAGAATGAACGTATATCAATATGCGACGCTTAGAGCTTCCAGTAAACTTTAGTCTTATCCATACCTGGCGCAGTAACTGGTTCCTGTTCCCTAGTGACATGGAGCATGATTGTCCCTGAAAGTACTGTTATAAATCCACATATCTCAGAAACTATGTCGCTGGCACTTTGTCCTGCCCAGTCCTGCGAAGAAAGATTATAATGCAGGTAAATATTCATAATACCCTGTATCCTATTCATAGAGGACCATAAATAAAAAGAGCTTCAACTGACAGAATACCTTGAACATTATTGCACTTGCGACAATGGTCATGGTGGTGAACATTACATAATATATTGGAGAAACAATTGCGGTGTTGAATGTATCCAGTGCCTACGAAATGATGTATATATATTAGAGATGCTTTAAACACTCCAAGAGAACCACCTTGAATTACCCATAACAATAATACATGTTGTGAACTCCAAAACAAAATTAGGTATCTATAGTTAGTAGTACGAACTTCAAATTAACTATCCTTCTAATCATCCAGCAACACTTCTAAGGTTAATTTGAATCAATCAACTATGCATCCCTGATTCATCTAATTAGGAAAAGCAACGACAAGTAACAAACTAGAATGTTCGCAGAAAATCCATTTTGCTAGATACAAAACAAAACTACTTGTTTGCGATATCAAAATTATGCTGCTCAGTAATCAAACATTCAAGATGGACCAATAAGTGACTCAGTGAACTGAACTGTGGTACCTGGTCTCTCAACTTAGGATGAGAACGGGCATTCCTAGAGGACTGCTCAGGTTGCACATTAAACTATTCATTGGCATCTAAGAGGTTCGTCAATAAAATTCTTTAGCTGATTTATATTTCTGAATTACAAAAACATGAAAAGAAACATAAACAAAGTCAGCAATTTTGGAGAACATTCTAGCATAGTTGGGATCAATTCTTATTATCAAGTTTATATGAAAATTCCAAGACAACCTATGCAATAATTACCACCAATAAAAGGAGAGCATAAAGCTGAATAACTACTTTACTATCTAAATCACAATATTGATACCAAATATGCACATAGATGTATGATCTAAACTACTCTCGGATATGGCCAAGTAAAGATTTGCTAGGTTGATAAGACTACATCAATTAGGAACGAATCAATCACAAATTAGTTGGGGTCGGCTTCTCGAATCCCTTGTATCCATTCCGCTCTATAGATAAAGTATTACCTTATTAAGGTAATTCAGCTGTGTGATGACGCATATCACTGCAACAGTAAGAAAAAACCATGTCTGAGGATAAGCAACTTGACTAATTCCTTCCAAAGTAAGTTTTATTGCAATTCCAATAGCCTTTATGCTGACAATCTGCAAAAGACCATGAAAAAACTACAGCAACCAATCTCTGGACAAGGTAGCAAGCTGTTGATATGTGCAAAACGCATCATAATCCAGAAACAGTTTGGTGTCCAGATTGCAGCTAAGAATAGTAGCTTAGAAGGAAAAAAAAATTACCGTGAATGAACCCATTAAGGAACAGATTCCCAAATAAACCAATATATTTGTCTGCCCATAGAGAGGCTCAAAATACAAAATCAAAGCTAGCACCATCGACAAAGTTGCAGCTACATAAACCAAAAATGCTGCAGAAAGAGGCAGTAAGGAGGAAATCAGTAACAACTTCTACAAGTACGATGAGGTTTCTCTAACCTATGGCATGATAAACAGAACAGCATGTATGTTAAAAACACAAAATTCAAACCTGGTTGAGTTGCCAAAATCCAGATTTCTTCCAAAGAAGCTGGCATATGCTCCTGAGGTGCATGGATAACAATAACCACTGAGCCTACTATGCATGAAACGCATCCTAGTACACCTAATCTTTGCAATCGTTCTTTCAACATGAAGTGTGCCAAAACAGCACTACTCAAAAATTCACCAAGGTCAGTTTTGCAAACACCACTCACGGTTCATTATTAGAGCTTACAAACAGTTCATAAACTTCAAAATCATACCTGATAATTATACTCAAAACACCAAGAGGGGTCACCAGAACTGCTGGAGCATATATATAAGCCACAAAATTGGCCACCTCCCCAACGATCACTGCATATCCAAATCCAAAATTTTAATCGAAATCCAAACCACACAATACCAATACATTCCTTTCCCCGAAAGGGGTTTAAGGTAGGGAGACAACTCATGATCTACTCACTTGTTATCATGCCTGTCCACCAAAGTGGTTCAAGCAAATAAGCATAGCCTCCAACTCCTGCAGCAAATATCAGAATAACTGTTTAAGTGAGTGAACTGAAGTTGGCACAGTATGTGATGAGGACAAAATGATCTGTTCCAGATTTTAATTGGTTTCAGGCCATGAGTGATAAATTAGACAAGGACAATGTGGCTAAAAGGCCTCAGAACAACTGCAAATAACTAATAATTAACACTTTGCAGTTTTACTTTTAAAAATTGATAGAATTGATATATCAAGAGAACAGAAAAAATTTCAACAACAATTTTTTCAGAAACAAAGCAGAAGACTGAAGTATTTATTTTAACTGTTCCCAACTCAATCACAATAAACAGTAATCACACCTGACATGGACTAAGCTCGTCAAACAAACCCTTTAACCACAAAACTTCTTTAATCGCCTCGGCCATAGCCATATATATATCACCATAGTAGATTATGTTACAAGATGTTGTAATGGTGCCTTCCAGCAACCAACACAACTGCCAATACAAAATTGATAGCCTGTGAGTGATCTTTTTTATCAAAATTTCTGGCATAATCAGAGTCCATAAAACCAACAAAAGTATTACTATTTATCCCCAACTTTACACATATATCTAAACTTCCACACGAATATCAAAGAATGCACTTCACAGCTACACAGCTTATTAATGCGCTTTACATGGACAAACCATAAGTTTACATACTAATATTTTGTTAAATCACCATATGATCATTGCATACGTAATAGAAACAATATTGGAACATGGAACTCCCACCATATATATCTTCCCTCTTCATCTTGCTCATGACTAAGCAGTTGATAGTTTGAAATGTGCAAAAAGAGGAGTATTCACAGGTTTAGCATCTTTCAGGATAAACCTCTAGGCTTTGCCGAATAAGTTTATGTGTCAACGATAGCTTCCTAACTTATCAATCTCTCTTGATGTCCATGGAAAAAAAA
Source organism: Lycium barbarum (assembly GCF_019175385.1). Classification (NCBI taxonomy): domain Eukaryota; kingdom Viridiplantae; phylum Streptophyta; class Magnoliopsida; order Solanales; family Solanaceae; genus Lycium; species Lycium barbarum. The sequence continues at coordinate 108,816,803 of NC_083344.1, read as the reverse complement.
ATATATATATATTAACTACTTCCAAAGTCATTCATTTCAAATTCATTGTTCAACTGTATCTTCAGTGTGAATGTCTATCAAATCCTCGGCAGATCTTAAGATGCCATAAATTGAAATTGGCAATCCAGTAAAATTTCTCAACATAAACCTTTTCGTCAAATTGACTACTAAAACTGAGCCCGAGAACCTCATCTAGATACCAGATTGTTAAGATAGAAGTTTCAAAAGTATCTTAATAAGCCCTTTACAACAGTAATTAAGATAATAATCTTAATAAGCCCTTTACAACAGTAATTAAGATAATAAACAGAATATAGCAAAAAAGAAACTCAATTCTAAATGTGATTCAGTCATTGCACCTATCTCCACAGGTAAGAAGCAACCCACTATTTCAAAGATGGTATTAAGCATACTCCATTAGAGATAACAGTCTAAAAATATTGGAAGTAGGACAAGCAAAATCACCGGGTAGTTTGCACTTTTGCCCCTACTTTGTGCTGGTCTTCAATTTTTTCCACTCAAGACAAACAATTTTTTCGCGTGGCATAAATTTATATTTTCGCATCATAATATCCCACAACTTATACCCCGTGCCATTAAAGAACTTATGCCCTGCTAGGCATAAGTTTGATTATTAGAGAGCAAATTAAATACCAACCAATTAAAGAGCAAATTTTGCTATTTCTTCAAAATTGCCTCATATGGTTCCTTCTCTATAGCACACTCACGCAGTTAAGTTTCCTATACATATATTTATTGCCACAAAACTCTCTATCTGAACGATTTACATTTTGAACTCTATAAGTGAGAAGCAGAAAGCTTACAACTACATACCTAGTGTAATCCCACAAGTGGGTCTTGGGAGGGTAGGTTGCACGCAGACCTTACCTCTACCTTTGCGGGGTAGAGAGGCTGTTTCCGAATAGACCCTCGGCTCAAAAGAAACATAGTCAATGCAGGATTGCACGAAAAATAAGACAACAAAATATCAAGATACAGGACAAATGGAGCAACACAGAGTAATACATACATAAAGATAATGATCTGCGCGATACCAAAAGAATACTACTAAGAAAAGGAGAAGAGGAGATGGAAAGGCTAACGCCCCAGCTCTCTCACACACAGCACGACAAAACTCAACTACCTACTAACCTTCTATCCCAATCCTCAACCTCCAAATCTTAAACAGAAGGCTTCTATTTAACAATTTCTCAACAAAAAGGAAATGTCAAATGTAGTAATTCAATTGAGAGAAACCTGCTCGATTGCCAGCAGCAGCAGCACGCTTGAGACCTTTCTTCTTCAAGATAAAGCTTGTTCCAATAAACAAGCTTGATGATATTGCCAGAATTAACCCTCTGCTATTGTCCGAAATCGTCATCCTCTTCTTCTATCTTTTCCTTACTTCTTAAGCATATAATACAAGGTCAAATGCGTAGAGTCCCCCAAAAGGGATCACGATAAAGACCTTACTTAAAATAACAATGGCCCAGTAATTCAAAATTACAAAATGTAAGATGAGGATAAATCCAGTTTCCCGCCAAACAGACTTGAAAAAAAAAAAAAAAAAACTCAATTATCACCTCAGAAAAAGACAGAACTGGAACAAATCACAATCCACCAGCCAATTCAAAGCTATAGTAATTGAGGATTTGAAAGTCAATGGATACCGAGCTTGTCCAATCTATTGCTTGTATATATAGATCTTTTTAAATCTGTATATAAATACATAGAACAGGAGTAGAATCGACCCGCTATTAAAGATCCATACAATAATAACTGTGTACTTATCTCATGACGTAAGATAAAAATTACTAGGAATTAACTTATGTAATAGAGTCGATCCACTAGTAATGTAGGGGTTTAGGAGAGGGAGATCTGAAAAAATTGATTATAGAAAATGGTCCCTCCCCTATTGAATCTACGACTAAAAGTCGTTGTTGTCGCGTTATTGTCGGAAGCTTCGTTATTATGGATTGGTTGATTCACTGTGACCATGACGATGATGTTGGGGACACTAGTTGAAAATGGAGAAATTGAGGAATTGAGAGATCATGGTTAACGACCACGAAAGGTACCTGACCTGACCAACCAAAAACCCAAATTTGTCTTCTGACTTGGGGCCACTTGTCCTATTCACATTGTGTAATGTTCAAACTTTAAACCTGTCTCCGTTTTAATTTATATGAACCCATTTAACTGGGCATTACATTTAAAAAAGAGGAAAAACTTTTGAAACTTATGGTTCAAAATAAGCCTTGAAAATTTGTGTGGCTATAAATCATTCATAAAGTGAATTTGTTTCTAAATTTAAAAAAAAATCATTCATTTTAACACGAACTAAAAAAAATAGGTTCAAACAAATTGAAACTTATACTAATCTTTAGTATTGTCTTAATTACGCGGCTGAATATTCGCATCATGGGTTAGTCGTTATATTGAAAAAGAAAAGCGTTATGAATATTCTCGTTCAGATCCCAAATATTAATATTTTGGCAAACTGCCGTTTGGACTTTTGACATGGAAACTTTTTCCTTCTTTTTTTTGTCCAAAAGATACTTTCAAAAGATTATTTGATTATACATTGAAATAAATTTTTGTCATATTTAAAGACTTCAATTTCTAATTTTTTTTTAATCTCAAGTGAAATACATATCCAACTACAATTTTAATTTTCAAATATTATTTTTCAACTTCAAAGACTCTTTTTAGCAAATTTCAACTAAATCTATATCAAAATGCCTACAAAATCTGGTTCAAATTATTTGTTGTTTTACACAAATAAGAATTTATTATGACTTCTCTTTCCAAGTTTTATCTTTACCTTTTAAATTAGTGAAGTGGCAATTAAGTATAAAAGTGTTAATTAAATAAAATGTTTATGATGAAACAAAGAGTAGTATAGACAATACCCTTGTGATTAACGTTAACGCCTCTCTTAAAGGATATCCGAAAACATTTGAAGACAAATAATTTGGACGAGATATTATCACTTAAACAATTAAATTTTTGTATTTGAACAATTCAACTAATAGAAACCAAAAACTATTTTGACCTTTTCAGCCAATGTATTTTTATTGTTCTATACTTCTTTTTCATTGAATAATCGATTTACCAATTTTTATACTAAATCTTTTAAAGTGTAAAAAAATCAGGAAGTGTACGTGAGCCACTTGTCACTTCTCACCCTTCGTTTTTGGTCTTAAGAAGCCAGCCAAGGAAGAAAGGACTTAAATCTATATATAATATAAAGCTAGGAATAAACAATTCTATGTGACATCTCTCTATGACCAAGAATTCTATTTATCTTTTTTCTCTTTTTTTTGACTTTTTATATCATTTTTAATTATTTTATCTGAATTTAAAAAGTCATCTCCAAAACTCACACCCCTTCACCTTCATAACTCCTACTCTTAATTAGTATTAATAATTAATTTCATAATTCCTAATTTAATATACAAGTTGTGACACCTAATTAAAATCACACCAACATGGTATTCTCATTTTTTGACAATTTTTTATTCATTTCTCTACAAAATTTATATATATATATATATATATATTCTATATATAATATAAAGCTAAGCCAAAGAAGAGTGATGTGGCACCTCTCTTTGGCCAAGGATCCTATTTATCTTTTTTCTCCTTTTTTTAGCCTTTTTCATTTTTTTATTTATGAGTTATGTTAAAAAAAAATTACTCCTTTAATTCTCTTAATCATATCTTAATTCTGTTAAATGTGCTACATTTAACTCTCTTAATAACATTTATCATGCAGACGGTTAGATGCTGCTAAATGACTTCAGTATTGTATTTTAATTTTATTTTTCTTACCTTTCTCATTTTCTTGACTTTTTAATTGATTTGTTTTCTCTTCCTTTAAAATTGATTGCTTATTTATTGTTGTTTGAAACGGTTGAGGTGGCAATGAGGAGTTGTAACTCTTGAGGGCAACTAATTGTAGCATTCAACGAGGAAACAAATGGTTATTTTTAGCCAAAATAAAATTTCTCTTAACCCACTCTATAAATTGGGATTCACATACACACACACAAAAAAAAGACCAGTTCATATCATTGAAACGGCAAATTAGAAAAGAATAATCGACACCAATGTTTGGTGATAGCGGAGACTGCAAAATTTTCCTTCTTCCTCAACGTTGGTACTTTTATTTTTACGTTTAATTATGGATAGGTTGTGGTACTACTATATCGGATTTTTCATTTACCAATTGCAAGCTATGTTCCTACCCTATAGATTATTTTTCTTGCTCTAAAAAATAAGTTAAGTTTATCATTTTCTCGACTTACTTTGTTGTATTGTATTATTTGTTATTTTTTAAATTTTGGGTCTATTGATTTATTGCAGAGTTGAATGACAACAAAATATAACTTTTGTGGCAAGTTTATAAGGATTGCTGGTTATTCTTTAGTGTGTGTCTTGCCTGACGTTATTTTTTCAGAACATGCACTATTTCGGAGGTTCAAGTTTGGACGTTATTTGTGACGAACATGAAAGACATGCTCTACCACAGTGTTCATAGAGAACAAATTGGATGATTTCACTAGGTCAGAAGGATGCATATTATGGTAGGATGAATCGTTCGGAGAGACATGTGAATATATATTGTTTATGAATTCGCCAACATATCACTTGGTCCTATCACTAACCGATCAAAGGAACTTATGTATACATGTGATTCGTTCTCTTTAGAGAAGAATTTAGAATATATTGCTTTTGGAATATATGAGAAAATAACTTACAATGTTTTAGTTCCTGTATCATGAATATCTATACATTAATTAATTTATATAGTATTATTTTTGTGCTAATATTCGTTAAATGTTTCATTTTCCTTTTACTAAATGTGATCTTCCTATTCTTTTTTCTTAGTGATACAAAAAAAAAATGTTAGATATACACACAGTGAGGCTGAAAATAATAAGTTAATGAGGTAATTTTTTACTTTTAGATAATTTGAAGAATCTTGACATTCAGAAGGAAGAAAAAAAAAAGAGAAAAAGAAATAGAGTCCAAAAGTAATAATGATTTTCATCACCCAATAAACTCATTTTTTCTCCACTAAAAGAAAATAATGAATTTGATTAAAAATTTTAGTTTCAATTATCATTAAACTTATGTACACAAATATGCATTTAGAAATAGGAGTTTGGATTGTTGCTTCACTCTCTCAAAGTATTCTATTTCCTGCTTTATCATTCTTTCTCCAACCTATTAAAAAAATTCTTTATTTCCTTTTACACTTTAGTATTGAAACACGATTTGTTTTGATCCAGATAAGGATCAATTATTTCTCTAAACATTCGCTTCTATGTCACATTACAAGGACTAAAATTATTTACAAACATGTTATGTCTATTTTTTCTTTCTTATTAGTATTTTAATTTGTTTATTTCAAATACAAAGTATGTATCCTTAAAGAACAAGACTTCACCGTGCAAGTTTAAAAATTTTGTGTTGCAAGGGCAAGAGATGGTGTTCCTAATGATGTTCTTTTGCCAATCCAAAAGTTTGTATTTCATTTATGTAAATTTTCTTCTTCTCAATAGACAAATAAATTATAATTTGAATGTCTTTATTCGAATAAATTTTAAAATGAAATTTATGTAAATAAATTAAATTGTTGTTTAATGTTAAATTTTTAAAATCTTTGATAATCTCTCTTACCGAAATAACACTTAAATAAGCCTCATTAGAAATATACAATTCATTATATTCACATGAAAGTATATGTTCTAATTAAATTAAATTTCTGAATTAACCCAAATGCACTTTATTTATACTCCTAAGTCTTTTTCTCTCATAAAAAGATATATATATATATATATATATATATATATATATATATATATATATATATATATATATATATTACATCAATTCGTTTTAAGACTGCTAATGGTTTTTCACAAATTTTTTTTTGCATTTAACGACCGCGCGAAGCGCGGATAAGTATACTAGTCATGTAATAAGCGTGCGGCCAATAACAAGATTGAAAGCCATCGGAGAGATCTTTCTTTTATTTGACTGAAAATAAAGTATATCTTATTGAAAGTAGTAAAGGAAGGGTATAATACATAAATAGACTCTTAAATTTGGCATCGGCTGGTAAGTATGTCCTTCAATTTTGGGTGTACACAAGTAGGCACCTCAATTTATCTCTACTTAGTCAGTTGAACATTCCAACTTATAAAATAATCAACTAGACACCTCCAAAATTTAAGCTATGATTAAAGTTAAATTAAGAGTTCTGTATGGCAAGATGAAACATCCGAAAATATTGTTGTGGGTATTTCTTTCCAGAAAAAGAATGGAAAATTTGATGTCCTCTTAGTTTAACTATTGGATTAGATTAATTTAAAATTTTAAAATTAAAATTTATATATTCAAAAACTATACTTAAAGTATTATAAGTTATAAATTTTTTCATATCAATATGATGAAAATATACATCTTAAAATGTTAGTCAAAGTTCATATAGGTTGACTCTCGAAAGACAAAACATGACAAGTATTTTGAGATGGCGAGAATATTAAATTTGAACGACCTTGGGATTTGGAGGTGGAAATTTATCATTTTCTGGAGACTTGACTTGAACAATGACCATAACTAAACAAAAAACCATGAAAATAATTAAAATAAAAATAAAAAGAGCATTTTTTGCACAGAAAAAGGAAAAAGCTAACTAATCGCTGCAATATTTTGGCCTACAAATGCTGCCAATAAGGAAAGAATAAAATACAGAACTCTTGTTTAATCCTGATTTATGAGGTAATTTAGTTAAGCATATTTTGACCCTTAGATTTAACTGTGTACAGGTGTAAGTAGATTAGGACTGCCCTGGACAAACTGGACACAAAGCATACTGGGGGAGAATAGGAGCCTAAAGGGTATAAAAATACACGGTATAAATCAAAAGGGCATCATTAAAAATTTATATACCAAAAAGGGTATATCGTGGATCAGCCCACGATATACCCCAAAAAACTTTTTCCATTGTCAGAAAACATTCAACGAAAAATTAAAAAAAAAATTGTATAATGTGGACTGATCCACGTTATACAATATATTTTGTATAACGTGGATCAGTCCACGTTATACAAATATAAATTGTATAACGTAGACTGATCCACGTTATACAAAATATATTGTATAACGTGGATCAGTCCACGTTATACAGTTAAAATTTTTTTTTTCCCGTTTTACAAATACTTGGTAAGACGTTGCCTCTATTTAAATCATATTCGGTTGTGTTTTTAATAAAAAAAATTATTGATTTTTTTTAATTTTTAAAGCATATAGTTAATTTCAGTGATTAACTCAAATAAATATTTTAACACATGCAATAATTAAATGTGTTATATATGCAAACAGAAATAAAAAATAAAATATAAGTTAAATAAACGTCACACATTAACTGACTAGTAAATGTTAAATTACATACTAACTAGTAAACGGCACAAGACATGTTATATATTCTTGGATAAGGAAACAACAATCGTACAACTTAAGAAAAACATAAAAACCAACAAGTAACAACAACTACTGATTTCTGTCGGGGCATCGATTCTTGTTATGACCTGTTTGCTTGCACGTACTACACTTTCTAGCCATGCGAGCAGGAGCTATATCCATTTCATTTCTCCTTCTAGTTGTACTCCGCGCTCCTGAAGTTCGCTCGTATTGAGTGTTTGCAATTAAACTGAAGGGAGAAGGTGGCCAATATGCCTCATCACCCAACAGTGAAAATTTTTCACTGTACGTTTGCTTGTAAAACCTACAACTGTAGTACTTGCTAACATAGGTCTTTGGTTGAATTCCGCGAATATCACAAAATTTAATTGCATGTGAACATGGCATATGGTAGTTTCTCCACTTTCCACACGAACACTTTTTCCCTTCGACAGAGACTTTATGGATATTTCCGCCCTTACCTTCGTGTGCAAATGTCAGAATCTCAAAGACCCCTTCAGTTGCATTGTATTGTTGCATGTCAGTATGCTTTAGGGACCTCTCCCAGTATTCATCAAACTTCTTGTCAACAGCGCGCGACCAAAACTTTTTATCTGCAATCAACAAATCAGCAAGGGTGCTTCTCTTAACAAACCGATCAACAAGATTTTTAAACGTATAACGGACCATGGAAGTAACGGGCAATCCACGAGCTTTCTTCAATAAACCGTTGTAAGACTCGGAGACATTCGTTATCATAGCCCCCCACCTATGACAGTTGTCCTTATGCAATGTCCATTTCTCCTCCGGAAGAGCTTTTAACCACAGATACGCTGGGGGTGACATTGTTTTGATTTGTTCCATCCTCATTTTATACTTCTTCTTCTGGTGCTCTATATCCCCCAACCACATTAGCTTCTCAAGGTCACTGCTGAGGAACTTTTTATTGAAGTTGCTTTTCAAATGCCGAACGCAAAACCTATGGTGTGTGGATGGTGGTTGTAACCAATAATGTGTTTGGACACATTGCAAGATGCCCTGATGACGGTCAGAAATAAGTCCAATTACTTGTCTCTCATGAACAATATGTCTCCACAACAACACAAGGAACCACGTCCAGGACTCAAAGCTCTCACGTGCAACAATAGCATATGCAAGTGGAAAAATGTTATTGTTCGCATCAGTTCCAACAGCAATTAGCAGTTTCATCTCATACTTACCGTACAGATGAGTACCGTCTATTGAGATGACGGGCCTGCAACTTTTGAATCCATCGATGCTTGGTTTATAAGCCCAGAACAGAAACTTGAAGATGTGTTCACCTTGCATTGTAGTTGATTGGTGCTCCCACTCAACAACGGTCCCCGGATTGAAATATTTTAAGGCAGCCATGTATCGGGGCAATGTCTTGAAAGAGGTTTCAAAATCACCAAATACCATTTCAATAGCTTTCTTACGCTCCTTTTGTGTTTTTCTATAACTAGGAGTAAACAAATGCAATCCTTTTATTTTTTGTTGAACTGACTTAATACTGATGTATGGATCGACCATAATATATGGTATCAACGTAGTAGCAATTAGGTGACTGTTCAAATTGGAATGATCCTTTCTGTAATCATCTGTGAGACAACTGTGGTGGAGAACCGCTTTACCTGCCTTCCACATACCACTTGAAATTTCTCTAAAACGGATCATCCACTCACATCCCAACATATGATGCTTGCAAATAACCCTCCAAAATTTACCTTTGGACTGATCACAAATGAACTCTTTCTTTTCTTTGAGACAATATTGTCTCACTGCGCCTTTCATTTCCTGCTTGTTCTGAAATAACATACCTAATTGCATAATACAAGGAAAATTATCAACCCCTTAAAAATGGGCCAACAAATAAAAAGAATATTCATTGCCACCATACTAACCTGATCTCATAAATTCAGGTTTTTTACAATCCCAAATTGCAGATTGAACTGGACCGTCATCTCTCATGAAGGAAAAATCATCCGGGCCTTCTTCTGTGTTGTCCAAATATAGAATCGCATTAGAATGGTAGCTAATGTTACCATTACTTGGAGTAGTAATGTCTTCATAAGAATGACTATCACCATCAGATGAGTGATCATCGTCTGTTTCTATGTGATCTAATGGGATATCACTATCTGACTCATGGGAGTGATCATTAGCTACATCATTATTGCTCACAATTTGTCTGAGCTGAGTTAATACGGGGTTTTCTTCAAAATCGTTACACCTACAAATATAGGAAAATTCAAGGGGTTCAAATCTGAGAAACAATTAGTTAGAAGTCTCCTAGTTTAAGCGAAAAAAACATCGTTATATTTACCTTTCTGTAAATGACTCCACTTGAGTAGGGTGATATCGAACTATACTCCCTCCACCTAATTCACTTGTATCTGGAGCACTACTCGGTCCAGGAATATCACAGCTTTGCATAGTCCAACCAAAGTTATGTGACTGGCTACCAACTCCTACCATTGTTTCCTGTTGAAGTGTACCTCTTTGAAGCCCAATATTCATAGCGGGAAGATACGTAGTACCCCGAATATCAAACTCATCGTCAGTAGGTGCTTTAACATTAGTAGAGCGTTCAACAGTTGCATACATGTCAAGTGTTGCTATACTGATATGATTGCTAAATATATCAGGATTTTGAAGAAATAACGTGAGGAGTCATTGTCCGAAATAAGAGTTTCCTCGTAAATGGAAAATCCCCTAGCCGTAATTGATGTTGGATATCATCCAGTAATAACCACTGAAAGGTTAGGATCAGATATGACCATTTTTCTTATGAAAACACATTGTAGATGATCGTATTTGAGGGAAATTGGAAACCTTTGTACGGCTCCCGGACGACGGTTATATCTCACTGAACCTTCTTCGTACACAACTTCCCCACCCCAATATAAATTAACTCTTACATAATTTTCCGCCATATTATTTTCAACAGAATATAAAGTAAAAATTAATGGAGAGTGTAAGAGAGAAGTTGAGAATTCGTCAAAAATGATGTCTACAATAGAGAAGTGGAGAATTCAGGGAGATATGCAGAATACAAATCTTAACTAGTATATAAAACAAATGATTCACGGACCTTTGAATGTCATAATGCTGATGTTGAAAAAATATATTTACTATTTGATTTTACGCAAAGCACGCTTAATTTGACTATTGCATGGCAGATTCGATGACTGCATGCATTCTGCGATTTTACACCAAAAATTTTACAAATTATTGATCGTTTTTGTTTTTACAGTTGCATGCGTGATTTGACGACTGCAACGATTCTCTGGCGTAATTTTTTTTTTAAGAATCTATTATTGCAAGAATCAATTACCAATCAACAAAATTTTATTGTTGCAATACAACAATTCATATTTTGGAGGAAAAACGTTGGTTGCCAACGTTTTTGCAACAAAACATGAATTGTTGTAAAACGTTGTCCGGCCAACGTTTTACACCAATTAATATTTTGTTGCAAAAACGTTGGCTGCCAACGTTTTACAACAAATTAATGACACACATTAAAAAAAATGTAGTCTCTAGTTATACATCAGCAGAGTAAAATATACAAAAATGAAATGAACCTGATTCTATACAGTCAGAAAATGCCAAGAACTAATGAGTTATGACTTTGGTTTATCAAACAGGTGGACCCCAGCATCATCAAACCAACTTTTCACAATTCATCCACAGTAGCAAAAAGACACTTGGCAAATAAAAACAGAAACGTGTCCATCTTTTTCTAATTGAATAAAGTTTAAATACTAATACTTCAACATGAAGTTACTCATTATACAATAAAAATTTAACTTTTACAGTGTCCCTCCCCCCCCCCCCCCCCCCCGCTCGGTGCCACACCGAGTTTGCCGGCGCTCTCGTTTTGATCTACGTTGGTGAACCTCCTCTTGTATCGCACCTGCATCCTGCAAATTCCATAAAAAAATAGAAGTTATTTTTGTATGATAAATTTTCGTAGCAATTACTTTGATTGTGTACGTAAAATCGGGCAACATCTCCCCTGTAACAAGGACTTCCTCCAATACCATATACCAACACAAACAACCAAAGCAACCAAGACAAAACACTACATAACAACCACAAGTCTCCAAAAACTTTGAATTAAAAGCTAACCTGTGGCTCTAAAGTATGTACATCCGACACAGGAATGTGTGAGGATCCAGCATCAAATGCCATGGGAGACTATGCAAAATAAATAATATAGACACATAAGGTAGCCATTACATTAAACAAGATACAAGCTATTTGAGTGGTTAGAGTACTCACATCGGTAAAACTCAGTCTCCTCCCAATTGAAGAGCTCTGTCCAGTGAATGCAGGTAAAGGCCCCTCAGTCATCCCATAAGAGCTGCTTGTCTGAACACCAAACTGTTGGGCCATAACTGCGAGGCTAATAGGCTCAGACGATGCGAATGCCTGAAAAGGCCCCTCACTTCTGATTACCGCTGGTGATTGAACCTCGAGAGCAGACGTCGATGAGCTGGACATAAAATCTATTATTGGGTAATATGCATCATCAGCTACAGGCATCGTTGAGCTGGGCATATCTTGATCAAAACGAACCTCTTCCTCATCAACCAACTGGTGATCCACAGGACCTCGACCCCGTCTGTTACCCCGTCCTCTACCACGCGCTGCAGGTCTTGGTACATTAAGACGTTGATGACGAGGCACTTTAACAGTAGGCGACTCAACATACTCTGCCGGTGGTGTATAATTGTGAGCGAAACTCAACATCGTCCCTAGAGAGGCAGTAGCCATGGACTCTGTATTAATGTGGCTACACATCTCTGCTATTTCCTTCACTTCATCAGACTTGGTTGGATCTTGGATAGTCTGCTGAGCCAACCTGTACGATTCTTGATGTCCTAAAGCCTAAAAATTTTTTGCAGGATTTGATAGTGGTCTAAGACACATATAAAGACATCAAACATCTAATGGAATGTAATGTACGTACCAGTGCCTCATGCCTGCCTGCCATGTGTTGGTATCCTCTATCCACTTTATGCGCAGGATTTCCTATGAAAGTGCGCGAGTGACGTCGATACCAACAAAAATACTCTGATAATGACTCTGGGTCTTGAGTTTCATACTCGGCCAGAATTACCCTTTGTCGACGATTTTCCCACAAAAAGTCTGTTTCTGCAAAATTTTGTTGATCCTCCACTTTTATAGCATACCGCTTGTCACGTTTGTAATGAAAAGGATCAATCTCAGCACATGGACCCGGAATATGTTGCTTCATACCGAACTGTCTGAGAACACGGTCTACCATGTGCCACTCTTGATAGATCCCACAAATAAGGGGAACCTGCGCCATCCAAATATCTCGGCCACGCAGACACCACTCAGGGAGTCTATTAATGATGGCCTCTGAATAAGGCTGCCACACAAACTACGATAGAAAGAACATAAAATTACATGATAATAAAATAAATAAATTACACATAAGCGTAACTATTATATCAAAACGCCATTAACAACCATAATTATGATAAAATACCTGGCCATCTATTAGGTTGTCCAATACATCCCTACATATGGGTAGCATATCACGTGCCTCATTTTCGCGGGATTTACGATGAGTTCACTTTCGTGCAAGAACCGTGTGTGGCGGAAGAGCCCTGCATGGTGGCTGCATTGGTATAATGCGCTCCCAAGCCCAAACCTATATTAAAAAATTAAAATAAATACATAAAAACCTTATAACTATCAAATAGGACAACCAAATAAAATTATATAATTTTAAAGGTCACGTACCTGCAATAAGGAAATGAATCCACACACATCCTTGGCTTTCCTCAACGAAGCGCGGCATAAACAAGTATACAAATATGACAATGCAGCCGCTCCCCAAGCTTGTCTACTCATTGCTCTAAGGTCACGCATGTCAAGCAAATAGTCTAAATTAAGTAAGTCACCGGACTTATCCGGAAATATCGTGCCGCCACAAAGCCATAGCACGTACAACCTAACCCGCCGTTGCACATCAATTTCTGGGGTCTGATCTGTAATGTCATCTAAGCCTCTAATATATTCAATTAATTTATGTACTTCTAACCTACTAACACCATTAAAACAATCCAGACCGGGTGCCCAACCAGGAAGCTTATGGATCAATTGTTGACACCCAACAATATCTATATTTCTAGCATTAAGATCATTCAAGGGATTACCATCAACAACCAAGACAAACATGACCTCAATATCTTGTAATGTGATGGTCGCCTCACCTGTACGCAGATGAAAGGTGTGCGTCTCAGGACGCCATCTCTCTATAAGTGCAGTGATGACTGCCCAATCATATGATACACATCCTAGCTCTACTACTCCCCTAAATCCACACAGGCCAAAGTAGTCAAGGATGCGAGGATGAAAAGGATGACGCCTCACGTGCTTCCAAAATTCGGTATCCGCGCGGCGAGGAAACAAGCATCCGGTCGGTCCTTTCAAGGAACCATCCCACACAGCCTCTGATCGATGCTTCTCCTGGAGTGTTAACACATCGTACACTTTTGGTCCCGAATGTACGCATACCCGTGGAAACTCCATACCTTATATAAAAAAAAAATGAAGTCCAGATCAAGCTATTTAGAGTAACTCACTATTAAAAAAAAATCTATTATTCTAATTTTAGCAGAACAAATATGCACTGGCTAGATAAAACCAACTTCCATACGCCTTATTTAGAAACCACTGATAGTGGACCACATTAATACCTTTAAGGTATAGACAAAATAATTGTCCACCCACTTAGACTTAGGTCCCATATAATAAAACATTATCATGACATTTTAAGTATTTTTTTTTTTGGGCTACTGAGGCATCAATTAAGTTTCACTTTTCTGGCTATATAAATATCACATTAAAGGTACAATGAAGTATATTGTATAACAATCCATAACAAAATATATTGTATAACAATCCATAACAAAATATATTGTATAACGTGGAACTGTCCACGTTTCACAATTATATATTGTAAAACGTGGACTGATCCACGTTATACAATATATTTTGTATAAGGTGGATCAGTCCACGTTTTACAAATATCCACAAAAATAACAGCAACATAATAATCCATAACAAAATATATTGTTTAGTTATTCAGATCTTTTATATAACAATCCACAAAAATAACAGCAACATAACAACAAATTTCTTCAAAAGTGCTACTAAACAAATCAGACCTTTTATATAATAATGCTTCTAACAATCATATCTTAAGTTCAAATTAAAATAACACAAATAACACAAACGTATTAAAATAACACAAATAAAAAATAACAATTAAGATATATAAGACAAACAGATCTACATCTACTATAAATATACAATATTATATGAGTTAGAAAAAATACCTTAATTTAAATAGCAATAAAAGATAAAGATGAAGAAGTTGCTCCAAAAATTAAATTGTAATGTTAGGTTTAAAAAGAAAATAAATGGAGGAGAAGGAAAAGGAGAAGGAGATGGAGAGGTAGAGGTTCTGTAAGTTTTTTTAATGGAGGAAGCGGCGGAGGAGAATGAAAACTTTTAGGGCATCTGAATGAGTGAGTCGTGGAGTGGTCGGTCACGTTTCAAATATAAATTGTATAACGTGGACTGATCCACGTTATACAATATATTTTGTATAACGTGGATTAATCCACGTTATACAATTTTTTTTTTTAATTTTTCGTTGAATGTTTTCTGACAATGGAAAAAGTTTTTTGGGGTTTAATGATGCCCTTTTGGTTTATACCGTGTAGTTTTATACCCTTTAGGCTCCGGACTCACTGGAGGGAGCCTCTTCCCATAATAATTATGTCAACCTAAAAAGAAAAGAAAATCATAATTAAGGATATTTTAGTCAAACTTGCTCTTAATTTAGGGTTTAGTGCATTCCTTAATTCATGTGTCCAAACTTAAAACCTTGATTATTTTAGATCGGAGGAAGTAATTAGACCGGAGGAAGTAATCATAATTATTGTCTTAATTACGCGGCTTAAGATTCACATCATGGGTTAGTCGTTAGGTTGAAAAAAAAGAGAAGAAAAGGTTAATCGTTATGAATATTCTTTCAATATACTCCTTCGGATCCCAAATAATTATATCCCCTCCGTTTTAAAATAAGTGTCGTTTGCTATCCCAAAATAATTGTAGCTGAGGAATTCAAAACAATAATTAGTAATTATTTCCAATTATACCCTTATGTCAAAAATTTATTTCTTCCTAATAGTGCTCAATTCTCAAAAAGTATAGTAACAAATAGGACAACTTAGTAATGACACTTTATATTTATTGTTTTTTCTTAATGAGCAAACTGAGAAGTAATATTTTGGCAAACTGTAGGTCCCGTGGCCGTTTGGACATGGAAACTATTTCGTTTTTCCAAAAGATTATTTGATTATACACATTCAAATAATTTTTTGTTTAGATTTTAAAGACTTCAACTTTTTTTTTTTCCAAATTATACAAGTCCAAATACAATTTTACAACTTTAACCTTGAGAACTCTTTTTAGCAAGTTTCAACTAAATCTATGTCAAATGCCTACTAAATCTGGTTCAGATTTTTTGTTGTTTTTACACAAATAAGAATTCATTATGACTTCTCTTTCCAAATCTATCTTTGTTTTTTCAATTGGCCTGTGAAGTATCAATTAAATATGAAAATGTTAATTAAATGAGACATTTAAGAAAAGATATAGAGTAGTATAGATAAATATCCTTATGATTAAGGTTAATCTCTCTCTTAAGGGACTAAAATATGGAGATAAATAATTTGGACAAGAATTAGTATCACTTAACAATTAAATTTTTGCATTTGAACAATTCAACTAATAGAAACCAAAACCTCTTTTGACCTTTTCGGCCATATGTTCTTATTGTATACTTTTCCATTCAACAATCGGTTTCTCAATTTTTATACTAACCTTTTAAATTAAGAATTTAAAGAAATCAGGAAGTGTATGTGAGCCACTTGGCACTTTTCACTCTTCATTTTTGGTATTAAAAAGCCAGCTAAGGAAGAAAGAGCTTAATCATGTAATAAGCGCGTGGCTGGCCAAATAAGAAGATTGAAAGCCATCGGAGGGATCGTTCTTTTATTTGACTGAATAAAGTGTATTTTATTGAAAGTACTATGGGAAAATAAGGGCAGAGATCTAGTATCTCAATTGGTTAGCGAACCACATTGTAATTCCCTTTCTCATTTTTCCTTCCCCTACTCCCTATGTAATTGAAAAAACTATGGGAAAATACAGCAATTCAATACCCGAAGGAAGTAATCTCGTTGATTTAGTTTCATATGCGAAATTTAAATAAAGCATGTAAAGGTGTGAAGTTCCAAAATAGTCTATAATTCTAATCCAAGCATTATTCTTTATTTCCCAATATGAGCCAGCGAGTCAGTGATCATAATTGCCTCTCTATAGGTGTGTTACAAAAGAGAACACTCCATGACAACAAGAAGAAACCTGAAATCTTTCAACAAGTCTGAATATGGTATAGTTTGTGTGGGTGAAACAATTTGATCAACTAGTATAAAGTCCCATAAGTTTTTAAATCTAATTCAGGCTAATTCTGGCGTAAATAAAGTTATTTAATTGAATTCGAGGTACATGAGACCCACACGAGGGTGTAAGAACATGGATTTTATTGTAAAGTAATAGCACTCGAATTTTTGTCCCAAACGCTTCAGACCATTTGTCATTTGGAGTTATATAGTGTTTCCAGGAATGTAGCGCAGATTTGCGCTCAAACGCAAAAACATAGCACACCGCACACCATACGTAATGCAACCAACGGTAGCAAGATACGCGACCAAGCGCAAGAATGCAAGTTGATTTCAAATACATTAATGATTAGAGTTTTCAAATCTAGTTAAGAAACCGGAAGTAAGGTGAGATGAAAGAATTAGAATGGGAAATTTAGTACTTTTAACCAAAAAGTTGAACTTGAATTGGGTCGTTGAGTTCCCTTGAGTTGGAATTGTAATCGCTTGACATTAATAATGAGCCCGTTTGGATTAGCTGAAAAAAAAATGACTTTTAAGCATAAGTGCTTAAAGTATTTTTTTAAGTGCTGAAAGTTATTTTAGCAGTTACGTTGTCACGACCCAACCCACGGGTCATGCGGGCACCTATCATATTACTAACCTAGTAGGCGAACCCTTACCAACCAACCCAACACTCAGCCAGTTTATAACATCAATTCTTAAAATGACAAGAGTAAAGTAAAAGCTCATACAGACTCTGTTTGAAATACAATAAAACTGAAAAGAATTTCCCAGGATCTATTTTAGACAGGTACAAGAGCTCCTACTGTACAGGAAGAAAAAATAAATGACATATCCTCTGCCTGGAGTGAGATGAACGAGGTCATAGGAGAATGCCTGATAAATCCACACGACGAAACTTCAACTAAAACATGCAACATATCTACACCCAAAATGATGTAGCAAGAGTAGTATCAGTACACCACACGTACTGGTAAGCATCATAGGTTGACTAAGATTAATTTACACAACACAATATAAAGCCAATAAGATAAGCAGATAAGCCAAAGACCCTCAAGATTCTCAATATAGATTATTACACTCTCACTAACTTACCTTTCTACTCTCAACTATTCACTTCTTTTATTCCCATAGGAAAATACCGATTGTCTAATTGGCCATTTTAAACTCATTCCCCTTTATCTTATGCCAATTACTTAAGTCTCATCTTCTCATTTACACTAACATCTAATTCCTAACTTTTAGTCGTAAAATCTTTTTACCAGTTCACTTACTGCTTATGATACCCCCATGGGATAACTTACTACTTAATACTTCATTTTTACAGCTACCTGCCTAATAATCACCACCTCACACAATCCTCTACAAAAATCATAAAAGATGCACAATGCAACATAACAGATTGGCAGTACTCACAAGCAGGACGTAGAATTAAGAGATGTAATGCAATGCAGATGCGATGCAAGGGCCCAAACATGTTGTACATACATGCGAGCTGATGTCTTTGCTAGGTAGTCATGGCCTGTAGGGGACCCATGGTGTCCATGTACCACTCGTTCCGGATACTCATCGGACCCGAGCCATAAATCCTCCGCTCCGGAAAAAACCTCGGACGTGGATCCACATCATATGGATTTCTCACATTCCACCCAAACGGCCATAAGACTAGATAACATAACTGCCCAATACTCAGTCTTTCCTGCTCCATGTATTTCCTCATAACACATGCAATGCAATGCAACGATGTAATAAGTCAAATAAAATCATAAATCATGCCTTTGATGGGCGTAGTACCAATCTCAATTTACTTCAGTCCTCTCAAAACAAATCTCTTCTTAACAAGAAAGACAATTATGTGAATATTTCAATACCTAGGAAATAAAGACGGAAATCAAATATTCCTAGGGACGCATACTCTAAACAACGAAGTACCCTTCAATGGTAGTAGCACTCCCCATTCCCTAATTATTCATTGTGACCTTATCTACTATTGACACATAGTTTCCGTTAAGTTTTCGAATATATTCATCCGAACTCCATTCTGAAGACCTAATCATGCAATCCCCCGTCAACTCTAAACGTATATACGATTTACTAATTAAAGTCTAACTCAAGTAAACCATAACCTACCTCGATGATGAACAGCTACATTGAATTTCCATGAACTGCTCGCCTTCTTAGCCCTTATCCGAATCCATAAAAGATGTTAGTCGCGGGGAAAGATGTGGAGAAGGTAGGGTAAAACCTCTTCTCTTGGGGTCAAGGGTTTTTCTTCTTGTGCAAAATCTAATAGCAGCCTTGGGAGGTCTTTTGTTAAAAGGGAGGGAGAAAAATAAACTAAGTGAACAAAAACGCGGTCACTGCCCCACTTCGACCGCTGCGACGGTCGTATGTCCGCTATAGAGGTACCGCTATGGCGGTCCGCTTCCAGCCCTGGATTTTTTTTGCTCTATCCGTAATTGATTTTTTCCACTATTAGTCCTTAAAACACCCTATAGGGCTTATTAATTATGTTCCTAGATCTAGATTGGGCATGGGTTCGCGGAGTATTAAATAACGACCGAACGGGTCGTTACATACGTGTTTAGATAACAGTGCTGAAGCTGAAAATAAGTTGTTGATGTGTTTGTTACACAAGTGTTGTTAAGCACTTTTTTCTGTCAAAATGACTGAAATACCCTAAAGTTGTTAACACTATGAAAAAGCTGATTACAATAAGATTTTTAATTCTAATTGATTATTAAAATTAATTTATATTTTAATGAAGCTAATATAAATTGATAATTTAATAGATATATGTTACTTTTAATTTTAACAATAATTTGGATAAAAATTGAACCATAATATAAAGTTTTAAGGATAAAATTAGTCACAACGACGGAAGGCCAACAGTTCAATAGTCAAGATTAATGCTAGAAAATTATGCAAATGCTAAAAAGTGGTAAAAAATATTTGAGTATGATTAGAAAAACTAGGTGGTCACACTGGAAAGAAACTACCACAACCATATTCTCAATGTCCAAACTATTAAAGTTTTACATAGCTTCAAATTAGGTGTTCACACTGGAAAGTGTTAATATGGACGAAGCTATAAATACAATAAGTGGAAAATATTCATATAATACAAGCATCAAGCATTGGAAATTTCATTAGCAATCATATCACAAAACCCCATCCAATAGACATCACTTTGTTCTCCCACGTTTTCGACATCTACATCGTTAGCTCTTGAAGTTGTGCTAACATTAGAATCAACCGATGGAATATATCTTTCATTCTCAGCTATTTGGAATGCATCATCTACATTGCATTTCTTTCTAATATAATTGTGAATGGCCATAGTAGCAAGTACGATGTCCCTTGAAGTGTCAATGTGGTAGTAAGGCATGTCTTGGAAAATAGACCATCTTGCTTTCCAAACGCAAAATGTACCCTCTACTATATTTCTGCAAGAAAAATGCAAATAGTTAAATTTTTCAATGTGTTCTCTTGGCTCTCGCAATTGTCGTGTTGCACCCCCGCGAAATTCAGCTAGATGATATCTGACATTATCTCCTTTGTATGGAGCCATGTATCCATTCATGTGTGAATATTCTGCATCAACTAGATTATATTTGTTTCCGCGTGGATGTCGAAAGTTGAGCTCTCTTCTGCGAAGGGCCTCACCAAATATACTAGTATCGTGAGCTGCTCCTTCCCACCTAGCCCATGCAAATGTAAAACACATATTAACATCTAAAACAACAAGAATGTTCTGAGTCGGATAACCTTTACGTCCAATATATGGTATCTCTTGACCTTGCAATAATCTAGCTTTAATATGTGTGCCATCAATAGCTCCAATACTATCCTACAAGTATATAAATATGTAACCGCAAAAAGTTAAAATATGACAGTAACTCAATAGGAGGAGAAACTGAAGAACCATTGCCTGAAGATCAAATTGTGACCACTGACACTTTCATTCAGCACAGCTCTTCAAATGTCACTTACATGGAAATCTAAAGCTATACGAATCTTTTTGTTATATATCAATCTACATAATAATCAACGTTAAAGGAAACATAATTCAATAATTGAGGGTTTTTATCTTATTTTGTCCTATAACAATTTCTAGGATCCTTAAAAACAAAATATCACTAGCATTGTTTTCATAAAGGTAAACTAGACCAGGGAAGGAAATGCAAGGCTTTTTTAGAACAAAAATGGATCTGTACTTATAGTAAAGTAAAGATGTATATCCTTACTTTTTTTTTAGTGAAGGATGGCTCCAATTAACGATGTCGAATCAATGGTTCATTTTTTAGCACATTACATAACATGTAATGTAGCTTACGGTACATACTGTTAATGTTGGTAGTCAATAGAACTAACCGTCACTGATTCTTAATGTAAAGCTAACAGAAGAAATAGATGTTTCATATCGCTAACATACAGGTGTCTGACCAAATTGAAAAACCACACTAAAAACACTGGTTACTTACTTTAAAGAAAGGGAGATATATTTCGTTACATGGCTTGTGAGCTCCTGCATCATCATTATATCTCTTGCACCGTCGTTCTAGTGATATCTCTTGCAAGCTTACAAACGGCCTTTAAAACACTATGAAAGTGTCTATGAACCGTCTCTCCAGAATGTTGAAAGATATCTTGTATCATTCGATTTCCAGCTCCAGGTACACAAGTCATCAAGAACATGCCTAACATTTCATGTATAGACATTCCACGCGTGGGTTTAAGCCCATATTTTTTAGTTAAATCACTGGATAGATCAATAAACACCACCTTCTGCAATCGAAAATTTTCATAACAACGAGTCTCGTTTCCTCGTAATATCTCTTGAATAAATACATTTCCAGAGCATTTTGATGTATGACGGGGTTCTTTGCATATGTATTTTGCATAATCCATCAAAGTGTATTTACCTGTTATTTGACACAAAGCCATCTGTTCCTTCTCATCTTGCTCCCTCCGAATTTCTTCTAGTTCTTGATCTTCATCATCTAACAAATCACTTATATGAGGAGATACCACATCGCTAATATCCCAACTCTCCATTTAACTGAAAACGGAAATGACTCAAATCAGTAAAGACCGAAAGTTCTCTCATGTATGCATCACAACCGGGTGAAGGAGGCATTCTGGTTTGTGCAAGTGCATACTTTACAGTATAGCTTCTATAATTTTCTTTACTATTCCTTTTTTAAGAAGCAAACCAATATACATTGTAGCAATAAGAACATCAAAGAATGTAATAAAGCATCAAACAGAATACACCAGCAGATCCATTAAAGTCAACACAAAGTCTCACATGACTAATCCATTAAAGTCAACACAACAACAACACCAATACATAAAGTTCACACGTACAACCATAAGGTTTAGGGGTACAACGTCCAAACAAGAAGCAATAAATAAAGTTTACACGTACAACCATAATGTTCGAACATGAAACACTAAAAATATTTAACCACATCAACACATTCTTCACATTTTCTTAAGGTGTAGCTCATTGCTATACTCCAACCAAGACTTCTGAGCTTCATCAGTAGCCATCTTAACAAATAGCTGACGTACGTCTTTCTTATGAAACATGTTACAAGTATAGTTGTATATTCCACTCCGTTCAGGAATATCAGGAAAAGTTGCCAACACATTGATACACTTATCGATGACGGGATCATCTACTATAGGAGATGTAGCAGTGCTTTTGCTAGACATAAAATCCATTAGAGAGTGTATTTCCTCTCTCATTGATGCTGCATCAGATTTGTCTTACTTTTTTTAACTTGACTGCTAGTGCCAATACCATCAATGAACTTCATCTTTTTAGTGACGGCTTAAGAAACATTACAGGTTCCACATTCTGTAGATCATCACTTTCATCACTCCCTTCATCATTAGGATTAATAAAGTGTTCTTCATATCCATCAATATCATCTATTCCTTCTTCATCGAGATCTACTCCAATGCTAGACATTTGTTCTTGATTCGCTGCACGTGCTCTTTCTCCCGTAGCAACAATATCAGAAAACAATGCGTCATACCAAAATTGTATGAGTGAAAGATCTATTTTCCTAAACTTTTTGTATCGATCATCCTCCTGTAACAAAAAATTCAAAACTACTTTAAGCAAACCAAGAAATTTATCAATGAAAGAAATAAGAAAGACATATAGAACAATATGAGAGATGTACCTTAATTTTTTACTCCCACCAATCATCATATGCCATAACTGTATTTTTCATGGCATCACATCCTAAACCTGTCTCCCCTCTCATCAACTTCTTAAAAAGAGTCCAATCTCTTTTCATTTTATCCCAATGATTTTTCATTTGTTTTTTTTTTATCATAGTGTCTTCCCTTCTCTTTATTGAAATCTTCAACAACATTTCTCCATCCATCTTTATTTAAATGAGTGTGTGGTCTATTTCCTTTTCTAATCTCTATTTCACACAACTCTATAAATTTAATTTTGGCATCATCATCCCACTTAGCATTAATTCATCCCAAACTAGTTTCCGGCATGATTGAATATAAATAATCTGAAGAAAGGAGAAATAAATGTTCATGAACTCTCAAAAAGAAGGGGCTGAGATTCAGTACCAAGGCACAATCTATTTAACATCTCCTAAAACAAGTACTAGTAATTATACATTCTTTTAGGTGTATTTCTGACAAGCAAAGACTTCTAATCCGGCCGAATTGGTCATTGGGATTTGAAGATGAAGAAGGAAAGTTAGTTGATGGAAATCTTGAAAGTCAGGCAGAACAACACTAAAAGTTGCATTAATAGTTTATCGCACAAACACATGTAGTACATTAGGTGAATGACAAAAGTGGTACTACATAACTGGCAAACAAATTCCAATTTTCTCTCAGTGTATGTGACTTCATTACTCAATCTAAGTTTCTTTCATCTTATTTTTTATTACTAATTTCATTTTTCAGCTAAGAGAGTCCATACACAAAAATATAATCTATTTCTGCTACAAAGCTCAAGAAAGTATAAATGAATGAATGACAGTTCAAAATTCAAGAAAACAATAACTTGGGGTTGATAAGTTCAAAATTTTACAAATGAATATTAAGGAGAACTAAGTGTGACAATCTGTCAGCTGTGTTCTCTTTGAGTAACTATTGAAAAGCTAAACAGCCATAAAGAAGATTCAAATCTCAAACTTAGGATTAGAGCAACAAGACACCTAATTAGCTAAAATGGTAAGGATTATTGAAAAAGTTTATCCTTGAGCAAGAAGCCACCTAATTTCTTTCTCCATACTCTTCTTAACTACAATTTCCTACAGTACATTAAAGGAGTAACCAAGTATTTAAAAACATCAAATTGGTTATGTTTGTTGAGAATTCGACACAGAACTTCTGTTCTATCTATCTGTTAAACAACAAATCATACTAACTGTCAACACAAGCTCTTTTAGAACATGGAGCTTCAAGTATTTATAGCCTCGATTAACAGCGCAACATGTTTTTTAAGCACACAGACATGTAAATGTTAAGAGACAACATAATTCAACTTCAAACATAGAAATTGGTGTGCCCCACTCTTGTTTTAATTTAGTGAAAGTTCAAGGCTTTTCCACAAGAAATTATGGACAAACACTAGACAAGAAAACCTCATATCCACCAAAACTGTAACACTCCGTAAATTCAGGTTAGGTGTGAATATGTTTAAATGAGAAGTAATGTGACATTTTAGGTACATTAAGTCCTATCAAGATGAGTTTGGGTGGAAATAGTTGATTTATGATCAAGAAGAGTAGTGAAGTTCATAAGAGTTCTTAAACTCGTCTAAGTTTCGGTAGGTCTGACTTGTAGGCCAATTTCGTGAAAATTCGTTGAAAATTTGGAAAAGTTCCTCCAGTATAAATTGTAGATCTTTGCAATTCCTTTTCAACAATATAAAGTGGAGCTTAAACAGACTTGTGAGTAAAAGGTTATGACCGTTTTACTAACCTACGTTTCGTAGGATCATCCTGTGGTTCAACCTGCGTTTCACAGGATTGAATACCAAAAACCATGCCCCTCTGACATGTCGTGCGTTAGGGTTGTATTTCACGGGTCAAACGTGCAATTCACAGGATGTGTCACACGTCTTGCTCGGTTATAAAAACCCCAGAACATTAAATTTTCTTAAACCTTCATTCTACTTCATTCTTAGCCGACTTTTTGAGGATAAAAGACCCTAGAACTTGTCCAAAACTTACTAGGAGAGTTCCTAATCATCTTATAATTAAACTATATCAAAGTAACAAGAATTAACACTAGTTCATTTTCCAAAAAATCCCTAGATTCTTGAAACCCAAGAAAGAGAGGAAGAAGAGACGTTTGGGGGCATTTGAGACTCCTTCAAAAAGGTATGATCCTTGACTTTTCTGATGTTATTGAAAGGGTTTAGTGTAAGTTATCCTATGGGATTATAATTCATGAAGTGTTCAAGAACACATTCTAGACATAAAAACCCTAGTATTTCTATAAAGGGGGTATAT
This sequence comes from Lycium barbarum, assembly GCF_019175385.1. NCBI lineage: Eukaryota > Viridiplantae > Streptophyta > Magnoliopsida > Solanales > Solanaceae > Lycium > Lycium barbarum. Next base: position 108,791,284 of record NC_083344.1, on the reverse strand, counting down.
GGGTAGAATTAGATTAAAGCTCTAATCTTTCTCATCTAAAATGAATGTAGATTGATTATTGAACCTTGAGAATTCCGTTTTTCTAGCTTTCAGAGGGATTTGAGGTATGTCTCTTTTTGAACATACTATTTTGAAACTATTTGTGTGACTTTGGTTGTGATTTGTGTGCGTGAGGGACAAGCCCACATTAAACCTTGTTTGTACTATATTGTATATAGGTATTCATGACTGTTTTCCTCTATAAGGGATGATTAAATATTGAGATATAAAGCTTTGGTATTTGAACTCGAATTACCCTTAAGGGATGTTTAAACTTGATATTTGGAAAGCTTGATTATCTCATGTTAATGCTCTACAAATGGATTGTGTTGAACGTGAAACTTGTTTAAAGAAGTGAGTTTGTTTTCTAAAACTAAAATGAATTGATGTATCCTTATAATGGGAAGATGAACATATTCCGTGAGGAATAATTTGTCTATCATGATATGATTTGGGATTCGGCTTCTATGTATTATTGATGATTCAGCTAATATGCTATGATTTGTATCTTGTTTGTGTTTGGGCCTGTATGGGCAAACTGTGCTAGTTCAGAGGACGATTAGCCGTTATGGATCCTAACGTATCAATACGAGTATTGCTATGTCAGTCCAGAGGACAATTGACCTCCGAGGCGTATCGCCCGGTGCATCTATTGCTATGTCAGTCCAGAGGATGATTGACCTTCGAGGCAGATAGCTCGGTGCATCTATTATTGTGCTAGTCCAGAGGATGATTAGCCTCCGTGGTTTCCTAACTCGGAGTATCGATTGATTGATTTACTTGTGAGTGGCTTGTTTTGGTATCTTGGTTGCCTGTGAGTGGCGTGCTTTTGTATTTTGGTTGCCTAGGAGTGGCTGTAGTGATCTTGAGTTCGTAAGTGAAAGACCTGATATGGTAAACGGTCAATGAGTTAAAGTCACATTATTCATTGTTATTGGTTTCTCTATGATGATTTTGGTTATGTTGGATGTTTTACTCTGTCTCTGGATTTTAAACCGTTACTTAAGTTTTCCGATACTGAATTTTACTATCTTATTTTGTTTATTAGCTATTGCTCCTTAGTCACTCACTGAGTACCCAGTACTCAGGCATACTATTGTTATTTTTTATGGTATGTTAGGTAATGAAGAAGAGCAGGTCCGTGATAAGCGTACGGAGTAGGAGAGCTTGCTACTTTCTGGACTATTTAGTGAGCCCACATGCTTGTTCATGGGGCACCATCCTATGTTAGTTATTATTTTAGTTTTCGGGCTGCATCCCGAAGTTAGATTATGTTCTATTTATCATCTTAGAGGCTCCATAGATAGACGTTAATTCTGCGGGTAGTTGTTGAAGTTATTGCTTGACTCTTTCGGTGTCGCTACGTTTTATAACGATACACATATGACAGACTTCCACTGATTTTATTATTTGATGGTGACCATGAGTTAGTTAGCTATTTATAGCGTATTGATATAAGTGTTGACAGATTATCGAAAGTGATTAGACGTTTATTGATTTTATAAGGTGCTTTCGGTATTGTTCATAGCATCGGATGCTTGTTACGCGTAGGGTGGGTTTTGGGGCGAGAAAAAAACACTACAATTATACCAAAGTAAGTAATTCTCAAACACTTAACATAACTTTCATCAACTACTGCAAATTGCCTCAAAGAAGCAATAAAGCTTCAATTTTTAAAGAAGTAAACTAAAACAAAATTTTGTCTTCTTACCTTTTTGTGAACAAAAACTTATATATAGGGTTGAAAGTGAATGCTCACACCATGAAGATAAAATGGTTCACATTCAATAGCTTTCGTTTTTCAAAATCAAGAAATGAGCTTTACATATATCTATTAAGAGGTTCATTCACTATATAAGTGGCTACTTTGTGCAACTTAAGTAATTTTCAAACACTTCTGCAAACGATGAAGAATTAAGCCAAACATAACTTTCATCAACTACTGCAAATTGCCTCAAAGAAGCAATAAAGCTTCAATTTTCCAAGAAGGAAACTAAAACAAAATTTTGTTTGCTTACCTTTTTGTGAACAAAAACTTATATATAGGGTTGAAAGTGAATGCTCACACCATGAATATAAAATGGTTCACATTCAATAGCTTTCCTTTTTTAAAATTAAGAAATGAGCTTTACATATATCTATTAAGAGGTTCATTCACTATATAAGTGGCTGCTCTATGCAACTTTTTAGATTTTTGACCAGTTAGAAAAACGTACTTATTTGAAATCACAGAGAAATTGATGAAGAAGACTTACCACAGGCAAGTGAAATCTCTCTAAGAATTGATGCAATGATAAAAGGAAAGGAGGAGGAAAGAAGATAAGAGGAAGAGATACGTTATAGCTGGAAAAAAAAGGGAAAATATGATGGTTAGGGTTTTTAGAAGTAAAGGTAGTATTGGAATTAACAGAAAATATAAGGGATAAAAGGGTAAAGTTGTTAGTCAAATGAAAATACCCCCCCCCCCCCCCTCCAAAAAAAATGGGGTTGAGCAACTTCTTGGTTTTGGCTTATTTTAAGCACTTTTTAACTTATTTAAGCTATTTTCTATTTTACCAAACACTCAAATAAGTTAAAAATGATTTATAAGCTGGTTTGACCAACTTATAAGCCAATCCAAACGGGCTCAATGTAGAATTTGGAGCATTGACGTGATTACTTGGATTGGAGCTTACGCTTGGTTTGATAGAAGAATTTGAGATGAGTTGAGACTTGATCTTATTAAAGTTATTTTCTCATCAAGACATGCCCTCCAGATGTTCGATAAATGTTTCAGAACGTTAATTTGAGTTTAATTGGAGGGGATGAGCTCATTATCCATGAAAGAATTTCCCTTCGTTTTCATGTTCTGAATATCACGGAATATGTGATTTCTAAAATGTTCTATCAAATTTCTTCTCAATCATATCTTTACATGTTTAACTTCATGTTAGTCAGAAAAGCAAGTGCTATATTTCAAGAGACTTTTTATATTATATTATGTTTGATATCATATTGTTTGAGAATTTACTATTTCATTATAAAGAATTTAAACACGAATTAAGTGATTTTCAAAAAGGCTTTGGAAATAGAATTAGACCTAAGGGGTCCAAGGAAGAATTCTTGAGAAAATGTTTTGGGAGTTAACATTATATTTCTAAGAAGTGTTTGGGACCTATAGTGGTTCATGTTACCCTGAAATACTCGTGCTAGAGTGGGTGATTATTATACCATTGATTCAAATACTATGAAAGAAATTGCCCTGATAAGGTTTATGAATGCGAGCATGATGAGAATCTTGAACTCTACGGTACGATAATGTTATGATACGTAAAATTCCCCATAGTTTGCAAAGTAAATATTCATGAGGTTATGATACGTAGGATTCCCCATGTCTGAATAATTTAACATCTTGGTGACATTGTTGCCTTTGCTCTTTTAAATTTTTTACCAGGATCAGGGAAGGGATCATCGAATCAAATACAAATGAAAATCATGCACATAATACTCCGAACTCAAATTATTTCTGACAACTTTGAAAATTTGAATTTTCATAAGGATATGAGCTTTTCAAAACACACATTACCCCAAGGATAAGAACAACAAGCTTATGCGTCTTTAATAATAGTCGGATAAAAGATCGATCAACTCTAAATTATTACGATTATCAAACAATATCGACTCAACAACAAGAACTTTTACAAAATTCATTATATCAACATCACTCTTATACAAATTTTCATAAATATTACAAGACTTTCGTGAATGCGTCATTAAAAACTCACAAGTATCATTCAACTTTAATTATCGTAATCCGGGAAGTAACGTTTGAAATGATTTAGAACTCCATGCATGAGTTAAATCAAGAAACTAGAAAGAAGAAGAAGAAGAAGAAGAAGAAGAAGAAGAAGAAGAAGAAGCAGTTGAGGAAGAAGAAGCAGTTGAGGAAGTAACGTTTGAAAAAAAAAAAAAAGCAGTTGAGGAAGTAACGTTTGAAAAGAAGAAGAAGAAGCAGTTGAGGAAGTAACGTTTGAAAAGAAGAAGAAGAAGCAGTTGAGGAAGTAACGTTTGAAAAGAAGAAGAAGAAGAAGAAGAAGAAGAAGAAGAAGAAGAAGCAGAAGAAGAAGAAGAAGCAGAAGAAGAAGAAGCAGTTGACGCAGTTGAAGAAGTTGAGGAAGAAGAAGCAGTTGAGGAAGTAACGTTTGAAATGATTTAGAAATCCATGCATGAGTTCAATCAAGAAACTAGAAATAACAAGAAACTAGAAGAAGAAGAAGAAGAAGAAGAAGAAGAAGAAGAAGAAAAAGAAGAAGCAGTTGAAGCAGTTGAGGAAGAAGCAGTTGAGGAAGAAGAAGCAGTTGAAACAGTTGAGGAAGAAGAAGCAGTTGAGGAAGATAAGAGAGTATTATTCAATCAAGAAACTAGAAAGAACAAGAAATGAAGAAAGTAGGAGGAGGAAAAAGAAGAAGCAGTTGAGGAAGATAAGAAAGTATTATTCAATCAATGTAAATCTTGTAATTAAGCTTACAAATGATATGAGATACACTCATATATATACACACACGTATTAGCTTCCATCAACCAATAAGAGAGTAGGTTAACCAACTAACTACCTTACTTAACTTCACTAACTAACTTTTAACTAATAAATGGAAAGTGCATATTTACAAAATTGCCCTTAAGCTTCTAATTACTATTTTCTTCAACACTCCCCCTTTAGTTAGGTGCTCTAAAGATGTTTATAACATCTAACTTGGAATTGAGAAGCTGATGTTGTACGTTGGTTAGTCCCTTTGTCAAGATATATACAAGTTGTTCTTTTGTTTAGATGTAGGGTGGTTGAACCAGTCCTTGTTGGATTTTTCCCCACATGATCTACCTCAATGTGCTTAGTCCTCTCATGATAAACAGGATTTGAATCTATTTGTATAGTTGTCTTGCTGTCAATGAAGATATTGACAGGCAACTTAATATCAACTTTTAGTTCCTTGGGTAATTGTAGAATCCAAGTAAGTTCTGAGATTGTTGATGACATGCTCCTATATTCAGCTTCAGCCGAGCTTCTTTAAATGGTTGTCTACTTCTTGGACTCTAAGATACTAATGATTCTCCCAATTTGATCAGGAAACGTGATATTGATCTTCTAGTATGTGTGGAAGCTGCGCAGTCAGCATCACAAAATGTTATGACTTGCTGTATAGGCTTGCTTGACATCAAGATTCCTTGTCATGACTGACTTTTAACATATCTTACCACTCTTATAGCTGCTTCCATCTGGGACTTTTTTTGCTGTTATAGATACTGAGATAGTGTCTGCACACTAAAGGCAAAATCAGGCCTTGTCACTGTCAATTATAGAAGCTTGCCTATGAGTCTTTGGTATGAGCTTGCGTCTCATAATAATGGATCTACATTTTCAATCTTCAACTGATTCTTACTCTCTTCACTGTTAGTTTTCAAATGATCATCATACTATTTTGTTGTTAACTTCACATTGATGTTAATTGGAGTACTCATTGGCTTAGCAGCTGATAATCCCAACTCTGAGATAAGTTCTAAAGAGTACTTTCTCTGATACATTAAAATGCCTTCTTTGGATCTAGCAAACTGTATACCTAGAAAGTATTTTAACTGTTAGGTGCTCTAAGGATGTTTATGACACCTAATTTGGAATTGAGAAGCTGATGTTGTACTCTGGTCAGTCCATTTGTCAAGATATATACAAGTTGTTCTTTTGTTGAGATGTAGGGTGGTTGAACCATTCCTTGTTGGATTTTTCCCCACATGATCTATCTCAATGTGCTTAGTCCTCTCATGATAAACAGGATTTGAATCTATTTGTATAGTTGTCTTGCTGTCACTGAAGATATTGACAGATAGCTTAATATCAGAACTTTCAGTTCCTTGGGTAATCGTAGGATCCAAGTAAATTCTGAGATTGTTGATGACATGCTCCTATATTCAGCTTCAACTGAACTTCTGTAAATGGTTGTCTACTTCTTGGACTTCCAAGATACTAATGATTCTCCTAATTTGATCAGGAAACCTGATACTGATCTTCTAGTATGTGTGGAAGCTGCGCAGTCAGCATCACAAAATGCTATGACTTGCTGTATAGGCTTGCTTGACATCAAGATTCCTTGTCCTGGCTGACTTTTAACATATATTACCACTCTTATAGCTGCTTCCATATGAGACTTTTTTTGGCGTTATAGATACTGAGATAGTGTCTGCACACTAAAGGCAAAATCAGGCCTTGTCACTGTCAATTATAGAAGCTTGCCTATGAGTCTTTGGTATGAGCTTGCATCTCACATCAATGGATTTGCATTTTCAATCTTCAACTAATTCTTACTCTCTTCATTGTTAGTTTTCTAATGATCATTAGACTCTGTTGTTGTTAACTTCACATTGTTTTCAATTGGAGTACTCATTGGCTTAGCAGCTGATAATCCCAACTCTAATATAAGTTCTAAAGAGTACTTCCTTGATGCATTAAAATGCTTTCTTTGGATCTAGCAAACTGTATACCTAGAAAGTATTTTAACTGTCCTAGGTCCTTCATCTTGAATGCTAGCTGCAGTACTCTTTGGTTTCTTCAATCAGCTCTAGACTGTCCCTAGTTAATAAGATATCATCTCCATAAACTACGATGGTTACGGTCCCTTTATCAGTTTTTCTTGTAAATAAAGAGTGATCATGCTGACTCTGTATGAACTTCAACCTCACCAAGGCTTCTTTTAGTTTTGCATTCCACTCTCTAGGAGCCTGTTTCAGTTCATAGAGTGATTTGATGAGTCTGCATACAGGCTTAGATTCCCCCTGACTCACAAATCGTTGTGGTAAGTCCATATAAACATCATCATGCAAGTCTCCTTGATGGAATGCATTATAAACATCCATCTGGTGAATATACCATTGTCCAGATGCTGCAATAGACAATACTGTTCTCACTGTCCCCATCTTAACTACAGGTGAGAAAGTCTCTTGGTAATCAATTACTTCTTGTTGGTTGTACCTTTTTACAACTAATCTTGTTTTAAACCTCTCTATTTCTCCTGATGCTTTGTATGTTATCTTGTATATCCACTTGCATCCAATAGGTTGTTCTCCTTCTGGTAAGCTGAGAATCTCCCAGGTGTTGTTGTTTTGCAAAGCACCAATCTCAGCTTGCATTGCTTCCACTCATTTGGGATCCTTTGTGGGTTCCTTATAGGTTTTTGGTTTTGAAATGGCAGAGAAAGCAGTTAAGTAGTTTTAATAATTAGGTGAATCATGATCATAAGATATGTAATTTGAGATAGCATAAGGAGTGTCCTTTTTGAGTGGATAAGGATACAAAGTCCTTCATCTATATAGGAGGTTGTTTGCCTCTTGTTGAGATCCTTGTTGGCACAACCACTCTGGTTTGTCTATATGCATGCTGAGGTGGGACTTGATCTGCATCTGGTACAGGTTGTGGTTGTGCTTACTGTTGTATGTTATGTATTGTGATGTCCTCAGCTGGTGATCCATCTGCACTTAGTTCTAAAGAGCTATGCTCAAGGGAATCTGCATTCTCAAGATGCATGATTAGAAACACTTTCATTCTCAAGATGGTTAGAAACACCTGCATTCTCAAGATTATTAGTAACAACTGCATTCTCAGTCTACTCAGTAAAGATATCCGATGGTGTAAATGTAGGTGGACTATTAATGTTTGTTTTGAATGGAAATTCAGATTCCTTGAACACTACATCTTTATTGACAAAAAATGATTGACTAGTGAGATCATATAGGATGTAGCCTTTTTGCACTTCTGAGTATCCTATAAATACAAAAGTTCTTGTTCTAGGTTGTAACTTGTCAATTTGCTGAACTATTTTGGCATAGCATAGGAATCCAAACACCCTTAGATGGCTTAGACATGGTTTTCTGTTATACAACCTTTCATATGGTGACATGGCAACTGCAGAAGAAGGTAATCTATTAATAATGTATACAACAGTTAATACGCAATAACCCCAGAATTTTATTGGGATGTTGGCTTGAAATCTTATTGCCCTTGTAATCTCTAAAATATGCCTATGTTTCCTCTCAGCTACACCATTTTGCTAAGAGGAATATGCACAAGTTCTTTGATGTTTAATACCAGCATTTTTAAACATGGTGTTTCAAACATCATTCACAGATTCGGCACCTTTATCAATTCTACAGATTTTAATCAATTTGCCAAACTGTGTTTTCACATAGGACAGAAAATTTTGCAGAATCACATAAACATCAAACTTAAGTCTTAACAAATAAATCCAAGTCATTCTACTATAATCATCTGCTATTGTTAAGAAATTTGTAATAGTCAATAGTAGGAATTTTATAAGGACCCCAAACATCCATATGTACAATATCAAAGCAATCAGATCTTTTAATGCTGCCCGTAGGAAATGGAAACCTAATTTGTTTAGCACTAGGACATATAGAGCATTTGTCTATTACATCTGCTATATTCTGTATTGAATTAGGTAGTAATTTTCTCAATACAAAAGTGGACACATGTCCAAACCTCATATGCCATAAATTGACACTTATTGAACTATATTCTGGAGTAATACTAGCAACTAGAGCTGTTTTAGATGCATTTGTTTGATCAAGTAGGTAAAGTCCTTCCTCATGTCTACCATCACGACCCAATTCGTGAATCGTGGTGGCACCTACACTATCCCTCCGATTAGGCGAACCACATTACTAATAACAAGTTAAATAAGCAGAAAATTAAATAAGTTATCAAGTCTTAAATACTTATCATAACTAGAAATGTCACGACAACCCCAAAATCTGGTCAAAGGGTACAAGAACGCTAAACATAGTCCGGAATACAAGTCTGAAAATACCCGAAGGCTACATATTATCTGTCGAATGCAAAAACAGAAATAAATAAAGGAGGTCCTTCAGGGGCCACGGATGACCAAGTAGCTCACCCTGAATGACTGAAAGATGTCACCCTCGCGTATCAGCCACAGGGTGTAGAACTGGAGCCTGGATCGTACTCTGCACTCAGCAAAATTGCAGCAAGAGTAGTATCAGTACAACACTAGTACCGGTAAGCATCATAGGCCGACAATGATTAGATAACGCATGAAGAAGTGGAAACTAACAAGTAGCACATAGGGCAAACAGGTATGGTCACGTATCATATACAAGTAAAGTGTAAAGGAATCATGAAATCAACCAAGACAGATATAGTTCACCAGATGATCGGTCAAATATATGAGTGAATGAATGCAATGCAATACAACAGTCACTTCTCTCACTCCACTCTCGTACACACATGCTAAGGGCAGTGCCACAAATCCATGACCCATTTAGTAAATTACATTACTCACCAACTTATACCTCATATAAATGCAAATAAAATTCCTATGAATAAGCTATTCACACGCATTAAATAAATATATTCCAAAAATTACCCATCAATTATATAACCGTGCCCCTATCCCCACAAGTTAAGAATGCCATTTAAAGCTACGGAAAAGGTATTTTAACGAAAAAGAGTCCAAAAGTGCTAAAAGACCAAACGGGTCGTTACATCAGATACCAATCAAACAATCGCTCGTCCTCGAGCGACAAGGGAAAGATGGAGAAAAGGGTACATGAACTGTCGAACAACTAAGGATATCTACTCCACATATCCGTCTCAGTCTCCCAAGTGGCCTCTTCAATCAGACGGTGCTTCCATTGCACCTTGACTAAAGCAATATCCTTGGACCTTAACTTTCTCACTTGCCTATCTAGGATTGCTATCAGCTCTTCCTCGAAGGATAGATTCTGATCTAATAGTACCGAATCCCACTGAATGATATAAGACCCATCTGAATGGTACTTCTTCAGCATGGAAACATGGAATACCGGATGAACACCTGCCAAACCTGGTGGCAAAGCCAACTCATAAGCCACCTCTCCAACACGACGAAGAATCTCAAAAGGGCCAATAAACCTCGGGCTCAACTTTCCCTTCTTCCCAAATCGTATCACACCCTTCATGGGTGAAACCTTCAATAGGACCTGCTCACCAACCATGAACTCCATATCACGAACCTTGCGGTCTGCATACTCTTTCTGTCTACTCTGAGCTGCCAGAAGCTTTTCCTGAATAAGCTTTACCTTGTCCAAAGACTCCCTCAGCAAATTTGTACCCCAAGGTCGAACCTCAAAAGCATCAAACCACCCAATAGGAGAACGACAGCTCCTACCATATAAAGCCTCGAATGGCGCCATATCAATACTGGAATGGTAGCTATTGTTCTACGCGAACTCTACCAAGGGTAAGAATTTGTCCCAACGACCACCAAAATCAATAAGACAAGCCCTCAACATATCCTCAAGCACCTGAATACACCTCTCGGACTGACCATCTGTCTGCAGGAGGAACGCGGTGCTAAGATCTAACTGAGTTCCCAATTCCTTCTGCAAAGTCCTCCAGAAATGGGAAGTAAATTGAGTGCCTCTGTCTGAAATGATGGAAATGGGAACTCCATGCAATCGAACAATCTCTCTAATGTAGATCCTTGCCAACTTCTCTACGTTATAAATAATTTGAACTAGAATGAAGTGCGCGGACTTAGTCAATCTATCCACGATGACCCAAATCGAATCAAACTTACCCAAAGTCTTCGGAAGACTAAGCACGAAATCCATAGCAATCCTCTCCCACTTCCACTGGGGAATGGGCATCCTCTGAAGCATACCACCTGGTCTCTAATGCTCATACTTAACCTGCTGGAAATTCAAACACTGAACAACAAACTCCGTAATGTCTCTCTTCATCCTACCCCACCAGTAATGCTATCTCAAATCACGATACATCTTTGTTGCACCCGGATGAATGGAATATCTGGAACTATGAGCCTCTTTCAAGATCAATAGAATCAAATCACCAACTCTAGGAACGCAAACGTGCTCCTTAATCCTCAAAATACCTCATCGTCAAGAATAGCCTCCCTGTCTTCTCCACTCAGCACCTTATCCCGAATCTTGCACAATTTCACATCCTCAAACTGCTGGGCCCTAATCTGCTCCAAAAGAGACGACCTCGCCTCCACACAAGCTAGAACCTTACCAGGTTCTGAAATATCAAGTCTCACCATATTATTATCCAAACACTGCACATTCATGGCTAAAGGGCGCACTTCCACAATCAAGCGTGTCAAGCTACCCATACTCACTGCCTTTCGGCTCAACGCATCAGCTACCACATTAGCCTTTCCCGGATGATAAAGAATGGTGATATCATAATCCTTAAGCTACTCCACCCATCTACGCTGCCTCGAATTTAGATCCCGCTGATTAAACACATGCTGAAGACTACGGTGATCCGTGAACACCTCACAATGGACTCCATGCAAGTAATGCCTCCAAATTTTCAAAGCGAAGACTACTGCAGCTAACTCTAAGTCATAATTGGGGTAGTTTTTCTCGTGAACCTTCAACTGTCTCGAAGCATACGCGATCACCTTACCCCCTTGCATCAGCACACAACCCAAGCCAATCCGAGAAACATCAAAATAAACAGTAAAGTCCTTTCCCTCCATAGGTAAAGCCAAAATCGGGGCTGAAGTCAATAAAGCCTTGAGCTTTTGAAATCTCTCCTCACACTCATCGGACCACTGGAAAGGCACATTCTTCTAAGTCAACCTAGTCAAATAGGAAGCAATAGATGAAAATCCCTTCACCAATCAGCGATAATAACTCGCAAGGCCCACGAAGCTCTGAATCTCAATCACCGAAGTAGGCCTGGCCCAATCTCTAACCGTCTCGATCTTCTTGGGATCAACCATAATCCCGTCCTTGGATACAACATGTCCCACAAATGCCATGAAACTGAGCCAGAACTCACACTTGAAAGACTTGGCATATAATTTCTTCTCCTTCAACAGGCCAAGCACGATCCTCAGATGCTTCTCATGATCTTCCATACTCTGAAAGTACACCAAGATGTCATCAATAAACACGATCACGAACGAATGCTAGTAAGACTTGAAGATCCCATTTATCAAATCCATGAACGCTGCGGGGGCATTAGTAAGCCCGAAAGACATCACCAAGAACTCATAATGACCATAACAGGTCATGAAAGTGGTCTTTGGAATATCCTCCGCTCGAATTTTCAACTGATGATAGCTTGACGTCAAATCAATCTTAGAAAAGATCGATACACCCTGAAGCTGGTCAAATAAGTCATCAATGCGGGGTATCGGATACTTATTTCTGATTGTAACCTTTTTCAATTGCCGGTAATCGATATACATCCGCATGGTACCATATTTCTTCTTCACGAACAGAACGGGAGCACCCCAAGGAGAAACACTGGGTCTAATAAATCCTTTGCTCAACAAGTCTTACAACTGCTCTTTCATCTCTCTCAACTCTGCCGGAGCCATCCGATAGGGTGGAATAGAAATGGGTCAGGTGCCTGGCTCTAAGTCAATGCAAAAGTCAATATCTCGATCAGGTGGCATACCAGGAAAATCTGTGGGGAAAACCTCTGAGAACTCACAAACAACTAGCACCGACTCCAAGGAAGAAGTATCCACACTAGTATCCTGAATATGAGCCAAATATGCTAAACATCCCTTATCCACTAACTTTCTTGCCCGAAGAAATGATATGATCTTCTTAGGTGCTGAACTAGGAGCACCCTTCCACTCTAACCGCAGAATACCTGGCATGGCCAATGTGACTGTCTTGGCGTGACAGTCTAAAATAGTATGATAGGGAGATAACCAGTCCATGCCCAAAATAATATCAAAGTCCACCATATCCAAAATAACCAAGTCTACCCAAATGTCGTACCCTATAAACGTGACCACACAAGACCTATAGACCCGATTTACTATCACAGATTCTCTGACAGGAGTAGAGACACAAATAGGTACATCAAGCATATCACAAAGCATATCTAGACTCGTAGAGAAATAAGTGGACACATAAGAGAAAGTAGAACCCGGATCAAACAAGACAGAAGCCGATCGGTGACAAACAGAAATAATACATGTGATAGCCGCATCAGAAGCCTTGGCCTCTGGTCTACCCGGAAAAGCATAAAAATGGGCACGTCTACCCTCAGACTGTGTGCGTCAACGACCACGATGACCTGTCTGAGATCCTCCTCTTACTGACTGAGCGCTGCCCTTACCAGACTGATGACCACCTCTGCTAGGCTGATGGCCACCCTTACCAGACTGCGAACACCCTCTGCCAGAATATCCTCCTCTAGCTGGCGGTGCTGGAGGCCTAGACGTCTGAACTCTGGAACCCTGCCTGGATCTAGGACACTCTCTCGCGTAATGCCCTGTCTCACCACACTCAAAACATGTTCTTTTGGCCATAGGCTGCTGAACTGTCATAGAAGAACCAGAATACCCTCCACGGTGTGAAGGTCGAGAATAAGAACCTCGGGAAGTCTGCTCAGAACTGTGCCCGCTATAACCTGAAAAACCACCTGCTAAAGCCTATAGTGATGACTTGATGAGGCGGCTGTAGGGATGATGACGACCCCTGTCATGGCGTCCCCCACCTCTAATAGGACCTCTGAAACTGTCAAATCTGCGAGCTTTCTTGTCGCCAGCCCCACTATGTGCCCGACCCATCTCTGACTCCACCCTCCTGGCATGCTCTACTACTGACTGAAATGAGGCCCCAAAAGCCTCCAACTGTAAGGTCGCCAGCCGAAGTGGAAGGTCTAAACCCTTCACAAATCGCCTTACTCTCTCCGCCTCTGTGGGAAGTAATGCCATCGCGTAGTGGGACAAAGCGAGGAATCTGATCTCATACTCCGCAACCGACCAACCCCGCTGCTCCAATGTCGAAAACTCATCCTTTCTGTCGTCTCTCAGAGTACGAGGGACATACTTCTCCAGGAAAACTTGGTAGAACTGGGTCCAGGTCAAAAGTGGTGACCCAGCTGGTCGACACTCTATGTACGATCTCCATCACTGCTTGGCATCCCCAACTAACTGGAAAGAAACATAATCGACCCCGTGAGACTCCACACCCAACTTATGAAACATCTCATGGCAGCTAATAATAAAATCATACGCATCCTCCCTGGGAGTACCATAGAACCAAGAAGGGGGCATTTTGGTAAACCCCTCGAACAATTTTCGCTCCAGACTGGTCAACACTAGCCCATCCATAGGCCTTAGAGCAAAATCAGGTGCTGGAGTAGCATCAATACGGGGAGACACTGCTGCTGCCGGCAATACCCTCGATGTGCGAAATCCTAGAGCAACCCTAGCATCACGAGTCTGGCCTCCCACTCTAGTCTGTGAGCCATCTGGAGTAACTGGAATTATGCCAGCCTAAGCCAAGCTGTCAAAGTACCCCAACACTAGAAACACAGCCTCCTAAAAATCAGGAGTAGCAGAGACCCCAGGCTGTGCCTCAACAGTCTCCTCCTCTGGAATGTCCTCAAGTTCCGAAGTCAACTCTCTGTCAGGGTCCTGAGCAAGTGATGGTGCTTGGTCCCTATCTGGAAGAGCCGCATGGCCTCTACCCCTGCCATGTCCTCTGCCACGTCCCCTGCCTTGCCCACGGACAGCTGCTCGGGCAACGGGTATGGATGTAGGTGCAGGTGCAGGTGCAGGTACAGATGTAGGCTCCTGGCCTCCAATAGCGGTCGATCGCATCCTCACCATCTGTGAGAGAACATAGAAACGAGGTTAAGATACCAATCTGAACAATCTCACACAAAAAAATGAACCAGATACCAATCGAATTGAACTAGCACGAAAAGAGAGAAAAAAGTGAAGTGTTTCCTAAATGTCCTATAGCCTCTCGAGGATGGGTACGAACGTCTACTTACCAATCCGTGAGACTCTACTAAACATTTCTCTTATACTTATTAGACCAATTAACCTAGAACTCTGATACCAATTTGTCACGGCCCAATTCGCGAGTCGTGGTGGCACCTACACTATCCCTCCGAGTAGGCGAACCACATTACTAATAACAAGTTAAATAAGCAGAAAATTAAATAAGAATAAGTTATCAAGTCTTAAATACTTATCATAACTAGAAATATCACGACAACCCCAAAATTTGGTCAAAGGGTACAAGAGCGCTAAACATAGTCCGGAATACAGGTTTGAAAATACCCGAAGGCTACATATTATCTGTCGAATACAAAAACAGAAATAAATAAAGGAGGTCCTTCAGGGGCCACGGATGACCAAGTAGCTCACCCTGAATGACTGAAAGATGTCACCCTCGCTTATCAGCAACGGGGTGTAGAACTAGAGCTTGGATCGTACTCTGCACTCAACAAAAGTGCAGCAAGAGTAGTATCAATACAACACTAGTACCGGTAAGCATCATTGCACGACAATGATTAGATAATGCATGAGGAAGTGGAAACTAACAAGTAGCACATAGAGCAAACAGGTATGGTCACGTATCATATACAAGTAAAGTGTAAAAGGAATCATGAAATCAACCAAGACAGATATAGTTCACCAGATGATCGGTCAAATATATGAGTGAATGAATGCAATGCAATGCAATGCAGCAGTCACCTCTCTCACTCCACTCTCGTACACACATGCTAAGGGTAGTGCCTCAAAGCCATGACCCATTTAGTTAATTACAGTACTCACCAACTTATACCTCATATAAGTGCAAATAAAATTCCTATGAATAAGCTATTCACATGCATTAAATAAATATATTCCAAAAATTACCCATCAATTATATAACCGTGCCCCTATCCCCACAAGTTAAGAATACCATTTAAAGCTACGAAAAGGGTATTATCACGAAAAAGAATCCAAAAGTGATAAAAGACCAAACGGGTCGTTACAATCTCCTTTCCCTTCCCATTTGAGAGATCCTAAAATATGAAAAATTAGGATAGAATAAGGCTGCACATTTTAGTTCCCTTGTTGTTTTTGACACAAACAACAGATTATATTTAAACTGTGACAACAAGTAGACATTTTCAAGAGTGCTTCTAGAGGAAATAGTACTTGAACCTACATGAGTAACTAATGCAATGTCACCATTTGGTAGATGAACTGGTTTAGGTACTACACTCTTTGTAACAATGGACTTATCTAATAGCTTTGGTTTTGAAACCATATGGTTTTAGCACCGGTGTCTACAATCCACTCATCTTTGGTTTTAACAAGTAAGTATACACTATTTATATTTGAAATTGTGTCCTTATCATGTGGTTGACCTGATAGATCATCCAATCCTGTAGCATTTGCTATATTTGCACTTGCTGACAAAGCATTGCTTTTGTTCAACATCTGCAGGATCTGACTGTATTGATCTTGAGTGAACACACATGCTCCAGGCTGATTCATGTTGGACCCTTGTGGCATTGATAGTTGTAGCATATTAACCTTATCCATACCTTGATACAAGCCAGTAACATTTGTGGTAATGAAGTTTTCTCCTCCTTTAGTTACATTTTGAGTTTGGACAGGATTTTCCATCATTAATATGCTGAAGCACTATAAGCAGAACTTCTATTTCCTGATCCATAACTTTGTCCAAACTTCCTTTTCTTGAAGCTTGGAGGATATGCCACTAACTTGTAACAGTTTTCCTTAGTATGACCTTTCACTTTGCAGAATTCACATTACAAGTTATAGTCTTTCTTGAATATTTGATTTCCTGCTGTGTTTGTACCATTGCTCACATATAGTGTTGTAGGATCACATGGACTAGGATGCATGACTTCAACTTCATTGGATGACCCTGCACCTTAATAACTAGAAGGACCAGCACCTAATAAATCAGATGTACCACTAGAACTAGCCTTTTGTCCTTCATCATTAATTATCATTGCATAATCTTGGTTTACTGATGGTAAGGTAGACCCAACAAGATTTGACTTCTAGCCTGTTGATAAGTTTCATTCAACCCCATAAGGAACTGATATAGTTTTTGTCTTTGAGATATACCATGAAATCTCTTGATTTTTTCACAATTACATCCAGGTGATGGAACAAGAGCCTCAAATTCATTCCAGAATCCTTCAAGTTTGGTAAAGTAGCAATATCCCTATGTAGATTGTAAGTTCTTGAACCATTAATCTTGTCAAATCTTTCTTTTACTTCTTCCAACATAGACCATGCATTTGAAGCATACACAACATCATTCAACAGACTACTCGAAATTGAATTAACCAACCATGATAATACAATAACATTTACCCTCTTCCATTGATCCAAAAATTCTTCTCCAAATCTTTCTTTTTTCCAAGTTCCATCTACCAGATCAAACTTGTTCCTTTTTAACAAGGTTAATCGCATAGACCTATACCAAACTGAGTAATTCTCATATCCAACTAATTGAAAGGAAATCAGAGAAATTCCACTTACATCCGAGAAACTCAAAAAGAGATGATCATTTTGTCCAAGAGTCTGTGCTGTTGTGTTGTTATCAACATGTGCCCCAGTCGAATTCGTGTTTTGTGTACCAGTTGAATTTGTTGTGGTTGGTATTGAACCAATTACTCCATTCACATCAACAGAATCAGATGTTTTTCCATTAATAGTCATCGTGAAATCTTTAAAATTCACTTGTTCTTGAATTGAAGGTCAACAAATTTTCGACAACTGGTTTTAGCGGAATTGAACCAGAATTGAATCAGAAATTCCCAGAACTTGCTACGAACATTGAATTAAACGTCCCACTGCTCTGATACCATCCCATAATTTATTTTAATTGCTCAGAGTTGAATGTTAAATGGAGTAAAATGTGTATTCTTTTTAGAAATCAAAATGATTTTATAAACTATGCAGATAATATTTTACCTTTATTATTTGGTAAAATAATTTCTATAATAAACCATTTGGGAATTACTTTACAACAATTATGATGCATTTTACTAAATTCAATAAAGGAAATAGTTTAAAATAACTATTTATTTAATTGTTCAAATTATCATAAATTAATCACCAAATATTTACTCCATCTAATTCAAGAAAATTTATTAATTAGAATAAATGGCCATTTTACCCCTCAACTTTAATTTCTGTATAACCATATTATTTGACAACTTTCAAACTAATTGTAATTGATTTGAATAGTTAATTATGGCTATATTTGTAAATTTGAAAAATTGATCGTGTCTTAATTAATTGTCTAATTCTTTTTAATTTGATCATAATTTAGTTGCTTTAATTGACCCTTTTAATCTTGCCCAATTTTTAAATTTTATCTGTTTTCTATATACATGCATATATATATATATATATATATATCAGTGTGTGTGTGTGTGAAAATGGGCTTTTTCTTCCTTTTTAAAAATGGACCGAGTCGGCCTAAATCATTTTCTAAAGGGGCAACGCCCCACTTCTATTTTCAGTTGGAACCAAACGATCCTTAAGAGTTAAGAAAGGGTTCCCTTGAGGGAAACCCTGTCTGCCGCGGGGCCACCCTCTCTCTCCTCTCGTCATCTCGCCATTTTTGGCTAAGATTCAGAGGTGTGAGACCTTAACAGGCCTGGTATGGACGATTTAGGGCAATGCATTTATTGTCTCCTCCAATTTTCACCAAACTCTACCCAAACAGAATGTTATCTTGTCCTTTGTTTTTACTATTTTTTCTTTATTTTCTTGAGTCTCAAACGGTAATACTCTGCTATCCCTTAATTATTTTGGTTGTTTGTGGATTTGAATCCATGGATCTCATTGGTTCATGAAGAACCGAACGGATCAACTCGTTAAGGGTGAAATATGACCCTTTGTTCATTTTTGCATCTAATACTAACCCTACAACATGGATGTGAGGAGGAAACCCCTAAAACGGAGAGTTATCCCACATCGGCTAAATGAGGGTTTTGGCTTTTTTTATTTAAGGGACCTTATTTCTTTGTTGTAGAACAAGTTTTTGAGCATATGAAAATTTGAATATACTCATAGAACTTGAAATACTTAAGGTTTCAAAAAATATTTGAGATCTTTAGATTTTTCTGAGTCAAATAAAATTTTAAAATTTGTGTTCTCTTGTTTTCTGGGTTTTCTGGCTGAGTTTTTGGGATTTGGAGGAGCAAAAAATCTCCAAGTTCAGTCTCGATATAAGGCTGCCTAAAAAAGAGGCAATCTCCCTTCCCTCTTATTCTTTCTGTTTTTTCCTTTCTGTTTTCTTCTCTTTGAGCTTATTGTAACGACTCTTCCGGTCCTTATGAGAAATTAGGGCTTCGCTAGAAATTTTGAGGCCGCGGGTGGATTCATAAGGCGTCTTTTTGTATATTTGCACGTTTATTGTTGGGTTTCTAAGGCCTTGGATGAAATGTGGGCTGATAGGGGGGAAAACTGGATAAAATCGAGCTCACTGCCCAAAACGAGCCGCTATGGCGGTAGGAGTACCGCTGTGGCAGTATCGCTATAGCGGGTTATTGACCGCTATGGCAGTGAGCAGATTTATGTTGGGTCCACTATAGTGGTGGCTTGGCCGCTATAGCGGAACCGCTGCAACGGCGAAACGACCGCAACAACGATCGACGGGGAGGCAGAAATCGTGTTTTAATGACTTAGTCTCATATTTTCATTCATAATACACCAACGCACTTCCCAACAATCACATAGAGAGAATTTTCAAGCTAGGGCAACATAACCTTGAGAGGTAAGTTCTATTGCTTTTCATTCTATCATTCCATTTCCTTTTATTATTGTAATCATCATCATGGGTCTTTAATGGTGAAAGTGAAGTAGAAACCCTAGAATGTCAATAAACCTTCTAAACTTGATGGGTTAGGGTTATTATCACTTATTTATCATTTAAATGGATTGGTTAGTTGCTATTTGTCATAAATAGAACATTTAAAATTATAAACTAAGTGATTAGAGACCTAGGGTTCTATAAAAATAATGTCTTTGCCATAAAAACTGTTTGTAATGGGAATGTTTGATAGAATGTTATATAAAATTGATAGTAAATGAATACTAGGGGCCTTGATAGGTTTTTTATCACCTAGAAAATCATCCACCCTTAGAATGGGGGAATGGAAGGGTATTCTTGCTTTAGTGTTTATGAACTGAGCAATGTGACTCATTGAGCCTTCCATTTTTAAACCGTCAACGTATTGAGGCTTTGAGGAAAGAAAAGGCTGTAGCAGAGTCACCTGCGTGTTCCAGCTCTACTTTGAGGTAGGTTACGGTTTACTTAAGTTAGACTTTGGTTAGTTGATTGTATGTTTTGTGATCTTCATAGGAGAAAGAATGTCTAGTTTGCATGCATGGTATTGTGTGGCTAAATTCCTACGTGAATATAATTAAGTGATTGTGCAGGCTCCGTGCCATTATTCCTGTGTGATTGAATCTACAGTGGATGTGTTATGATGAGAAGCTAATATAATTTTCTCAAGGGTATTGTGACATGAAATGATGAGTTGATTGTTGAGATTGGAAAGGTAAGAAACACTGTTCTGTAACAGGTATGAAACGACACTCATGTGACCTAGATTATGGGCTCGTGGTCCGAGAATCGTTTAGAAAACGAGAGGTACTTTGATATGTCCCACGATCGAGGTTCGTTCCGGGACGGAGGTTTGTGCTCGGGTCCGAGGAGTATTCCCGAACGAGTGGTAAATGGACACCATGGGTCCTCTACAGGTCATGACTACTCAGCTAAGACATCAGCTAGCATGTATGTACAGCGAGTGAGGTTATTGTGGTAAATTTATTTACGTTGCGGCTTACGTGATTGTGATGCTTGACATCTTGGTGATTTGATTGTAATTGTCCTTGGTTGACTTGCTGTGATTTATAGATATTCATTTCTGTTGACTGGCTTGTTTTATTTTATTGATTTTTCGAAACATGCATGATATTAATCTTAGTCGGCCTATGATATCTACCGATATATAGTGTTTGTACTGATACTACCTTGTTGCATTCTTTGAGTGCAGATTGTGATATGAGACCGTTGCTCGTCCTCACATCTAGTGTGGAGGATAATTGTTGACAGATTTTAGGGTGAGCTTCTTTCTATGCCAGGCCGCCCGAAGATCTTCTTGCTATGATGTCTTTTCGTACTCTGGACATTATGGATTACTTATTTGTTAGACTTCAGATTCTTAGACATGTTATTAACTTATAGTCATGTACGATGAGTTTCGAATTTTGGGGATTTGTAATAGTTAGAACTTCCGCACTTATTTTAGCATTTATGGCATAACTTATTTTATTCTTTTGATGTTTGAATGAGTAATATTGTTTAGCTTGGTTAATATAAAACCGGATTGAATGGATAGATGTCTTGTATGTTGGTTCACCCACTAGGATTTAGATGGATGCCAGTCATGGCGGTTTGGGTCGTGACAGAGTTGGTATCAGAGCTTTAGGTTCGTCGATCTCATCGTACAAGGACATGTCTAGCAGAGTCTTGTAGATCGGTACGGAGACGTCTATACTTATCTTCAAGAGGCTGCCAGACACTAGGAAAACTCCCTTTTCTTTCTTCTTTCATCCTACTTGATTCCAATTGGTATCTACTGATTCAAATTGGTATCTGACTATCCTTCATTCTCTCGCAGATGGGGAGAACACGCGCAGCAGCAGCTAGAGGAAGGGGTGGAGGCATAGGAGCTTGCAGAGGGGTAGCCCCAGCTGGAGGCAGCGTCCCAGTGGTTGACCCCGTGCGTCCAGTGGTTCCTAATGAGGCACCGGGGGATCAGTTGCACCAGCCCAGCCAGCAGCAGTACCAGTTCCACCAAAAGCTGCAGCTGCTCAGGGTATACTAGATGCTATGGCACAGGTGCTACATTGGTTGCATGGGTTAGCACAGGCCGGAGCTGTACCAGCGGGTCCAGCAGGTTGTCACGACCCGACTAGTGGGCCGCGACGAGCACCCGGGCACCCCTTAACACACATTCACATAATATCTAGGCGATTCATAAATCAAGTCATGCATTCTAGTCATCAATCATATTAGTCCCGTTGGGCGACAATCATCTTGGATAGCATCATAGGCATCTATGCCACATCAAATGTACAAGGCCGACGAGGCCAACAAAATGATATACAAAACATAGGCCGACAAGGCCAAACATATCTACCCACATACACATGTCTACGAGCCTCTAAGAAGAGTATACATATCACATGAGCGGGACAGGACCCCGCTATGCCCATAACTATATACACAAAAGAATAAGTACCCAAAAGCTATGGCTCCGAATGAAATGGAGCTCTGCTATGTAATCTCTGAGAAAGCTGCTATGGATCAAGTCTGTCTCCCTGTGCACCTGCGGGCATGACGCAGCGTCCACAAACAAAAGGACGTCAGTACGAAGAATGTACTGAGTATGTAAAGCATAATCAACCTCGATATAGAAGCATAAAGAATCACATGTGAAGTAGCATAGGAGGGGGGGGGGGGGGCAATAATATCATCATTATGGCACTTACTTGCTTTCCATAGAGACATTCCGTTTCTATTGCGTATCCGCATACATACATCCATATCCGTACTTAATTACCCTCATAATCATTTACATCTCATATGCATAACATATTCGTACTCTTAATGATGTCATTTACAAAGCATATACATTTATATATACAGGTATACATAGCGTACCCGACCATAGAGGTTCGGTGTTTCATACATACTTGGCCAACCAAGGATCAAGGTTATATCTACCTGGCCCTACCAAGGCTTCAGGGTTATCCGTACCATCTGCAGATGTGTGCGTGCGTTACGTAATCATATACATACTCTATACATATTCATATACATATATTCTACCCGGCATTATAAGCTCGGGGTCCCATTGTATCCCTTCATAGGCACATATACATATATAATAGCTCATAAGCATCTTTGGCATCATTTTGCTCTCAACATCATACTATCATCACCATTATCGTTACATTTATATTATAGGCTTATTCGTCATGTGAGGAACTTAGTACAATCGTAGTGCATTTCAAGCATCGTGAGCTTACTAGCTCGGAATATAAGTCATTGAAGACATCATAAGCTTATAGAGGATTTGAGGTTTGTCCAAAGAATCATGCCTTATGAAAGAAGGGTTAGCATTACATACATTTCCGTTGAACTATTCTACACTTGCACGTACTCCTTGGATGCTCACGTTTCTACCTTCATTAAAGTCGTACTATCATTAGAATCGACAATTAGCACACATGGCTAAAGCTAGAGAAAATCGGACAACATTTCCTTTATTTATACGACATTCCTCCATATCGTACTTCAACTTTCAAACGTCAACAACACATTCACAATATCATAACAGTGGCCATTAATCATCCACATTATCTAGGTTTCTCAATTCACTTTCATTTATCCATATTCATGGTCACAACACCCAACTTCGTCCATTCATTTACAATGTCTATTTCATGGTCTTAACGTCATTTATAACACATTCATGTCACAACACAACAACAATCATGATTCAATTCGAACTATTTCTCAAAACGTTGCTATTCATCATTCATGACCCATTTTGCTATACTCTTCTAATGTCCAAGCATTTTAACTCTCAAATACCTCAAACAACATATAAATATCATTAATCTTACCTTATAAGTTGGAGGAACAAGCCTTAGTTGATAATAATCCACTTGAGCAAAAACCATAGTTTTCCTCCATTTGGATTTCTTGACTTGAATGGCCTTTAATGGGTTTCCTTACTCTTGATTCACTTGGTTTATGTTATTGATGACTTACAATCCTTGAAAAGTTGTGTAATAAATGTAGAGAGATGTTTTAAAGAGAAGGATGAAATGTGGAAATGATTTTGTGAACTTGGTCCCTTATTTAATAACTCATCGCTGAACTGTCGGGGTCCATTATACGGTCCATTATACGGTCCGTATAATCGTTATACGGTCCGTATAATTGACCGTAAAACGTGCCTTTCCTTCACCCTTCACTGTGACCATCTGACGGTTCATTATACAGGCCTTAAAAATTTATACGGTCCGTATAATTGACCGTAAAATTGCACCAGTGAGAAACCTTCGCTGTGATGGTTTTACGGTCCATTATACGGTCCGTAAAACATTATACGGTCCGTATAATGTGTTGTAAAACTCACTAGTCCACTGAACTTGTTCTCGTCACTTCGTTGATCTACAGTCCTTATGGAACCTTCTTAACACTTGTTTAACACTTCATTAGCAATCTAAGGGACGTTATAACTCTTTCCCAAAATGCCCTTAAGTCATCTTTAACCCGATACTCATATTTCACTAGTTCATTCACTTGCGTACCAACGGAAGATTTTCCGAGGTGTAACATTCTCCCCCCTTAAGAACATTCGTCCTTGAATTTTAAGCACTCGGGGATTCTACAGAAATTTCGCCAGAGTTTCCCCTATAATATGGCATTACCAACCTGTCACAACAACCCATAATATCGATGCCTCACAGGGCCACAACACAATAGCATTTAAAAATTTTCCACACACGACCCAAAAGCATAAAAAGGAAATCATACATACCTTATGATTTTGACGTCTCATCTTGGCCCTCGTCCAAAGGCTGAAATAAATGTGGGTATTTGGATCGCATATTTTCTTCCGCTTCCCATATCATTTCCTCTCGATTGTTATTTCTCCACAAAACCTTAACTGAGGCCACTTCTTTGTTTCTAAGCCTCCGTATTTGCCTATCTAATATGGCAATGGGTATTTCATCATAAGTTAACTTTTCTGTCACTTGAACATCATTTACTGGGACGATCCTCGTAGGATCTCCAACACATTTCCGAAGCATCGAGACATGGAAAACTGGATGGACTGACTCCAAATCTGGAGGTAGATCTAACTCATAGGCCACTTTGCCTATTTTGCGCACAATCTCATAAGGCCCTATATACCGGGGACTAAGCTTCCCCTTTCTGCCAAATCTCATAACGCCCTTCATTGGCGACACTTTCAAGAATACCCAATCTTTAATTTGGAACTCTAAGTCCCTTCGAAAATTATCCGCATAGGACTTTTGGCGACTTTGAGCCGCTAGCAACCGATCTTGTATGAGCTTGAATTTCTCTATGGCTTGCTGGACCAAGTCTGGCCCGACCAATTTAGTCTCGCCTACCTCGAACCACCCAATTGGGGATCTACATTTTCGCCCATATAAAGCCTCACACGGTGCCATTTGAATGCTAGAATGATAACTATTATTGTAAGCAAATTCAATGAGTGGCAAATGATCATCCCAACTACCTCCAAAAATCTATCATACATGCCTGTAACATATCTTCAAGAGTCTGAATAGTACGTTCGGCTTGCCCATCGGTCTGTGGGTGAAATGCCGTGCTAAGGCTCACTTTGGTCCCTAGACCCTCTTGGAAAGACGTCCAAAAATTAGTTGTAAACTAAGTTCCTCTGTCTGAGATAATCGATACTGGAACACCATAGAGTCTCACTATCTCTTTAAGGTAAAGCTTTGCATAATCTTCTGCCACGTACGTCGTTCTGACTGGTAAAAAATGAGCTGATTTAGTGAGTCTATCCACAATCACCCATATGGAATCATACTTACGTCGAGTACGGGGTAAGCCTGTAATGAAATCCATGTTAATCACTTCCCACTTCCAAGTTGGGATTTCTATAGCTAGCAACAATCCGCCCGACTTTTGGTGCTCGATTTTCACTTGTTGGCAATTAGGACATTGAGCCACAAATTCCGTGACATCTCTCTTTATCCCATTCCAACAATATACAGACTTGAGATCATGATACATTTTCGTCGCTCTGGGGTGGACAGAATAACGGGAACAATGGGCTTCTCTCAATATTTGGTGGCGTAGCCCCGCCACATCGGGAACACATAATCTGCCTCGACATCGAAGGACTCCGTCTCCTGAAACATCAAATGATGACTCCTCTTTCTGAGGGAGTGTATCTCTGTACTGCATTAGCATGGGGTCCTCATATTGTCGCTCCTTCACCTCTGCTACTAGCGACGAGATTGCAGAATTCTGAATAGTAGCTCCGCTGCTACCTGAGTCCACTACTCAGACTCCTAGGCTGGCTAACTATTGGAGCTCACGGGCCATTTCTCTCTTCTCTGGTCGTACGTCACTTAGACTTCCCATCGATCTACGGCTAAGAGCATCAGCCACAACATTTGCCTTTCCGGGGTGATATAAGATATCAACATCATAGTCTTTTAGCAACTCTAGCCATCGTCGTTGCCGCAAATTCAACTCTTTCTGCTTGAAGATATACTGGAGACTCTTATGATCGGTATAAATATCCATATGGACACCATATAAATAATGTCTCCATATCTTTAATGCATGAACCACTGCAGCTAATTCTAAATCATGGGTCGAATAATTCTGCTCATGTTTCCGCAGTTTCCTTGAAGCATATGCAACCACTTTACCGTGCTGCAACAATACACAGCCTAGCCCAACACCTGAGGCATCACAATAAACAACATATCCTTCCAATCCCTCTGGAAGTGTCAAGACTGGTGCGGAAGTCAACCTATCTTTCAACTCTTGGAAACTACGTTCGCAAGCATCTGTCCATTGAAACTTAGCTGATTTCTGGGTCAGCTTTGTGAGTGGTGCAGAAATAGAAGAAAAACCCTCAACGAATCTCCTGTAATAACCTGCTAAGCCCAGAAAGCTACGAACCTCTGTAGGAGTTGTGGGCCTTGGCCAAGTTTTCACGGCCTCAATATTTTGACTATCCACTCGAATCCCATCGGCTGCAACGATATTCCCCAGAAATGATACTGAGTTCAACCAAAACTCACATTTAGAAAATTTCGCAAACAACTCTCGAGTTCGAAGAACTCCGAGGACAATACGCAAATGATCCGCATGCTCAGCCTCGGATCTAGAATACACCAAGATATCATCGATGAATACAATCACGAATAGATCCAGAAAAGGCCTGAATACATTGTTCATCAAATCCATAAATACTGCCGGCGCATTAGTTAGCCCAAACGACATTACTCGGAACTCAAAATGGCCATATCTTGTTCTGAAAGCTGTCTTAGGGATATCTTTCTCCCTAACTCTCACTTGGTGATACCCGGACCTCAAATCGATCTTTGAAAACCATTTGGCACCTTGCAATTGATCAAATAAGTCATCGATCCTCGGAAGAGGATATTTGTTCTTAATCGTTACTTTATTCAATTGCCGATAATCAATACATATTCTCAAAGAGCCATCTTTCTTTCGGACAAACAATACAGGTGCTCCCCACGGGGATGAACTAGGCCTAATGAAGCCTTTCTCGAGCAAGTCTTTCAATTGCTCCTTCAACTCTTTCAATTCTGCGGGTGCCATTCTATAGGGAGGAATAGATATAGGCTTAGCGTCTGGCAACACATCAATAGCAAAATCGATCTCCCGCTCGGGAGGAAGGCCTGGAAGATCTTCCGGGAATACATCTGGAAATTCATTCACTACGGGAACTG
This sequence comes from Lycium barbarum, assembly GCF_019175385.1. Taxonomy (NCBI): domain Eukaryota; kingdom Viridiplantae; phylum Streptophyta; class Magnoliopsida; order Solanales; family Solanaceae; genus Lycium; species Lycium barbarum. The sequence continues at coordinate 108,763,859 of NC_083344.1, read as the reverse complement.
ACTGAAGAGTTGGCGACTCAGCTTCTACATCTTGAACTCGCACTAGGTGATAAATGCACCCTTTCGTGATCATTTTCCTTGCCTTTAGATAGGAAATAAACCTACCTTTTGGTGATGCCTAATTTCCTTTCCATTCTAGAACTGGTTCACCCGGAAATTGGAAACGAACCATCTTCATCCGACAATCAACATTGGCATAACAAGAAGCCAACCAATCCATACCCATAATGACATCAAAATCTACCATCTTTAGTTCATGCAAGTCAACTATAGTACGGCGGTCACATATCACAACTACACAATCTCTATATACTCGGCTAGCAATTACCGACTCCCCCACGGGTGTAGACACCTCAAAAGGTTCGATCGACTCCGGCTTAATTTTAAATCGACCCGCTATATAGGGAGTAACATATGACAATGTGGAGCCCAGATCAATCAAAGCATATACATCATGAGAGAATACCGATAATATACTTGTGACCACGTCAGGAGAAGACTCAAGATCTTGGCGTCCAGCCAAAGCATAAATACGGTACTGAGGTCCGCTAGAAGTGGGAGCTCTCCCTCTACCTCTACCATGGCCGACTGGCGCATGTGAACCTGGCCCCGTAAGGCGTACAAATGCTGATGATCCGGCTGCCGACCCTGATGGCTGGGTCCTACCTCTACCATGTACTGAGGGGCAATCACGCATGATATGGCCTGGTTGACCACATGAATAGCAACCATCTGAGCCCAATCGACATCGACCCCAATGCAACTTCCCACACTGGGAACATCGTGGTACAAGTGGCCTTTACTGGCCTGAATCATCTCTGAACTGAGGTCCTGAATAACTGGGACTCGACCCTGAACGAGCAGATCTATCAAGGCTCTAGCCTGGAAACCGTGGAGATGCACTGGTCATAGAATAGCCTGAATGTCTAGGGAACTGCTGCCTGTGTACGCCTCTGGACTCACTCATCGGGCCTGAAGATCTGGCCCTCTTGCTATGACCCCTATCCTGCTCGCGTTTACTCCTCCGCTGCTGTAGGCTTTCTTTTAAGTTCTGAGCATGTGCCTGAATGCGTGCAATATCCATACCGTCCTGAAGGGACGCAGTCAAGCATTTATCCATCAAGTGTGGCCCTAGGCCTTTCACAAACCGGTACACTCGATCACCCATATCCGCTACCATGGCTGAAGCATACCTAGCCAAGGAGTTGAAGCGGAGACTATACTCTAGAGCACTCATGTTACCTTGCCTCAAATTCAAGAATTTATCGGCCCTAGTTCACCGAACTTCTGGAGGCATATAGTGTCGGAGAAAAGCATCAACAAACTCTTGCCATACCAGGGGAGGTGCATTGGCTCCCCGTGAAGCCATCCAAACCGTATATACCATTGGACTGAGAGATCTCTCAATCTATATGACGCTAACTCCACCGACTCGGTGTCTGAAGCATGTATCAATCGGAGTGTCCTCAACATACCATCAATGAAGTCCTGAGGATCCTCCTCCGGCTTTGACCCAAAGAACTCCGGAGGGTTTAAAGTAATGAAGTCACGGGCCCTTGCACTAACAGCCCTGTCACCCTGCCTCGTACCTTGCTGCTGACTCTGAGCAGCAACCAACTGTGTAAGCAATTGTATGGCCTTTTTGACATCTTGGCCTGAAGCATCCGGGGGAGGAGCTGGAGCTCCCTCACGCTCCTCAGTAACAGGCACTGTCTGGGAGGGCTGGGATTGAACCGCACTCTGGGCCTCATTTTCCTCTACTACCGGTGGCGGTGCTTTTCCAGCCCGCTTTTCTGCCACCGTCTTGCCCTTTTGGGCCGCTGTAGCCTTTCTCTTTACAGGCATTCCCTAAAATACACAACACACTATTAAGGAAAAAGAATTTCTTACATCATAGCTCTATCGCACGATTCTTATGAAGGAAGAAGGTCATTTATTCCTAAAATGTCTGCAGCTTCTTGTTTATAAGTGTGGCGCGCAACACACCAATAACCAAGACTCTACTAGACACGGCTCGTAGACACACCCTAGGACTGAACTGCTCTGATACCACTTTTGTCACGACCCGACTAGGGGGCCTGATAACGTCCAAATACACTCCTCAAAGAGAAAGTGTACACGGTCGTATGCAATATATTTACCCAACTATGAGTCGGGGTCGATCCCACAGGGAACAATATGCTAGGCGATTAAGAAAGTAAGGAACTTTCACCAACTACGCTAAAGCCAAACGATAGATAATATTTTGGGTTTTTGAGAAAATTATAACTAATGCGGAAATGTAAACTAACCTAGAAAGCGAGTAAAATGATCAATGGCCACAAGTTTGGATACAAAGGAAATTACACTCAAGTAACGATCCAATGTATTTCACGATTTTACAACTAAGAGCGGATTTATGTTAATAGATAATGATTTCTAAAATCTCATTGAAAGTCTTCCAACCAAATCATTGAATTTCACTCTAAGCTTTTCCAAGCCTTAGAGTGTGATATTAGGTACAATCAATCTAACCTCAAGTAACTATCCTCTTCCGAGCTCAAGTTATTAGATGAGTTTAATGACCCAAATTCTTGTTAATTAATCTTTCCCAACCTAGATTTCCTTTTCCAAGCTCAATCTAAGTAAATGGGTGAGTCCTAGGGTTAGCTAATCCCTTTGGAAACATTCAAGAACGAGATTAATTAAATCAACAAAGACCCACTTCAATAGCAATAAGAATCATTCAATACATAAGCAAAACAAGAGTTTCAATCCAAACTTTAATCAAGAATATTTTCATAAACAAGATTCAAGTCTAGAATTGAAATACTACACACTAAAATATTCAATACAAAACAAGGAATTGAAGAAAGGTTTAAGATTTATCTCATTAAAGTGCTCCTATCTTCTCCTCCAATGGTGTAGGTGAAAACCCTAGCCTCCAAAACTTGCAAAATGACCAAAGATAAAAATGATATGTTGCCCTAAGCTTCTCTTTTATGCCCAGATTTTTCCAAGTCCAAAAATTGACAAAATATGCCCCAACTTTTAGTTTTTGCAATTCTGCCCATTTTTTGCAGTTCTGTCCCTTTTTGCAAAACTGTCTAGTTTTGACAGTTTTGCAAATCTGTCCAATTTGGCCTCTTTTTGACTTTATTTTCATTTGGTTTCTTCCGATCACTTCTAAATCATATAAAACCAAGTTAAAAAGTCAAACTTGCTGCAGAACATGCGGCTCGCATGTGTGACCTGCGACTCGCAGGTCACACTTCTTCTATTTTGGCTTGTTTTGCTCTATTTTGTTCCATTTTGGTTCATTTTGATCCATTTTGCTCTGTTATGCTCTCCGGGCATCTTTTCCTACAAAACAACATAAAACACACAAAAAGTAACAACAAAAGTGCTTAAAGAGTCACAAAAACTTAAGGAATTAGCATCGAATATCGCGTAATTTCACGACTCATCAATACCCCCAACTTAAAGTCTTTGCTTGTCCTCAAGCAAATCAAAACAAAAATCTCAATGAGGAACCACTTTAAGCACAAAAACATGACTTTGGTTGGTACCAACAATTATACTACAAACATGTGAAACTTCAACCAAATACCACCCTCATTTCAAAATACAATTTCAAGAATGCAATAGCTATTTAAAACCATCAAGCAACAACACTCAAGCCTCAATGAGTGACTCAAAACCACTAGCTCACTAGATTTGCTCAGTCGACTCAACTTGATTTTTTTTTTCAACATTACCAATCTATCGTAATTCATATGCCCTCACAAGAAAGAAAGTCCCAAAATCACTATATTCACAACAACGACACAAGGGACAAATACACAAAGTCACTCACACTCAACAAAGAAATTCTAGTGCTAACAAATATCATACCATAAGCTTGCCCTTATTTTCAATCATCACTAACTCAAGAACATTCAGTTGGAGATCACATAGGGACTTTTTAAGCTTGTAATGTAGGCTTAGGGAAGGGTAGGATAAGTATTTGGGATACAAGTGAATACGCCCTCCTTGAACACTACACAAAACCTTTCGTCCACTTTCCTCTTCATTTCAAAACAACACTCCTTCCTTTGCATACTAGTTTCCCCAATTATTTCAACTTCCTTTATAAAGTTCCAAAATATAATGTGCTAGCACATGCCACCCCCAACTATAAATGTTGCAGTGTCCTCGCTGCACATAATCAAAATAAAACATAAAAATAGAAACGGAAGATTTTTTTTTTTTTAACTCGTTGTCACCACATGCGACGCGACATGCGATTCGCATGTATGACATGCGAGTCGCATGTGATGCCACTTGCCAATTTTTTTTTTGTTGTTTACAAAGATACATTTTTTTGCACAAAAAGTTTGCAACCTTTTTGTATTTTTCAAATTTTTCTTCCTTTCTTTTGACTTTTTCACAACACCAACCTTCACCACTCTCAAGCAACACTAACACCCCCAACTTAGGCTTTTGGCCTCAAATTCACAATTTCATGTTCAAGGAGGGAAACGTTCAAAAGAGAGACTTTTCATCAAACATGGTAAAGGCTTGTAATGTGGCAATCAAAGAAAAGGTCATAAGCTCAAATGGGGTTACTAGTGATATTATTTATGCAATGGTAGGCTAGAAAGGCTAAAGAGGCTTTCTCAAACATCACAAAGATAGCCCAAGGTCATCTCTCCAACCAATATGATCAAAATTAATATTGAAAGAATAACCGGGCAAGTTCTAGATGATAAAAGTAAACACAAGATTTATTCAACAAACACTCACACACATGGCATATGAACTAGTCAAGATGGATTAATTTCACTTCCCAAGCAAGAACAACTAGTGCAATATCTCATAATCCAAAGTCAACACACTAGTAGGCAAAGAGTCACAAAATGAGCCAAAAAGTTGTCACAAAGATCATTCTTTCCTATGCACCTTGCTTTTTAACTTTCACAACAATTTGGAGAGGTATTCATATTTCAATTTCACATGCAAGAGACTAACTCTATTAGTACCAAACAAGCCAAGAGTTTTCACATTTTTCCTCAAAGGAGAACCTACACCTAAACTTACAAGACTAATGAAAGAAGCTAAGAAAGAAAATAAAATAATAAGAGTGACTAATCCACAACATGTCAAAAGAACAAAATTTTCAAAAATTTTGAGCAAGTTTCAAAATATAATGCGCTACCACGTGCCACCCCCAACTATAAACATAGCAGTGTCCTCGTTGCACATAATCAAAACAAAACATAAAAATAGAAAAGGGATTTTTTTTTTACTGGCATGACATGCGACCACACATGCGATTCGCATGTATGACATGCGAGTCGCATGTGATGTCACCAGGAAAACGTTTTTTTTTTTTTTTTTGTTCTCTGTCATGACATGCGACGACACATGCGATTCGCATATATGACACCAGAAAACATTATTCTGCAGTTTTTACTGGTTTTGGGGGCTGTCCGGGTATCCGATATGCTCAAAATAACTCCAAATATTCTGAAACTTTGCAGATTAGTCAAAAACCATAAACTAAACTATTCTAAAAAATAAAATTTCAAAAACGATTACAAACTTTTAAAACGATGGGTTACCTCCCACCAAACGCTTGATTTAACGTCGCGGCGCGACGGTTACATTTACCAGTTTTCCTTCCATTTGGAAGATATGAATTTGCGCCCCAACTTTGAATCAAGATCATGATGACGCTCATGGGGCGGTGGCAGAAAAACAAGGCCAACTTTCGGGTATCGCATTTTGCACTTCTTGGCCCTTAATTGAGGCATGTCATTTTGTCTTCTTGGCATAGCAAACTTCAAAATGAAAACGCTTTCTTCTTCATCTCCAAAATTCTCCATTGGTTCGGTTAGTTCAACTTCCATATCATCAACCAAGCACAATGTTGAAAAATGGTTAGAATGTGGTCCAGCGCGCTCAAATTTCAAATTTGCATGAGTTTTGACATCCTCACCAAAAAATGAACTAGAGTCTTCAAAAACCATTTCATGAACTTTTTTATGCAACTCTAGTATCATTTCTTCAATATTGGCATCTTGCATTATTTTTGGATTGGTCGGTTGACAATTCATCATTAGCTCTTGAAAATCAATGTTGACCACTTTTTCATTGGAAACTAACTGAAAACTACTATCCATGACTATTTGATGTTGAGTATTGCATACCTCAACTTTTGCATTCAATTCGGTATTCAAGTCACGGATAGCAATTTCAAGTTCCTTCAACTCTTGACTTTGCTCAACATGGATTTTTAAAAAAAATTCCATCATCCTTGAAATGCCTTCACGATGATCTCCATAGGCTCCAAGTTGTTGAGCTTGAGTTATAAGCCAATCTTGGCTCACAACTTCCACTTTGTCAAGACTTTCTTCAAGTTGAGGGTCATTCAAAGCTTGTAAAAATTCACCCTTGGAGAAATTCATGGTTTGGCCACTTTCTTGTCTACTTTCAACATCCTCAAGTTGTTGAGCATTATGAATCTGAACCAATAATTTCATTTGATCCTCCAAGGTGTGAATAGCTTTGTCATTGCAATTAATAGCTTGCCTCAAGTCATCAAGTGGTTGCCTCAAGTCCTCAACTGCCAAGTCCTGTTTTTCAACTTTTTCAAGGATGGTCTCTAACATGAGCATTATCCTCTCATTTTGAGCATTTGAGGCTTCTTCCATTTCCATATCCCTACTATCATCAAAATCAAAACTAGAATAGTCATAGTGGGGGTTCGGGGAAGGGAAGGACAAATAATCACAATTATCCCAATGACCATTTTGACCACCACACCTATCACATATACTCCACTCATAGGTTTGGGATTGTGCGCACAATCCGCCCCCGGGAGAATTCAAACAATTTTGCCATGAGTGTGGTCCTCCACAATAAAGACAAGGGTCATCAAAGTATGCATAACTACCATCCGCCCAATTTTCATTATATGATGCCATTGTTTTTTTTGTTTTTTTTTAGAACTGGACAGTTTCTGCAGAAGCAAAAACTGGACAGTTTTTCAGAACTGGACAGTTTCTGCAGAAACAAAAACTGGACAGTTTTTCAGAACTGGACAGTTTCTGCAGAAGCAAAAACTGGACAGTTTTTCAGAACTGGACAGTTATGCAATTCTGCAAAACTGGTCAGTTTTTTTTTTTTTTTTTTAAAAATAAATCAAAAGAAAGCAACTACACAAATATTCACAAGTTTGGACAAAAACAAGTAAGCTTAAATCCCAAACTAACCTAAATACGCCAAATTGTTCCCCGGCAACGGCGCCATTTTTGATAACGTCCAAATACACTCCTCAAAGAGAAAGTGTACACGGTCATATGCAATATATTTACCCAACTATGAGTCGGGGTCGATCCCACAGGGAACAATATGCTAGGCGATTAAGAAAGTAAGGAACTTTCACCAACTACGCTAAAGCCAAATGATAGATAATATTTTGGGTTTTTGAGAAAATTATAACTAATGCGGAAATGTAAACTAACCTAGAAAGCGAGTAAAATGATCAATGGCCACAAGTTTGGATACAAAGGAAATTACACTCAAGTAACGATCCAATGTATTTCACGATTTTACAACTAAGAGCGGATTTATGTTAATAGATAATGATTTCTAAAATCTCATTGAAAGTCTTCCAACCAAATCATTGAATTTCACTCTAAGCTTTTCCAAGCCTTAGAGTGTGATATTAGGTACAATCAATCTAACCTCAAGTAACTATCCTCTTCCGAGCTCAAGTTATTAGATGAGTTTAATGACCCAAATTCTTGTTAATTAATCTTTCCCAACCTAGATTTCCTTTTCCAAGCTCAATCTAAGTAAATGGGTGAGTCCTAGGGTTAGCTAATCCCTTTGGAAACATTCAAGAACGAGATTAATTAAATCAACAAAGACCCACTTCAATAGCAATAAGAATCATTCAATACATAAGCAAAACAAGAGTTTCAATCCAAACTTTAATCAAGAATATTTTCATAAACAAGATTTAAGTCTAGAAATGAAATACTACACACTAAAATATTCAATACAAAACAAGGAATTGAAGAAAGGTTTAAGATTTATCTCATTAAAGTGCTCCAATCTTCTCCTCCAATGGTGTAGGTGAAAACCCTAGCCTCCAAAACTTGCAAAATGACCAAAGATAAAAATGATATGTTGCCCTAAGCTTCTCTTTTATGCCCAGATTTTTCCAAGTCCAAAAATTGACAAAATATGCCCCAACTTTCAGTTTTTGCAATTCTGCCCGTTTTTTGCAGTTCTGTCCCTTTTTGCAAATCTGTCTATTTGGCCTCTTTTTGACTTTATTTTCATTTGGTTTCTTCCGATCACTTCTAAATCATATAAAACCAAGTTAAAAAGTCAAACTTGCTGCAGAACATGCGGCTCGCATGTGTGACCTGCGATTCGCAGGTCACGCTTCTTCTATTTTGGCTTGTTTTGCTCTATTTTGTTCCATTTTGGTTCATTTTGATCCATTTTGCTCTGTTATGCTCTCCGGGCATCTTTTCCTACAAAACAACATAAAACACACAAAAAGTAACAACAAAAGTGCTTAAAGAGTCACAAAAACTTAAGGAATTAGCATCGAATATCGCGTAATTTCACGACTCATCAGGGCCGCGACGAGCACCCGATGCTACCCCACCCGGGCACCCCTTAACACACATTCACATAATATCTAGGCGATTCAGAGATCAAGTCATGCATTCTAGTCATCAATCATATTAGTCCCGTTGGGCGACAATCATCTTGGATAGCATCATAGACATCTATGCCACATCAAATGTACAAGGCCGACGAGGCCAACAAAATGATATACAAAACATAGGCCGACAAGGCCAAACATATCTACCCACATACACATGTCTACGAGCCTCTAAGAAGAGTATACATATCACATGAGCGGGACAGGACCCCGCTATGCCCATAACTATATACACAAAAGAATAAGTACCCAAAAGCTATGGCTCCGAATGAAATGGAGCTCTGCTATGTAATCTCTGAGAAAGCTGCTATGGATCAAGTCTATCTCCCTGTGCACCTGCGGGCATGACGCAGCGTCCACAAATAAAAGGACGTCAGTACGAAGAATGTACTGAGTATGTAAAGCATAATCAACATCGATATAGAAGCATAAAGAACCACATGTGAAGTAGCATAGGAGGGTGGGGGGGGGGGGGGGCAATAATATCATCATTATGGCACTTACTTGCTTTCCATAGAGACATTCCGTTTCTATTGCGTATCCGCATACATACATCCATATCCGTACTTAATTACCCTCATAATCATTTACATCTCATATGCATAACATATTCGTACTCTTAATGATGTCATTTACAAAACATATACATATATATATATATATATATATATATATATATACAGGTATACATAGCGTACCCGACCATAGAGGTTCGGTGTTTCATACATACTTGGCCAACCAAGGCTCAAGGTCATATCTACCTGGTCCTACCAAGGCTTCAGGGTTATCCGTACTATCTGCAGATGTGGGCGCGCGTTACGTAATCATATACATACTCTATACATATTCATATACATATATTCTACCCGGCATTATAAGCTCGGGGTCCCATTGTAGCCCTTCATAGGCACATAGACATATATAATAGCTCATAACCATCTTTGGCATCATTTTGCTCTCAACATCATACTGTCATCACCATTATCGTTACATCTATATTATAGGCTTATTCGTCATGTGAGGAACTTAGTACAATCGTAGTGCATATCAAGCATCGTGAGCTTACTAGCTCGGAATATAAGTCATTGAAGACATCATAAGCTTATAGAGGATTTGAGGTTTGGCCAAAGAATCATGCCTTATGAAAGAAGGGTTAGCCTTACATACTTTTCCATTGAACTATTCTACACTTGCACGTACTCCTTGGATGCTCACGTTTCTACCTTTATTAAAGTCGTACTATCATTAGAATCGACAATTAGCACACATGGCTAAAGCTAGAGAAAATCGGACAGCATTTCCTTTATTTATACGACATTCCTCCATATCGTAATGCAACTTCCAAACGTCAACAAAACATTCACAATATCATAACAATGGCCATTAATCATCCACATTATCTAGGTTTCTCAATTCACTTTCATTTATCCATATTAATGGTCACAACACCCAACTTCGTCCATTCATTTACAATGTCTATTTCATGGTCTTAACGTCATTTATAACACATTCATGTCACAACACAACAACAATCATGATTCAATTCGAACTATTTCTCAAAACGTCGTTATTCATCATTCATGACCCATTTTGCTATACTCTTCTAATGTCCAAGCATTTTAACTCTCAAATACCTCAAACAACATATAAATATCATGAATCTTACCTTAGAATTTAGAGGAACAAGTCTTAGTTGATAATACTCCACTTGAGCAAAAACCCTAGTTTTCCTCCATTTGGATTTCTTGACTTGAATGGCCTTTAATGGGTTTCCTTACTCTTGATTCACTTGGTTTATGTTATTGATGGCTTACAATCCTTGAAAACTTGTGTAATAAATGTAGAGAGATGTTTTAGAGAGAAGGATGAAATGTGGAAATGATTTTGTGAACTTGGTCCCTTATTTAATAACTCATCGCTGAACTGTCGGGGTCCATTATACGGTCTGTATAATCGTTATACGGTCCATATAATTGACCGTAAAATGTGCCTTTCCTTCAACCTTCACTGTGACCATCTAACGGTTCATTATACGGGCCTTAAAAATTTATACGGTCCGTATAATTGACCATAAAATTGTACCAGTGAGCAACCTTCGCTGTGATGGTTTTACGGTCCATTATACGGTCCGTAAAACATTATACGGTCCGTATAATGTGCCGTAAAACTCACTAGTCCACTGAACTTGTTCTCGTCACTTCGTTGTTCTCCAATCCTTATGGAACCTTCTTAACACTTGTTTAACACTTCATTAGCAATCTAAGGGGCGTTATAACTCTTTCCCAAAATGCCCTTAATTCATCATTAACCCGATACTCGTATTTCACTAGTTCATTCACTTGCGTACCAACGGATGATTTTTCGAGGTGTAACACAGGTAGGGGCGCAGGAGTAGTAGTCCCAGATCCAGACAGAGCACAGGCTCTGGGGTTTTAGTATGCAGCAGCGGTGGCACCTCGCTTGGATGAGGTTCCGGGTTTTGAGGCCTTCCCGAGGCCAGTTGCAAGGCCAGTGATGACTGGTGAAGAACATGATTTATTTTGGAGGTTCTCTAAAGTGAAGCCTCTTGTGTTCTATGGTACTGAGTCGGAGGACGCATATGAGTTCATTATCGACTGTTACGAGAGGCTCCATAAGTGTTACACCCTGCACTTTCAGTGTTACACCCCGTACATCGGAGAAGCACTGGTTAAATTTGAATGTAAGTATGTCCAGCTATGGCTAAGTAAAAAAACTTTGGAGTGTGAGGAACGAAGCATTATTAAGTATATTGTTTAAGTAAATAATGAATTATGATCTTGTAAGTCGTAACCGGGAAGGACAATGTTAGAACCAAAGGACATGACCATTATCAAGTACGATTAGTGATAAATATTATGTATGGAGAGTTTCGAAAGATTTCGGGATCAAGCAAATCGAAGACAATAAGTTTGATAAAAATTTAGAAAAAGTTGGCAGGATTTTAGGCAGATTTTTAGTCAACTTTGGAGGGTTATATCTCCTAGTATATTCGGAGTTTTAAGGTATTCCCAAAGCCTAAAATGAATTTCGTCGAATCTAGTTTTCAACGCAATAAACCGCTCGTCGATACGACATCAGAGTAGAGAATTATGGACGTTACAAGTTAGGCTGACAGAGCAGAAACACGTGCTACAGTAACTGTTACAGTGACCGAGTTGCTACAATACTACTACAGTGACCCCCCGAATCTAGAACCTTATAAAAGGGGAAAACCCCCTTTTTTTCACCAAAAATCAGATTTTAGGCTCAGCACACACAAAGGGCAATTGTGTCATAAAAAGTTGAGGGTTTGAAGTGATTTTGGTTAACCGAGGCTCGAGAAGCATATAGTTATGGTTCTAGTATTGTTTTGCGGTGGATTTTGGTGTGAATTCAAAGTGGATATTGAAGATATTGCTGTCTTAACAAAAATAAGCTATGAATCTCTCCTTATTAATATTACTTTTGATTTATTCACGAAGATAAAGTCGTTAAATAATCATATAGCGGGTTGGTTAGTTGTGGAAATTGAAAAACATCGTGAGGGATGTTTTATGATACATAATGGTGTTAGAGATGATGTTATGGGTGTTGGTGTTGTTTCTATTGTTGTTGGTTGTTGAATTATAATTTCGGGCTTGGCATATAAATAGGGGAGATGCTGCCCGAATTTCGTCAACTCTAGAAAGATTTATTTGAAGGATTAAGACAAGCGTATAAAGGTCAGTCTAACAATAGTATAAATTTTATTGAATATAGATTTACAATCCTGGGAGCACAAGCGTTGAGTAGTTAAAGTTAAGGCGATCAAAAAGGTATGTTAAGGCTATTCCTCTTTCTTTTAAAGGCATGATTCTTTTCCTACCAACTCATGCATGAATTCCATAAAAATCCTCATTCCAAGAATGTTAGAAAGTAATGACTCTTAAAGTTTTTGTGATGCTAAAGATGAATAATTTTTTTTATGATAACCATGATGATAATTATGAGGGATTTATTTATCAAAGCTCCAAGGCATACGGATTTCATGATATTATGAGATGATTTTATTCATAGAGATTTCCAAGTACATGAGCTTTATATTATTATGAGGTGATTGAACTTACTTTGCAATTTCTTAATTTCCTTCATTGTTGGTAATCTCACCTTATGACCCTTGTTCCTTCAAGGTGGGATAAATGATGATGATTGATCCATAATATAATCGGAGGCTACCGAACTTACGTCACTCCGATATAGTTGTGGATTTTGATTAGGCTCTCACACATGCTTTATATATATGTATGTATTTTCTCACACCGCGACGCGTTATAGTCGGTCGGGCATGGTACGTAGATGTGCACACCACTGCAGTGGGCATGTTATGATATTGCCCCAGACGCGGGCTAATGATGATAACACCGAGCTTTAATGGCCTGGCATGGTACTATATATATGTATAAAAATATTTTTTTTAAAAAAGGCTAAGCATGCATGACACCGCCTTATGAGGCATCCAGATGTGCAGGTTATCTCTCATATTCCACGTTACCTTTCATATCTATATTATGTTGTTATTCATGCTTTACATACTCAGTACATTATTCGTACTGACGTCACTTCTTGTGGACTCTGCGCTCATGCCCGTAGGTAGGCAGGGAGACGGATCAGACCCGTAGGTGTTCTATCAGCGAATTCTCAGGAGCACTCCACTTACTTCGGAGCTGCAGTCTATTTGGTATTGTCCTTATGATCATTTGTATTCTATGTAGAGGCTCGTAGACGTGTGTGTACAGTTAGATGTTTTATAGCTCCACCGGTTCATATTGTTGTATAATATATTGGTGGCCTTGTCGGCCTTATTTTGAGCTCTTAATACTTTACTATTAGCCTTGCAGGCTTTATGATATACGTTATGTTGTGGCGACCTTATCGGTCCGTATATGAACATATGTGTTGAATGATGGGATATTCCCATGTTGGGCTTTTTTTGCATGCAGTGTTCTTTGAGTTATGGTTTATAATGTTTAAAGTAACGGATAAGTTAAGTGGTTCCCGGCCTATGGGTCGGGGCCCGTCATACTCTTGGTAGGTGTGATAATAAGATAGGGGCCGTGGATAAGTACGGGGTAGAGTTTGTGACCTTCTAGTTCTTGGGTGATGCCAAGCTTTGGTGGAGGGATTATGTGGAGTGTAGGCCAGCTGGGTCTCCTCCGTTGACTTGGGTTCCGTTTTACTCTGTGTTTCTGGACAAGTACGTTCCGCGTACTCTGAGGGATCGAAAGAAGGATGATTTCTCTACTATCGATAAAGGGACTCGTAAGTTGCTGTGTATGAGTCTTGTTTCCACTCCCTCTACTGTTATGCTCTTCAGTTACTGTCCACTGAAGGAGAGAGGATACGACAGTTCGTGAAGGGGTTGAACACCGGACTGCAGTTATCGTCTCTTTAGCTTGCAGCCACTGGGGCTTCATTTCAAGGGATAGTGGAGCATGTTCGTATCATTGAGGGGATTAGGTAGTAGAGTTATACAAGGCGGGTTGAGAAGAAGGCCCGTAAGGCTGGGATATTCAGCAACTCCTTCTTGAGGGATCAGAGTTCGCTGGTATATTCAGGGCGTCCGGTTCAGTCCGCGATGCAGGTGTCAGTTGGGGGCCCATCAGGGGAAAATTATCAGGCTGTCGGTCAGCATGGAGGCTACACTGCTTCATCAGCTTCTGTTCAGTGGCCTAAGCTGGATCGTACTTGCTTCGAGTGTGGTGAGATAGGGCATATTAAGAGGTATTGCCCCAGACTTAGACAGAGTGGGTAGGGGACTCAGTATTAGACTCCCTGAGCTCCATTTGCCCCAGATCGAGGGGGTAAGGATCGCGCACCGGCAGGGCGGGGCAGCCACACTGCAAGTAGGAGTAGTGCCCAGCCTAACCGAGGCGGTCCTCAGGCAGGTAGAGGCGGATAGCAGCCCGGTAGGGGCGGGGCTCAGACTGGTAATGGTAATCGCGGTGGTGTACAGGTGACAGAGGGGCACGTTCATTTGTACGCTTTCCCAGGTAGACCCGAGGCTGAGGCCTCCGATGCAGTTATCACATGTACTATCTCCGTTTATGACCGTATGGCTTCTGTTTATTTGATCCGGGTTCTACTTTTTCCTATGTATCTACCTATTTTGTTGTGGTTCTGGATATGATATGTGATACCCCTAACACCCCTATTTATATATCTACTCCTGTTGGGGATTCTGTAGTAGTGGATAGCGTCTACCCTTCGTGTATAATTTCTTTTATGGGGTATAGTACTAGGGTAGATTTGATGATCTTAGACATGATAGACTTTGATGTTATTTTGGATATGAGTTGGTTGTCTCAGCATTATGCTATACTTGATTGCCATTCCTAGACTGTTACACTAGCCATGCCCGGAGCACCTAGACTCGAGTGGAAGGGTAACCTTAGTCCCCTCGCTAAGAAAGTAATATCCTTTGTTCGTCCTAGAAAGCTAGTAGAGAAGGGTTGTCTAGCTTATCTGGCACATATCCGTGACACCAGTGCAGATACTTCATCTCTTGATTAGGTTCCAGTGGTACGCGAGTTTGCGGATGTGTTTCCCGTGGACTTGCCTGGCATGCCACCGAATCGTGACGTTGACTTCAGGATTGATTTAGACCCAGGGACTCGTCCTATCTCTATTCCACCTTATAGGATGGCACCAGCAGAACTCAGGGAACTAAAAGAGCAGTTGCAAGATCATCTGAGTAAGGCATTTATTCGCCAAAGTGCCTCTCCGTAGGGTGCTCCTGTATTGTTTGTTAAGAAGAAGGATGGGTCGATGCGTATGTGCATTGATTACCATCAGCTGAATAAGGTAACTGTTTGAAATAAGTATCCCATTCCCCGTATTGATGACTTATTTGATCAGTTACAGGGAGCTTCTGTGTTCTCCAAAATCGATTTAAGATCAGGGTACCATTAGTTGAAGATTCGGGCAGTAGATGTTCCTAAAACTGCTTATCAAACTAGGTATGGGCACTATGAGTTCTTAGTTATGTCTTTCGGGCTTACAAACACCCCAGCTGCGTTCATGGATTTGATGAACTGTGTGTGTAAGCCCTATTTAGACTCGTTCGTAATAGCATTCATTGGGTCGTGACACTTATCATGTGCTATTAGGGTATTTTAGTTAGCTTAAAAGAGAGACCTATTTGTATGCTAGTATTGTTCTGGATTTAGTTGGTGTTGTATATTAGTGTAACTTAGTAGTTTCTTCTAGTTTAATTCAGTAGTTAAATAATATGAATGTGTGCCAGTTTAATTTGGTCTTCTAAAACATGTTGGCGATGTTATGTTTAGTTTAATTTGCATTAAGTACACTTAGGGGTGTTAGTCTTGGTTTGGTTGTTAAGCATGTTTCAAGTATCACACATATCTTAACATGTCTTGATTAAAATTGTGCCTATATCAGCAGGCTTAGTTTGTCCATCCTGCTTATAACAGTTTGGGTATACTTAGCTAAGAAGTTATTTAATTTTTGCTTAAACAAAGTATGTTCAGTCTAACTTAGTTCATTCTAATCTATTGATGTGGTCTGGATAAGCATATTGTGTTAGCTCAAGCATGGTGTTTGGTGTAAAGTCAATCATGTCTATATGAAAGTTTAGCTTGGTTTGTACAACATATTTGTGTTACCTTGATTTGTCTACTTTAAGCATGAAATTCAGCCTGTTTAATTGAACATATTTTGCCTAACTTGTTTCTTTGGTTTAAATTGCTTACAAGTTGGTCCTTACAAGTATGTCCATGTCAGATTAGATCAGTCAAACATGAAGGTTAGTTCATTTGAATGCCCTTAGGTGTTAATTAACTAAGTTAGATGTTTATCTAGTCTCTTTTGTGTTAAGCTAATCTATTCAGCTATGCATGTTTATGGGATAGATCAGTTTGTTAATGTGAACCTGTTTTTACATAAAGTCAAGGCATTTGAATTGGTAACAATGGCATGGTCAAGACACGGTTATGCTTGAAATCTTGTTGCCTTAACCCAGTCTCTGCTTCCTTGTTTATCTGAGTATGTAGTTTGATCTTGGATTGTGTTAGATGTAGTTCTTAGTTTGGTTAAAATGGGACAATGACCCTACAAATGATTTTTTTGAGTGCAATGGTATTAAAAGTCTAAGCCAGTTGAAATCATGTCCTTGTTTTGCTAAAGTTAAACCTTGATCAAAATGTGCAAACCTTTGCTTTTGTAATATTATTGGTTAATAAGATGCTGATTTGAAGTCATACTTTGACCTAGAAATCTGCTAAGTGTGTTGACCTGGTTAATTCCTATATGTATTTGATCACTTGATTAACTATTCTGCTTACTTATATGAGAGATTGGTTAGCTCTAATCTGAATGCACCTTAAGCATATATGCAAATCTTTGTGTTTTGACATCATGATTGACATATAAATTGATATGTATCCTTGAAACCTTTCCTGTACTTGTCTAATGTTTATTTTTGGGAACCTGTCTAGGTATCTTGATCATTTTGAGTTTAGTTCTATGTTTCTTAAAATGTATGTGTGGTCTGATACATACTCATGCTTAGAACAATTGATGATTATTTGTCTCTATGTTTGTCCATGCCTACATAGTTGTTAGGTAAGTCTGTTGTTTATTTGCCTACGGATGTATGGTGAGTATTCCGCTAACCTATCAATCACAGTTTAATATACAAGCACATTTTGAATTAGTTCAAAGATCAGATGTGTTTTAAAGGGGTATGAGATGAAAGTAGCTTAGACCCAACATGATATCCTTTAAGATACCTGTTGTATGCCTATTAGAGTGATGAAGTTCAAATGGTTACATGAATGTGTTAAGCTCAATTTCATAAACTATGTACATGAAACTTGGTGTGCCTGCCTCAAACTATGCCAAATGTGCAATGATTAATAAGTTACTTATGTTTAGGTGTGATTAGTCCTTTTCTGCATCTGTTGGGAGGTCCCTATTTGCTTAAAGAGTATTTTCAGTCAATATCACTACTTTGTTTGGTCCTGCTTTAGTCTGTAGGATTTGTTCTCTATAAAATAGCATCATCTTATAGTATGATGACCCTGAATGTGAAAAGTAGTCTAAACTTGCATATAGGGATTAGATTTTGAAATTTTCCTATTTGTCCTTTAAAGTAAATTGATGATATATGGTATTTGTACCATTGCATAACTATTAAACCTCTTTTATGTGTGCTTACTTAAAAAATGTCTTCCTGAAAGTTGGTCAAGTATTGATGTTATGTATAGAGTGTGTATACTGGTTCTGTGTCTGTGTAACTATGGATTATTTCTTACCTTGTATTGGCTGTGTGATAAATTTATTCAACTTGATATAGCCAAATTTGTTGGATATATACATAGATAGCTTGCTAGGGATTTTTTGTCATCACCATTGGATATACACCTCTTCTCCTGTATACCGTGATCTTAAAACATAAATGGAGAGGCAAAATAACACTTAGGGATTAAGCTTAAGCCCTCCCTGGTGTCTGCCATGCCTGGGGTTCCTGGAAACCCCTTGGATGTTGTGCAACATCAGGAACAAGAGGGTGAAAGCTTTCCTTTTTATGTTGTTTTAATGTCTCCATGGGTGTGTATATCCATGGTATATTGGCTGATAATTGTGTATATTTACTTGTGTGGCATTGCTTATTTTGTTTGAGAGAATGATTCTGTGGGCCTGTTTTTCCGTATTTCAATTTTGGGTTTGCTTCTGTGTTGTTTCAATTTTTGTGGGCTTTAAGATTATAAGCTGACAATTATTCATTTTGGGCCTTCTTCTTTGTTGTTTTCAATCCATGTGGGTGTGTATGTTTAGTTGAGTTTCTATTTCATCAATTGTAGTGTATTGTTAGAATTATATGGCCTATAGGTATTTATTACATCAAATTTCCATTAAGTCTTAGTTTCTTTTTTTTTTAGATGTTGTCTAATCCATAATCCCCTTTTTTTCTTTGTTGCATGAAACAACCTTGTTTGGGTCGTATCCTTGCATGAAACTTGTTGGGCCAGAGGCACAACTACCCCCTTTTTTATTCGAGTCCGATTGAGAGAAATGGAAGCTAATATGTTGAAGGCTCATTCATGGGTGAAAATGACATTGATGGGCTTGGATAGGCCCATCAGTCGAAATTTGCCTTACACCACTCCTACATATTGGAACGGGAGAATAACCTATATATACATAAGAATAGAGTATATTTACAAGACATGACAATACTTTTCAGTTTACAAAATATACCAATAGATTTCTTATAAAACATGTACGAAAATTTGTATATGAAAACTGTATAAAATGTGTGTATCTCGCTCAAATCTTAAAATTTTCGCTCAGAATTTTGTGTATGAAATATGTATATCTCGTTTGAGGCTTAAAAATTTCTCTCAATTTTGTGTATGATTATTGTATGAAATATATATATCTCGCTCAAGGTTTAGAATTCTCATATTTTGCGCGTATGAAAACTGTATAGAAACCATATGAAATATGTATATAACTACATAAAATTTGTAAAAAGTTCGTGTTAGGTTTTTTGAAATTTAATACAACTACAACAATATTGTATACAACTTTCATACAATATTCATATGCAAATTTATTTGCTAAATCAACTATTTTAATCATGGTCAACAATTTACACCTATCTTCCTTCTGTCTTTGCCAGACACCAACCCACCCCTTTCCCTTCCATCGATAAAATAATAGAAGATTGAATTTTTTTAACACCAAGTCAGAACTCAAATCAGAAGTAGAGGGTTCCTCTGATGGTATATTCGGCGAAGATTTTGAAGTGTATGGAGAAATTTCATGCTAAAGATGCTTCCATGGCAGACCCATATGTATTGAAGAAGGAAACTTGATGGCTTCGTTCTCTCAATATTTTTTCTAAATTTACATTTTTTCATATCTACGCTTTTTCAAATCGTGTTTGTTTAGATCTGTCATCAGAGTTTTGTTTAGATCTGCCATCGGAGCGTGGCCTGAACTCGCCATAAAAAAACATCGGAGAAGGGGAGAAGGGGAAGAGAAAGGTGGGGCGGTGGAGTTCTCGGAGGAAACGGAGAATGGGGAGAAGGGGAAAGGAATGGTAGGGTGGCTCTGTTGCGGATGAAACAGAGAATGGGGAAAAAGAAAAGGAAATGGTGGATTTTTTTGTTTTTAGATCTGTTATGTTTTATAATTAAGTTGGTATATTTTGTAAATAAAAAAAAATATTCGTATGTTTTGTAATATAGAGTCTTAAATAGTATTATTAGGTCATTTCCCCTATTGGAACCCCTTATGGATGTTAAAACTTAGGACAATATTTAGAGTTTTAGGAAAGTCGCCTAGACACTTTTTCCAAAATGCGAATGACTTGAATCTTTTGCATGAAATGGAGCCTAACTCAATTTTAGTTAAGTTTAAAACTGGGCTGATGTTTGAATAAGGGCAAAAAATAATTTTAAAATGGATTCAAGCGGTAAAGGGATTTGGCCCTTCCGCCCCTTGTTGTGAAAATTATTGTCTTGAAGTAGTTGGAATGTTTTTGGGCCTTAAGCTCACTAGCGAAACTGGACTGCTTACAAAAAAATAAAATCTAGGAGGTAGCCTAATATTGTCTAAAATGGTGGAATTGTTTCATTTTGTAAAAAATGTTCTGAACACTTTGAGAAAATCTGGGTTTTGGTAAGCTCAAAGTCTTGGTCCTATTTGGGATAAAAACGTACCGTGTTTACTTTGACTTAAAAGGATTTGGAGATTGTTTGGATCAAGGTTTGTGAATTGAGGATAAAAGAAACATTTGGGCCTGGAAGCCCAACACTAAGTCTAGATCGCTTGAATTTCTTACTTGGATATATTTTCTGAAAAAAGACTTTGGGCCTGGAAGCCCAATATTACATGGATTGATAAGTGGAAATATTTTGGACCAAAATTGAGATGATGGAATCTGGACGTGGAACACGGTTTGACCTTATGGGCTTTAAGAAAAATGATAAAATTTGGACTTTTCCTTTATATATATATATAGGAGAATACTCCATATTTTCTTATAAAAAATAAAACTCATAAGAACTAAACTCATTTTATTAGGACTAGAATAGTAGCGACTCTATTCGGGAGAAATCCCGAATGTGTCTTAGTCTGGCAATAAAGTGATTTGAACACTTACGTGGATTTTCAAACCCAAAAACCCTTTTATAAGGGGACTTTTTGCCGAGTTTTTTTTTAAATTATGATATGAACAAGAATGACATTTTGCGAAAGCTAAACACTATTATACAAATAAATATGGTTAAATACACATTGAAGCTCGTAGGTCAACCGTATTCTACGGATCTTTAATACTAGGGTGAGTAAAACATTTCCTAGGAAGATCACGAGAACCCTTACCTTACCTCAAACTTTGGTCCAAAGGATTTTTAATTATTTTGAAAAAATCTTTAAACCCGGTTTTCCTAGTTTTCCATAATAAATTAGGTGGTGACTCTAAAAAAAATACTAGAATCCAATTAGAGCACCAACAACCTCGTAGTAACTTTTATGCCTTACCCGCGTAAAAACGAACCGTAATACTCCATGCATGAGTTCAATCAAGAAACTAGAAAGAACAAGAAACGAAGAAAGTAGGAGGAAGAAGAAGAAGAAGTTAAGGAAGATGAGAGAGTATTATTCAATCAATGTAAATATTGTAATTAAGCTTACAAATGATATGAGATACACTCATATATATACACACACGGATTAGCTTCCATCAACCAATAAGAGAGGAAGTTAACCAACTACCTTACTTAACTTCACTAACTAACTTTTAACTAATAAATGGAAAGTGCATATTTACAGAATTTCCCTTAAGCTTCTAACTACTATTTTCTTCAACAATGTTTAACAGTGATGCTATTTCCTTTGGGTAGTATGTTAGGATTTTTTCATGTAATGCTCAACCCATTCATGATATTTAAGTATGTGAAAGTGAATGTCACCTCACGTCTAAAAACATTAAGGGAAGTTAAATCTTTGTCATTGCTGAAGACACGAGAGAGCATGAGACAATGAGCAATCTTCATGGAACACTAGTAATTTTCCATCGCAACAATGTTCGCGAATGAACCTTTCTTCAACATCTCTATTTGTTTAGGAGCCGAGAATTTATTAATCAGATCCTTGAGACGGTGATCCCCTTTTTCAGTACCAATTGACATTAAACGAATCTCCAAACTCATAATATCTCCTATTTTTGTAGGTGATTTTACTGGCATTGAAGGAGCTTGATTTTTTTTTAGGTGTTTTAGCTGATTTGGGTTCCATCTGTTTCAACAAAAATTACTTCCCAAATGAAAATCAAATTCTAAACAAAGATTCTAAAACTTCATAACTAAACTTTTGAACAAAACTTGAAATTAATATCTGAACTTTTAAAAATTTAGAAGCTAAATCAATTAAAACCTTAAATTTGGCCATAAGTGTCTGAAGTTGAAAAAAAATTGATCATGCATGTCTGAGATACGGAACAATGTGTTTTAAGAAATTACACGCCAAATAAAAGTAAAACATGATTTCAGGCATATGCGTTTGAAGTTTCAAAAACATAAACATCATCTTCAGACACGGGTGCTTGAAGTAGTAAAACAATGTGTTTCATAGATTTGCATATCACTTCAAAAATAAAACTTGACTATAGGCATAAACATCTAATGCTCCACAAAATATAAAGCTCAATTTTGAATACGAGGTTTGAAATATTAAACAATTTGAAAATGCATCAATAATTACATTTGAACCTCAAAAAATCAATGCGCAAACTCTATATGATGTACCTTTTCATTTCAAAATACTTGTACATCATCAAAAACTTAACAGTGAGGTAAAGAGGTTACAAATTATTTCACTGTTAATCAACAAAAAATGATTTTGAACTAAACCTATATACAATAATAAATTAATAGAAATAATTTTAAAAAAATAATCACCAATGAAAATTTCATGATCACATACATGTTTTATATTAGAAGAAACAAAACATAACCTATTCCTTCAAACACGATACTGACTTTGTAGGAGAAGAAGCAGTAAACTAACAATTCTCAGAAAATTGATTGAAAAACAAACAAAATTTGACTGCAAAAATCTTTAGTAATTAAGAACGAAAACCTCAACGCAAAAGCATGAACAATGAATTAGATTTCAAGTGAAAACACATATTTTGAAGAGTAAAAAGCAAAAAAAAAAAAAAAAAACATCTTTTTAAACGCTATTAGGTTTACGACTAAACCTAGAAATCGATCACTGATCCAATTTGAGTACCTCTACAGGATAGACCTCAACAGAAAACTGAAAAGTAGCGGCACCAAGTGATTGAGTTCAGTAGCTCCTAATATAAAGGGAGGTAGACTACTCAAGAATTTTCTATTTTATTTGTTGAAATTGAATTTGAATCTTCTATTAATAGAAGAAGGAATCACTGAAATCTTGTTTCGTCTTCACTGGAAACTTGAGTAAGGAGTGTGAAACGGATATTTTTACAAATTTTCAGTGGTATCAGTTAAATGGAGTAGGGTGCTCCATGAAATTTTTACATCAATATTATGTATGTGTTATTTAGTGTAAGTCTCGGAAGGTGGGTCTTGGCTGTTAGGATTGGAAAAGTCTTCTATTCATAACCGGAACAGAATTATAATAGGAGGAGCAACACTCACACTCAACTATTACAAAAAACCAATCCTAAACTGAATACCTATATCTCACTCAAGTGTTTTCTTTACTGTTTTTCTCTCTTGCTCTTGGTGATGCTACAAATGATAGAAGGCTTCCCTATTTATAGGGATAAAATGAACCTATTGATGTCATTTGTGACTCAAGCAAGCACTTGACAATTTGCCAAATACAAGGAAGATGTTTTCTTCCTTAAAACAAGGAATATGTTTTCTTCCTCAAAACAAGGGAAATTTTTTCTTCCTTGTTTTCTTCCTTAAAATGAGGGAGATGTTTCCTTCCTCAAATTATGGGATGGACCCAACAAATCTCCCCCTCCAGTCTCAAACACCTGAAGGAGAGTACACTGGCTTTTAGTTTGAGTGTATGCCGATAAGTTCTTTGCACAATTCAAACTTGTCTCTCGGTACCACCTTGGTCAGCATGTCTGCAGGGTTGTCGTTTGTGTTGATCTTAGAGAGCTTCAGTTCATGTTGCTCGACTGCTTCTCTGAGCCAGTGGTATCGAACGTCAATATGTTTTGTGCGTGAGTGGTACCTCGAGTTTTTGCTGAGATTCATAGCGCTTTGACTATCACAATGAATTGTGTATTCTTCTTGTCGGAAACCCAGTTCTTGAAGGAAACGTTTCAGCCACATAAGCTCCTTCCCAGCTTCAACTGCGGTAATGTATTCGACTTCTGTGGTTGATAGTGCTACACACTTTTGTAACTTGGATTGCCATGACACAGCTCCCCCTGCAAATGTGAATATATAACTCGAAGTTGATTTCCTGCTATCATAATCTCCTGCCATATCAGCATCAGTGTAACCTTCCAAAATCGGCTTAGCTCCCCCATAGCACAAACATAGTCTGGATGTACCCTTCAGGTACTGTAGTATCCACTTGACAGCTTCCCAATGTTTTCT
This sequence comes from Lycium barbarum, assembly GCF_019175385.1. Taxonomy (NCBI): domain Eukaryota; kingdom Viridiplantae; phylum Streptophyta; class Magnoliopsida; order Solanales; family Solanaceae; genus Lycium; species Lycium barbarum. Next base: position 108,739,535 of record NC_083344.1, on the reverse strand, counting down.
TCCTGGATTTGATAAGTATTTTCTCACAACACCGACAACATGAGCAATGTCTGGCCTTGTGCACACCATTGCATACATCAAACTTCCAAATGCTGAAGAGTAGGGCACTGCTTTCATCTTCTTCTTTTCTTCTTCGGAAGAAGGACAACTTTCTTTGCTCAACTTGAAGTTATTTGCTAGTGGAGTACCAACAGGCTTGGTATTTTTCGTGTTGAACCTTTTGATCACGCGTTCAACGTATTCCTCTTGTGACAAGAACAACTTCTTTGCCTTTCGATCACGAATGATTTTCATGCCCAAGATATGTTGTGCAGGGCCTAAGTCTTTCATATCAAAGAACTTAGACAAATATTTCTTCAAGTTGTTGATCATAGTTGCATCCTGTCCTACTATTAGCATATCATCCACATAGAGCAGAAGGATGATAAATTTTCCATCGGGGAACTTCTTCAAGTACACACAATGATCTGCAGTTGTTCTTTTGTATTGATGTTTCAGCATGAATGAGTCGAACTTTTTGTACCATTGCCTTGGGGCTTGTTTGAGACCGTAGAAACTCTTCCTTAACTTGCAAACGAGATGCTCTTTCTTTGGGATTCGGAAACCATCGGGCTGCTCCATGTATATTTCTTCCTCCAAATCACCATGTAGAAAAACTGTTTTCACGTCCATCTGCTCAAGTTCAAGATCCATACTTGCCACCAATCCGAGAACCACTCGGATAGACATCATCTTCACAACCGGCGAAAAAATCTCATCAAAGTCGATTCCTTCCTTCTGTTGGAAACCTTTGACTACGAGCCTTGCCTTGTACTTCACGATATTTCCGCTAGCATCTTTCTTGAGCTTGAAGACCCATTTGTTCTTCAAGGCCTTCTTTCCCGGAGGAAGTTTCACCAACTCATATGTTTGATTCTTTTGTCAAGAATTCATTTCTTCCTCCATGGCCTGTCGCCAATTGGATTTTTCACGATGAGATTGAGCTTCTTGAAAGCTCTCTGGCTCCCTCTCGCTGGTAAGAAGGATCCATTCTGTTGGCGAGTATGACCTTTGAGGGATTAACCCTCGTGCAGAACGTCGAACTTGATTCTTTCCAGTTGCGTCTTGGGGTGAATGCTCCCCCTGCTCAAGAATTTCTTCGTTTTGATCATCATCAACATCTGCCGGATCAATGTTTTCTTGTTCATCATGGACATTATCATGAAGTTCCTCGTTGTTGAGAGGAATGTGTGGTGATTTAGGGACATCATCTGGAGCATGATAACTTCGTTGCTTGTTGACTGTTGGAGCACACTCATGAAACTGGTTTTCATGGAACACGACGTCTCTACTTCGAATCACTTTCTTCATTTCGGGATCCCACAGCCTGTATCCGAACTCTTGATCTCCATAGCCGATAAAGATACACGGAGTTGATCTGAGATCAAGCTTCTGCCTCAACTCCTTGGATACATGCACAAATGCCTTGCACCCGAACACTTTCAAGTGAGAATATGAAATATCTTTCCCAGACCATATCTTTTCTGGAACTTCAAAGTTCAATGGGACTGAAGGTGACCTGTTTATAAGATAACAAGCTGTCAGAACAGCTTCGCCCCAAAATGGCTTTGGCAGTTTAGCCATACTGAGCATGCATCGGACTTTCTCAACAATAGTGCGGTTCATTCTTTTAGCTACACCGTTATGTTGTGGTGTTCGTGGCACCGTTTTCTCATGTCTGATCCCATGTTCAGCACAATATGCAAAAAACTCCCGGGAAGTGTACTCGCCTCCATTGTCGGATCGGAGGCATTTCAGCTTCTTTCCAGTCTCCCTTTCTACCATAGCATGGAATGTCTTGAAACGACCGAATACTTGATCCTTCGATTTGAGACAATAAGCCCAAACCTTCCGTGATGCGTCGTCGATGAATGTCACGAAGTATTTGCTACCACCAAGAGATTCTTCTTCAATGGGTCCACACACGTCAGAGTGGACAAGGCTCAGCAACTCAGAACGATTCTTTCTGGTGGAACTGAAAGAAACTTTATGTTGTTTCCCGAATAAACAGTGATCACAGGGATCCAAATTTACGTCTTTATCTATTGAGATGGCTTCTTTCTTTGCAAGAGTCGTCAATCCCTTCAGACTCATGTGGCCCAATCGTCTATGCCACAAGTTTGGCGATGTCTCTTCTTTAACTGCATTGAGACTCGGTCGATACAACTTTACATTGGTTTTGTAAAGAGTACCACAAATATGTCCTCTAGCAATAACCATAGAGCCTTTGGACAGCTTCCACGTACCATCCTTGAACAGATTTCCATACCCCTGTCGATCCAGAGCTACTCCTGAGATCAGATTCAATCTCAGATCCGGAACATGACGAACCTCTTTCAACACAAGTGAGCTTCCATTGCTGGTTTTTATGTGCACATCACCAATGCCAACAATGCTCGAGAAACTGGTGTTTCCCATCTTCACAACGCCGTGGTCTCCAGATTTATAAGTACTGAACAAATTCCGGTGTGGAGTGGCATGGAATGATGCAGCAGTATCAATCACCCACTCAATATCATTTGTGCCCACGTGTAGGCATGCTTCCTCTCCGCATGTAACAAGTGCAATGTCTGGTGACACGGTGACCATGGTCTCACCATCTTCCTTGCTCGAACTCTGGTTAGTTTGAGGCTGCTCCCGTTTAAGCTTTCGACACTCCACCTTCTTGTGGCCATAATTGTCACAATAGTTACAATAGCCCTCGAACCAAGTGTTGGTATCGACGGACTTTCCCCGATCTCGTGATCTCCCTCGAACTTGAGATCTTCCTCTACTTTGACCTCGATCTTTACCTTTGCCTTGGCCTCTTCCTCTACCTCCGCTTCTACCCCCGTTGCATCCACTATTTTCAGAAACAATGGCATATGATTGATCTACCCCGGCTTCTTTTCTTCGCGATTCCTCGTTTATTAAGGCGTCCGTGACCATCTGCATGGTCACCTTACCATTGGGGGCGGAATTACTGAGAGTGACGACAAGAGTCTCCCAGCTATCAGGTAGAGAACTAAGGAGCAAGATTGCTTGCTCCTCATCTTTGAGAACCCATTCGGCTGCACTTAGCTGGTTCACGAGATCTTGGAACTGACTTGTGTGTTCTGTGACAGAGGTACCGCTACGTAGCTTGGGATTTACCAATCGCCTCATCAACAATGTTTTATTTCGAGCCGTTTTTGCTTGGTACATGCTCCCATGCTTTTCCCAAAGTTTGTAAGCACTTGTTTCCTGCGCGACATGATGGAATACACTATGGTCAATCCACTGTCGAATTTGTGCGACCGTTTTCCTATTCATTCTTGCCCATTCTTCGTCTGTCTTCTTGTCAGGTTTGGCACCTTTAGTTTCGAGTGGCTCGGCTAAATCCTTCAAATTTAACAAGTCCTCCATACGAGGTTTCCACATGTTATAATTTGAGGATTTTAGCGGAATCATGGTATCCGATGATGATTTCTCCATGATAAAGTGCACCTAATCTGCTTGTACTGGACTGTCGAAGCAGAATTAGGCAAAACGGGACTCACGGTTGAATCCAGAATGGTCGAAAACTTAGGGAACCGGTCTGACCAATCTGAAAACCGGACAAAAACAGAGTGAACCGGGCTGCACTAATTCAAACCGAACCGGGCCGGTTTAATCACTGGCTGGTTGAAAGAGTCAACAAAAGGATGATGTGGCAATTGGACTTTGACCAGATCTGGTTCTGGTCAAACGGGTTGGTCTGGACAAAACGGGTTGGTCGGATCGGGTTTCTCCGGTCGTCTTCTCCGGCGAGCTGGTGGCCGGAAGGTGGCGGAGCAGCGGCGACGATGGTGGACAAGGAAACTTTGACTGGTCTTTTGGAGGTCTTCCGGTGGTCGAAAAATTCCGAAAAATATATATTCGGAATCCTCGGAACGAGATCTTTCTAATGGTATACTCAGAGCACAATTTTGGGACAAAACATTTTTGACTGAAAATTTTACGAAACTTTAAAAGATTGGCCTGCAAGATTAACCAAGCTCTTGATACCACTTGTTAGGATTAGAAAAGTCTTCTATTCATAACCGGAACAGAATTACAATAGGAGAAGCAACTCTCACACTCAACTATTACAAAAAACCAATCCTAAACTGAATACCTATATCTCACTCAAGTGTTTTCCTTACTGTTTTTCTCTCTTGCTCTTGGTGATGCTACAAATGATAGAAGGCTTCCCTATTTATAGGGATGAAATGAACCTATTGATGTCATTTGTGACTCAAGCAAGCACTTGACAATTTGCCAAATACAAGGAAGATGTTTTCTTCCTTAAAACAAGGAATATGTTTTCTTCCTCAAAACAAGGGAAATGTTTTCTTCCTTAAAATGAGGGAGATGTTTCTTTCCTCAAATTATGGGATGGACCCAACATTGGCCAACTATTACCTTCTATTTAATATATGTGTTATATCATCAAAATCACTATAAGCAATTGCATAAAATAAGATTTAATGAGTATTGATGTGTTCTCGCTTTTAAATTTAAACAAGACTCAACGTATTTCCCTCAAATAATCATCAGATTCTAAGGAGTACTAGAATTGTTCGGGCTTTACAGAGTTGTAACAATAGAATATCTTACTTTTCTTCCAAAATAATATTTTTCTATTTTGAATTATATTCTATAGTAAGTGAACAATTTACTTTAAGAAAAAAAAGGGATTTTTATTTATATGTACCAGCGAAACAAAAAATATAATTTACATTTATATAATTTAATCTTTTGTTTCATGGTCCCTTTTTATTTCACTGCCCTTATATCAGCTAAATCCAAAGAATGTTCCCCTAACTTTATTTTGGGTTCTCTAAACAACGATATTTTAGGGGTAGTATCGTTAAGATCTACCTCAATACAAGTACTAAATTAGAGGATGCATCGTTAAGATTTTCCTCCTCCTGTATTGCATTTCCTTTCAGTCTTTTCTTTTATAAAATCCGTGGTTTCAGCAAAAAGAAAAAAGAAAAAAAAAACTAAATCCAAAGAAAAATCAAAATCTTTCAACTTTAATTCTCTCTCATCCATAGCAATTTCAGAACCCAAGACTCCTATCACTTGTTCTTGTACTCTAATCTTGTTCCTTGTGTCCTAAATTTTTTTCATTCCCAATTCTTATAACTATTATGATGGCTCAATAATATAGAGTAGGAGAATAAATATGTAACAACAACAATAAAAGAAAACTCAAATCCGAAATAAAAAGAGAGAATTTCTAACCATCAAAAAACAAAACAAAAAGGAAATTAGATCCCATTAGAGATGAAGAAACAATAATTAATTTCTTTACAGATTCAATGTATAAATAGTGTATAAGTAGAGTATAATAGTGTATAAATGTGCGTATACATCTTTTATACATAAATATATAATGTATATACACTACGTATATGTGCATTCACAGTGTATATATATCCCTAAATCATGCAAGTTTTAGTAAGTAAAACAATAATGCACAAATTTACTATGAAAACAATCTAATAGCCAAGATATTACAATTCAAACTATAGTGTTATGAAGTCAGAGTTCTAATCTTAAAAAAAACTCTTGATCAATATAATTTAGTTGGATTCCTCTTCATTTGTTATATATGTATGTGTGTATATACACACATTTGTGTCCCCTTGCTTCTTACCCTATCTAAATAGTTAAAATTCATAAATACCTTCTCAACAATCATATATAACAAGCCATATCAAAAGTTGATTAAGCTATACGAATAAACTCATAACATTATTTATGTTCATTATTTTAATAAATTATAATAAAATTTTCAATAAGTTAAAATTTGAACATAAGTTTCATATGTCATAAATAAACTCAAATCATCAATTTGCCAAAACAATAACAATTTTAACACATCCATTTTGCAAAAATAATGGTGGTATGTCATTGTTTTCAAGCTTCTCCATTAACAACACCTAATTATTTTCATGCTTTTCAACCATCATGAATATATTGTCTCATGTAACGCAAAACAAAACCAATTCAAATTTGGTATCAATGGATAAAAATATCTTATAATCTCAGAGAAGAAGAAGAAGAAGAAGAAGAAGAAGAAGAAGAAGAAGAAGAAGCAGAAGGACTAGAAGAAAAAGGAGGAGAAGGAGCAGAAGGGGGAGAAGAAAGAGCAGAAGAAGGGGGAGAAGAAGGAGGAGAAGGAAAAGAAAAAGCAGAAGAAGAAGGAGGAGGAGAAGGAGAAGGATGAGGAGGAGAAGAAGGAGGAGAAGGATGAGGAGGAGAAGAAGGAGAACACCTAATTATTTTCATGTTTTTCACCCATCATGAATATATTGTCTCATGTAAAGAGAAACAAAACCAATTCAAATTTGGTATCAATAGATAAAAATATCTGATAATCTCAAATCTCAGAGGAGGAGAAGAAGAAGCAGAAGAAGAAGAAGAAGAAGAAGAAGAAGAAGAAGAAGAAGAAGAAGAAGAAGAAGAAGAAGAAGAAGCAGAAGCAGAAGAAGCAGAAGGAGGAGAAGGAGCAGAAGGGGGAGAAGAAAGAGGAGAAGAAGGGGGAGAAGAAGGAGGAGAAGGAAAAGAAAAAGCAGAAGAAGAAGGATGAGGAGGAGAAGAAGGAGGAGAAGGATTAGGAGGAGAAGAAGGAGAACACCAAATTATTTTCATGTTTTTCACCCATCATGAATATATTGTCTCATGTAAAGAGAAACAAAACCAATTCAAATTTGGTATCAATAGATAAAAATATCTGATAATCTCAAATCTCAGAGGAGGAGAAGAAGAAGAAGAAGAAGAAGAAGAAGAAGAAGAAGAAGAAGAAGAAGAAGAAGAAGAAGAAGAAGAAGAAGAAGCAGAAGCAGAGAGCAGAAGGAGGAGAAGGAGCAGAGGGGGAAAAGAAAGAGGAGAAGAAGGAGGGGAAGAAGGAGGAGAAGGAAAAGAAAAAGCAGAAGAAGAAGGAGGAGGAGAAGGAGAAGGAGAAGAAGGAGAAAGAGGAGGAGAAGAAGCAGATGGAGAAGCAGGAGCAAAAGGAGGAGGAGGAGAAGAAGAAGAAGAAGAAGAAGAAGGGAGGCGAGGAGGAGGAGGAGGAGGAGAAGAAGGAGGAGGAGGAGGAGGAGGAGGAGGAGAAGGAGGAGGAGAATGAGAAGAAGGAAGAGGAGGAGAAGGAGCAGAGGGAGGAGAAGAAAAAAAAGAAGAATGGGGGGAGAAAAGGAGGAGGCGAAGAGAAGAGGAGGAGGAGGAGGAGAAGAAGAGAGAAGAAGAAGAAAGAAGAAGAAGAAGGAAGAAGAAGAAGAAGAAGAAAGAAGAAGAAGAAGAAGAGGAAGAAGGAAAAAGAAGAAGAAAGGAAAGAAGAAAGAAGAAGAAGAAAGAGAAGAATGGGGGAGAAGGAAGAGGAGAAGAGGAGGGAGGATGAGAAGAAAGAGAAAGGAAGAAGGAAGAGAAGAAGAGAAGAAGAAGAAGAAGAAGAAGAATGGGGGAGAAGGAAGAGGAGAAGAGGAGGAGGAGGAGAAGAAGAAGACGAAGAAGAAGAATGGGGGAAAAGAGAAGAAATGGGAGGAGAAGAGAAAAGGAGGAGGAGGAGGGAGGGAAGAGGGGGAGGAGGAGAGAGAAGAGAGAGAGAAGGAGAAGAGGAAGGAGGAAGAACGAAGGAGGGAGGAGGGGGATGAAATAAGAGCAAGGGGAGGAAGAAAGAAAGCAAGAGAAAGGAGGAGAAGGGGGAGGAGGAATAAGGAAGCAAAGAAGGAAAAAAGAAAGAAAAGGAAGAAGCAAGCAAGCAGCAGCAGCAGCAGCAAAGCAGATGGAAGAAGGAGGAAGATAAGGAAGAAGAGAAGAAAAGAAGGAGGAAGAGGAAGGAAGGAGGAAGGAGGAAGAAGAAGAAGGAGAAGAAGAGAAGAGGGAACAGGAAGAGAAGAAGAATGGGTAGATAAAGAAGAAAGAAGAAGGAGGAAGAAGAGGAGAAGAAGAGAAGAAGAGCAGCAAGCAGAGCAGCAGCAGAGCAAAGGAGGAGGGAGGAGCAGAAGCAGGAGGAGAAGAAGAAGGAGAATGAGAAGAAGAAGACAAGAAGGGAAGGAGGAGAAGAAGGAGAAAGAGAAGGAGAAGGAGAAGAAGAAGGAGAAGGTGAAGAAGAAGCAGAAGGAGGAGAAGCAGAAGAAGCAGAAGAAGAAGCAGCAGAAGAAGGAGGAGTAGAAGCAGAAGGAGGAGGAGGAGGAGAAGGAGAAGGAGGAGGAGGAGGAGAAGAAGAAGAAGAAGAAGAAGAAGAAGAAGAAGAAGAAGAAGAAGAAGAAGAAGAAGAAGAAGAAGAAGAAGAAGAAGAAGAAGAAGAAGAAGAAGAAGAAGAAGAGCATCCTTTTATCTAAAGTTTATTAATAGTGAGCACAAATTAAATAGTATATTAAAAATAGATACAAGTTAAATGACAGTGTCCAAATAAACATACTGTGAAGTTTTTACATTTTTTTGCATGGATTTCCCTTCAAAGGCGCGGTTCTTTAATTTTTGCCCTTTGCTTAAAAAAGTGGCTGAAAATATCCCAAGGTTCTGGGTTCGAACTCCCGCACGGTAAAAAAGAAAATCGCAATGCAAGGTTTTCATGAAAATTTTACCTTACAAGGCATAATTTGCCTTCAAAGTCTACCATAAGGCAGAGTTTGCCTAGTTATGAATTTTTTTTTACTCTGTAGAAATTCTATAAAAGTTCTGCCTTAAGGCCTAACTTTTGCTCGAATACACCTAATTTTACTACTAAATCTTCCTTGCAAAATCATTTTTTTTACTGAGCTGGGGTTCGAACCCAGAGCCTTTGAATATTTTAGGTGAAGGACAAAATTAAAGACCACCCCGAATAAGGGAAATCGTGCAAATTTCCCAAGTTTTTACAAGAAGAAAGTCACATATCACTGCCCAAAAAAACACATTTGATTATCACTTCATTCCTCACTTTACAAAAAGGAGCCAATTAATACTAATTATATCGGAAACTTAAGCAAAATATTGGGAAATTTTCAGTGTGTATTGCATCAAAACTGTACATGTATATATACAAGGAAAAAGAAGCATAAGGAACCTTTTATTCTCCTACACCTGTCCTATATCCTTTTGTCTATAGTGTAACTGAAAATATTCCTATACAATGTAGCAAGGCTATAAAAGGAAAGAAACTAAAAAATAGTATACTAGGTATTTTCTATTTTGGTATTTGCATTGTATCTTGGCTTTGGATCTTCAGTATATTCAGTTTGGGCTTGTGAGCAGTGTTGTTCCGCACTGGCCCATTTCTGTTCTTCAATGTTAACCCATTATCATTTAACAGCCCAAATGGAATAAAAACATTCCTTTCTTTTGTCGATACAAATGAAGCAAAGTTAACCATATTCTTCTTCATCATTGTTGAATCATTTCACTCAGATGTACTCGCATCAACACCCCCCTCCCCCAAAGTTGGAAAGGAGGGAACGAACACCCAACTTGCTAACTTGTGATTTATGAGAAGATCCTGGCAAAGGTTTCGTGAAAACATGTGCCAATTGAGAACGGCTAGGAATAAAATGGAGAGAGATCAAACCAGCCATGAATTGTTGTCGAACCAAATGGCAATCAAGATCGACATATTTGGTACGTTCGTGGAAGACGGGGTTTTTGGCGATGTGAATTGCAGCCTGACTGTTGGAGTGCAGAGGAATTGGGAATGATAGAGATATGGTGAGGTCGGACAGCAAACGAATAAGCCACATTAGCTCTGCAATAACTGGACTCATTGATCGATACTCTGCTTCTGCAGAGGAGAGGGAAATCAAAGACTGTTTCTTTGATTTCCATGAAATGGGAGACCCACCAAGACTGATAAAGAAACCACTAACTGGTCTACGGGAGTCGGGACATCCTCCCCAATCTGAATCGCAGAAAGCAAGGAGTTGGAAAGAAGAATTAGACTAGAAATGAAGACCAAAATTTAGTGTACCTGCTAAATATTGAAGAACATGAATGGCGGCTTAAAAATGGGGAACCCTAGGATTTTGCATGTACTGGCTTAATTGTTGAACAGAAAAGCTCAAGTCGGGTCGTGTATGAGTGAGGAAGTTCAATTTGCCGACAAACCTTCGATAATTAGTGGGACTTGGAAGCAACTCACCTTGATCAACATAGAGTTTAGTGGAAGGCTCAAAGGGTGATGGAGCTGGTTTCTTATGACGACAATCAAATTCATCTAACAATTCCAAGGTAAATTTCCTTTGAGTGATGATGAGTCCTTGTGATTCTCTTATAAATTCCATGCCTAGGAAAAAATTTATAAGACCTAAATCTTTGATGTGAAATTCTGAGTTGAGGAGCAATTTGAGTGAGGCAATCTCTGTGAGATCATTTCCAGTTAGCAAAATATCATCCCCGTATACTGCAACAAACCCCTGTACTAGACTTCTTGTAAAATAATGAATAGTCATTTAGGGAATTACAGTAACCTTTGAACTTGAGAGCCCCAATCAACCTCTCATACGACTGGTGTGAAGCTTGTTTGAGTCCATAGAGTGACCTCTTCGGTTTACATACTTGATTAGGCCTAGAAATAACCATTCCAGATGGAATTTTCATATATACTTCCTCTTGTAAAGAACCATGAAGAAAGGCATTGTCCACATCCAATTGGAAAAGTGACCAATCTTTTTTTATTGCGATAGCCAAAAGACACCTCACAGTGGTCATCTTGACCACTAGTGAGATGTCTCAGTGTAATCTATACCCTCTCTTTGTATATCACTTCGTATGACCAATCGTACCTTATATCTCTCAATAGTAGGCAAAACTACTTGGTTATCTTGGTTAGGATTATCAGGATTAGAATTGATAGGCATACGATCAGTAGATGGAGCAAGTGACTGCAAGTTGGTTGAAGGCTCTATAGGTGGAAATGACGTGTCTGTTGGCACAGGTCAGATAGGATTAGGGTCCTGGGTGCTAGGATCAGAGGAGTTATTTGTGGGATAGATTTGGGAGTCAGAGTCATTGTCACAAGTGTCATCATAAACTGGGAAATGTCCAACTGCGGAATCATTATATAGGGGTTCAATAAACTTAGTATGTGATTCTGTAGGAAAGGTGAAATCAAAAGGTGCGTCTGTTGGACAAGTAGGAACTGGAGTTGATGGACTGTGAAAAGGGAAAACATTTTCAAAGAACTTGACATTTCTAGAAACAAACACTTTATGAGTAAACAAATCCAAAAGCTTGTATCCCTGTTGGTGGAAAGGATAACCTATGAAGACACATTTTATGGCCCTGGGATCAAGTTTTGTTCTAAATTAGGATAGTGTAGCAGCATAACAAAGGCACCCAAAATTCCTTAATGAACTATAGGGTGGTGGCTTTGAGAACAGAACTTGGTAAGGTGACTGATGGTGAAGGACTCTTAAAGGTGTGATGTTGATTAAATGAGTAGCAGTCAGTAGACATTCACCCCAAAAAATCAGAGGGAGGTTAGATTGAAATAAAAGTGTTCTACATGTTTCTAATAGGTGTTTATGCTTCCTCTCAACAACTCCATTTTGTTGAGGGGTGGCTACACAACAAGTTTGATGTAGGATTCAATGGGATGAAAGAAAATCTAAGGTAGACAAACTGGTCCCTAATTCTTTAGCATTATCTGATCTAATGATTTTGACTTTTGTTTCAAATTGTCTTTCAACCATTGCTAAGAACTGTTTCAAAACATGAAAAGCATTGCTTTTAGTCTTAAGTAAATAGGTCCAGGTTGCCCTGCTAAAATCATCCATTATGGTTAGGAGATACTTGTGTCCACCATATGTAGTGACTTTATATGTACCCCAAGTGTCTATGTGAATGAGTTCAAATATGGAATTGGTTGTGATACTGCTATTAGGAAAAGGCAATTTGACTTGTCTTGCTTTGGCCCAAACATCACAGGGAAGAATAGAAGATAATGGAAAATTTGGTAAATTTTTCATACTAGAAATGGGCAAATGACACAGTCTTTGATGCCATAGGCTTACATTAGTAGCTATATTGCTTGAAATAGAAACAGACTCAAAAGGACAATTGCTCAAAATAGAAACAGACTCAGTACTATCATTAGATGACCTAGGACAAACAGACTTGGAATGGAAACTAGTTGCTGAAACTGATTATTCTTGACTTGAAGACTGGTAGGCTTGACTTATGTGTTAGGCTTGATAGGACTGGACTTGAGAATGTATAGACCATCTTTAACCTCCCCAGGGATTATTGGCCTCTTCATAGAAGGCCCCTGAAAAATTGCAGCAGTAGAACAAAAAATTAAGAAGCATGAAAATTGAATAGTGCACTTATGGATAGAAAGTAAATTGAATTTGAAATCAGGAACATAGAGCACATTGTGTAATGTTAAATCTAGGAAAATAGCTACATGACCTCTGTGAGTGACTTTGAGTTTATGTGAATTAGTTAGGTTTATATACACAACAGTAGTTACTTTGAGTTTATGTGAATTAGGTAGGTTTATATACACAACAGTAGTTAAAGATGTCAAGTTAGACAATAGAGGCAGGTCAGAGGTCATGTGCTCTGAAGCACCTCAGTCAAGTATCCAAGAATTAGGATCAGTGTGAGACAAGAAAGAGTGAGCAATAGGATTAAAATTAGGCTTAATTATACCAGTACAATTGGCAGACACAGTGGCCTCAGAACTGTCACGCCCCGAACACTGGCCTGAACGTAACATGGAACTCGGTGCCTGACTGCATGTGACTGAGCGAACCACATGGCTTGCTGAATCATCATGATACATAACATAAGCGGAATATAACGTGAATGCATGATGAGCCTTTATAAAACGTAGTAAACCATAATACTTAATGAAAATACTTGTTTAAACATGAGTGCGGAAATAACATGAATGAGCCAAAATGGATATACGACTCCGAATGTCTGACATGACATAACTGACTTGTCTAGTCTATGAAACCTCTATCATGAGTCTGACTGGAAAACATACTTGCTGGGACAAGGCCCCTAGCATACCTTAGATGCATAACTAAGCACAAAACAAAAGTTGACTAAACCCCGAATGAAATGGGGCTCACCAATAAGCTGATACGAATGATGTCTTACTGAGCAGATGTGTCGTCCTGTATATCAGTACCTGCATCGTGAAATGCAGGCCCCCGAACAATAAAAGGGGACGTCAGCACATTGAATGTACTGGTATGTAAAGCAACTGAAAGAAATAACATGGGACAAGGAATAGCATGATAAGAACTGAAACTGAAAACCTGGACATGAACATGAGCACATATATACATAACATAAGTAAAACATGATAAGTAGGGAGAGCATTTCATAAACCGACAACATGATATCACCACGTGGGTACGTGGAGTCTGGTACCTCGCCGGACCAGTAGAGCCCCTATACTTTGCCAGGGTATAAGGTGGTAACGTGCTTGATGGATCCATTCAGTGTAAAATTAAGGTATCGTCCTAACTGGGCAGAGCGATCCTTGTCATATGGTGGCTACATAGTTTCAGGCTATCTGATCCTTCTCGGTAATTCGTGCAACTCCCAAAAACATGAACATAATATAGTTGGCTAAGAAGCCCATGATTTTCGTGAATTAACTTGTACTTGTCTTGTAATCATGATTTCACGAAATAACTTGTAAACATGGTTTCATGAAATAACTTGTAGACATGGTTTCATGAAATAACTTGTAAATATGGTTTCATGAAATAACTTGTAAATATGGTTTCATGAAATAACTTGTATTTAGTATGTATGTATCTTGTATCATAGCATGAAAGTAATTATATAATATAGTTGCATGAAAACTTGTAGACATGTAGGATATTCATGAAACAATCATTCTTAGTCAAAAACATGCATGCAAGAACCCGTGGAATACAAGGTATGGGTTTTCATAGATTACAGACGGATTCTCAATAATCATAAAAAAATATTAAGAATTCAATGATGGAATTATAACAATTCATACATAATATAATCATGGACATGAACCTAGGGTTATCATGAGCATGGTATAGAAACCCTAGTTTTTAGTAGAGAATCATAATTTTATGGATTATGAGGCGTGGGGAAAAACAATGATGTTCCCACACGTAGATAGTAACTCTACATACCTGGTAATGCTCCAAACTTGAATTAAAGATTTGAACTTGAAGAAGATTTCCAAAATCTTGGTTCTTGAACCTTGAGATGGGTTTTCTTGAAAACCCTAGTTTTATGAACAATAATTTCTTGCTTAGATTATAAGGATATATTTTAGAATTGACTTGGAATGATTAGAATAGGCTTACCTTAATGTTCTTGATGATGGGAGAGAATATAAGGTCGTTCTAGGGCTTGGGCGTGTGAAGAATGAAGTGAAAAAGCCTTAGAACGAAGTTTTAAAACTACTTTCGGACCTATTTTACGCCCCATTTTACGTCCCGTATAATTTGTACGGACCGTATATCATACCGTAAAACCATTCCAGTGATTTGGACTTTCTGGACCAATTTTACGACTGGAATATACGGCCCGTATAATTTTTACGGTCCGTATGTTCCATCGTATAATTTTTACGGTCCGTATGTTTCCACCGTAAATCGACAGAACACTGTTTAGTAAAACGGGCATAACTCTTTGTACATAGCTTTGTTCAAGACCCATAATATACCGTTGGAAATCTATTTCAAAGGGCTACAACTTTAATCTAGGAAGTTTTCCCAAATTCCAAATTAATAAAGGGGTTATGGTCGCTGGAAGTAAGACCTTCTATAAACTCACTTGAAAACATACCCCGTAGAGTGGCTTTCAACTTTGCTTTGCCCAAAGACTCTTCTCATGTCTTGATTGGGTTTCAAACACCATTTATACACTACTCAAATTGGGTTCATTATACCCCCCGTCTTATGAGTCAAATCTTAACCCGAATGCACAAGGTGTTACAATATCTCCCCCTTGGGATCAGTCGTCCTCGAATGATGGGTCATGGTTAAGGATATGGCTGGACATAACTTGAATATATGAACGTGAAGAAACATGACATGGAACCTGGAAAACTGACATGACATAAAACATAAGAACTTGACATGGTTACGTGGGAACATGGTCATGGATCATGAGAACTGAATGCGTGATTACGTGGAAACATGGTACTGAAGCATGAGACATGAAACATAAGCGTTGGATACATGACATGAGTGCGAAACATGACATGAATAGAGAATACATGAACTTGAACGTGAAACGTGAGGTATGAATACATAAGGGACATGACATGAATACTAAAGGTATTTACCTTGAAGTCTATCTGCTTGCTCTTCAAACAAGTGAGGATATCTAGATTTCATGTCTTCTTCGGCTTCCCATGTAGCCTCTTCAACTTTCTGGCTCCTCCATAAGACCTTTACCGAGGCTACTTCCTTAGTTCTCAACTTGCGAACTTGACGATCAAGAATGGCTATGGGGATCTCCTCATAAGTCAACCCTTCCTTAACTGTTATAGTATCAGCAGGAACAACCAACGATGGGTCTCCTACACACTTCCTCAACATGGACACATGAAACACGGGATGTACGACCGCCAAATCTTGTGGCAACTCAAGTTCATAAGCCACTAGACCGACCTTTCATAGAATTCTGTAAGGTCCAATATATCTGGGACTTATCTTCCCTTTCTTCCCAAATCTCATAACACCCTTCATGGGTGAGACTTTAAGGAATACCCAATCATTAACTTGAAACTCTAAGTCCCTTCGCCTCACATCTGTGTAAGACTTCTGGAGACTCTGAGCCGTTTTCAAACGCTCCTGTATTAACTTGACTTTCTCCATAGCCTGATAAACCAAATCTGGTCCTAACAATTCTGCTTCACCAACTTCGAACCAACCAATTGGTGATCTGCACCTTCGCCCATACAGAGCTTCAAATGGTGCCATCCCAATACTAGCATGATAACTGTTATTATAAGAAAACTCAATGAGAGGCAAGTGATCATCCCAATTACCTTTGAAATCCAAGACGAATGCTCTCAACATATCCTCCAGAGTCTGAATAGTACGCTCTGCCTGGCCATCCGTTTGTGGATGAAAAGCTGTGTTGAGGTTCACTTTGGTACCCAATCCTTTCTGAAAGGATTTCCAGAAGTTCGCTGTGAACTGAGCACCACGATCTAAAATAATGGACACTGGTGTCCCATGCAATATGACAATCTCATTAACATACATCTTGGAATAATCTTCTGCTGAATCTGTGGTCTTGACTGGCAAAAAGGGCGCCGACTTGGTAAGTCTGCCAACGATCACCCAAATAGAGTCATGTTTCCTGGCTGAATGAGGTAGACCTGATACAAAATCCATATTGATCATTTCCCATTTCCAGACAGGAATATCAATATTCTGAGCCAAGCCACCAGGCCTCTGGTGTTCGGCTTTCACTTGCTGACAATTCGGACACTCAGCTATGAACTCTGCTACATTCTTTTTCATATCATTCCACCAATAAATCTCCTTAAGATCATGGTACATCTTAGTGGAACCTGGGTGAATGGAATACCTAGATTTGTGAGCTTCTGACATGATTCGTTCTCTGAGCCCATCTACATCTGGAACGCATAATCTGCCTCGATATCTCAAGGTATCATTATCTCCCCCTTGTTCAAAAGCTAAGGCCTTATGTTCGTGAATCCCCTCTTTCATCTGCAGCAAGTAGGAATCACCAAACCGCTTCTCTCTAACTTCGATGACTAAGGAGGAATAAGCCATGTTCTGGGCAACAACTCCACATACTTCGAAGCCTGAAAGTCGAATTCCTAGCTTGGATAAGCGGTGAACTTCTTTCACCATAGTTCTCTTGTTTTCCTAAATCATGAGTTGTACTTCCCATACTTGTTTTTTTTTTTTTTTGAGATACTTCCTATAATACGCATAGTACGGTTGTGCGCTAAGTCTTTCACTAGCACCTTAAAGGTTAGAGTCTTGTGCAATGGCACTACCCTTGTGACACATAACTGGGCATGATCTTATAGCTTTTCTGTGATCGCCTAATCGATAGTAATTGAACTTGACACGATTCGTTCGATGGTCATTCTACTCATTTCGGGTTAGGCATATTCCCTATGGAGACTATCTCATTATGCCAACTTAACTGAAATGAGGTTCTTCATATCTCATACTAACCCTTTCGGTCTTTAATTTTCTCACTGGACTTACTGGCAATTTATGCATCTCCCTCTTAGACCAAGGCTAGCATCTTATACTTGCAATTTCTTCTCTTTTGATGGGATCTAATTAACGTTCCTTATCTTCTGTAATTCCCTTGTACTCTACAAAACTGACGACTCTCATCTGAGCAATTTCTCATGGGGAAAAACTAAATTTACTTACATGAACGGGTTGCTACTATATTCATAACTGGCATACTCCATCTTAATGACTTTACTCTGCTCATTGTAAATTATCTTAGGTCAACCCCTTTTGACAACTCTTAAAGGATATTCTTCTGTAGTTTGCTCTCTTACGGCTTAGCTGATTTCTTCTTCCACTAATCACTCTACTCTGAACTTAACTTAAGCACTTGGTTTCTAACACACATTCGGATGTATCCGAACTGTCACCCACTTAAGGTGTTCATCTGAATAGGAAATCAAATCATATTTCTCAAAGTCTGCCGTACTCGTAACTTAGTCAAATCTTATCATTACTGTTGACATGGCTTTTCCAGACATATTACGAACTTATATCTCATTCTCCTTCTATTTCTAGGAAAATTTTGGCAGAGTTTCCCCTGTATTTCTTACTATCCCAAAACCTACACGCAGGAAATACCAACAATGCCTCACAAGGCCAGCATATATACATATATATCATATCATATCATAGCCACATAGGGCTCCCAATTTCAACAACAGTATAAAAATGATGAACTTACCTCATATGTCCAAATCAAACTATACCTGTTACACTTTCCTGTTTATTTTCCCTTTCAATCTTTAACTGCAGATGGAGTGGGTCCTGATGAGCAACTGTAGAATACTGTCTGCCTCCACCTTCCTGAGATCCTCCATGATTTACGTTTCCGGTAGACTTAGCACCTTTTCTAATTTCTCTTTTATCCTCTTCCTGCTGTCTCTCATTCTCCTTTCTTAGGAACATCATTATCATTCATCTTACCATTCATTCTACTACACCCCTTCTCGGGCAACTTACATTGTATTCAACTTTGAATAGCACTTGGAGTCTCATTCGTTACCAGTAAGCACTGCACAATTGTACCCCCTATGGGTAAACATCCTTACCTGGACCTTGAATTACCTGTTCATCTCCTGCACATTCGAAAAGTACGTAATTCGATTGGAAGAGAAGGTTACTTATTACTCTAAGACATGGCACGATCTAGAGTAGAAAGAGATGAGACAATCCTGAATGTCTTGGTGGTCAACTGTTTATATGTGTGGGGCCCTCACACATATAAAAGAGACCCCACTGGACACGGTTTCATAGACTCCCTAAAGATCCTTGAACCAAGGCTCTGATACCAAGCTTTGTCACGCCCCGAACCATGGCCTGGACGTAACATGGAACTCGGTGCCTGACTGCATGTGACCGAGCGAACCACATGGCTTGCTGAATCATCATGATACATAACATAAGCGGAATATAACGTGAATGCATGATGAGCCTTTATAAAATGTAGTAAATCATAATACTTAATGAAAATACTTGTTTAAACATGAGTACGGAAATAACATGAATGAGCCAAAATGGATATACGACTCCGAATGTCTGACATGACATAACTGACTTGTCTAGTCTATGAAACCTCTATCATGAGTCTGACTGGAAAACATACTTGCTGGGACAAGGCCCCTAGCATACCTTAGATGCATAACTAAGCACAAAACAAAAGTTGACTAAACCCCGAATGAGATGGGGCTCACCAATATGCTGATACGAATGATGTCTTACTGAGCAGATGTGTCGTCCTGTATATCAGTACCTGCATCGTGAAATGCAGGCCCCCGGGCAATTAAAGGGGACGTCAGCATATTGAATGTACTGGTATGTAAAGCAACTGAAAGAAATAACATGGGACAAGGAATAACATGATAAGAACTGAAACTGAAAACCTGGACATGAACATGAGCACATATATACATAACATAAGTAAAACATGATAAGTAGGGAGAGCATTTCATAAACCGACAACATGATATCACCACGTGGGTACGTGGAGTATGGTACCTCGCCGGACCAGCAGAGCCCCTATACCTTGCCAGGGTATAAGGTGGTAACGTGCCTGATGGATCCATTCAGTGTAAAATTAAGGTATCGTCCTAACTGGGCGGAGTGATCCTTGTCCTATGGTGGCTACATAGTTTCAGGCTATCTGAGTCTTCTCGGTAATTCGTGCAACTCCCAAAAACATGAACATAATATAGTTGGCTAAGAAGCCCATGATTTTCGTGAATTAACTTGTACTTGTCTTGTAATCATGATTTCACGAAATAACTTGTAAACATGGTTTCATGAAATAACTTGTAGACATGGTTTCATGAAATAACTTGTAAATATGGTTTCATGAAATAACTTGTAAATATGGTTTCATGAAATAACTTGTATTTAGTATGTATGTATCTTGTATCATAGCATGAAAGTAATTATATAATATAGTTGCATGAAAACTTGTAGACATGTAGGATATTCATGAAACAATCATTCTTAGTCAAAAACATGCATGCAAGAACCCATGGAATACAAGGTATGGGTTTTCATAGATTACAGACGGATTCTCAATAATCATAAAGAAATGTTAAGAACTCAATGATGGAATTATAACAATTCATACATAATATAATCATGGACATGAACCTAGGGTTATCATGAGCATGGTATAGAAACCCTAGTTTTTAGTAGAGAATCATAATTTTATGGATTATGAGGCGTGAGGAAGAACAATGATGTTCCCACACGTAGATAGTAACTCTACATACCTGGTAATGCTCCAAACTTGACTTAAAGATTTGAACTTGAAGAAGATTTCCAAAATCTTGGTTCTTGAACCTTGAGATGGGTTTTCTTGAAAACCCTAGTTTTATGAACAATGATTTCTTGCTTAGATTACAAGGATATATTTTAGAATTGACTTGGAATGATTAGAATAGGCTTACCTTAATGTTCTTGATGATGGGAGAGAATATAAGGTCGTTCTAGGGCTTGGGGGTGTGAAGAATGAAGTGAAAAAGCCTTAGAACGAAGTTTTAAAATTACTTTCGGACCCATTTTACGTCCCGTATAATTTGTACGGACCGTATATCATACCGTAAAACCATTCCAGTGATTTGGACTTTCTGGACCAATTTTACGACTGGAATATACGGCCCGTATAATTTTTACGGTTCGTATGTTCCACCGTATAATTTTTATGGTCCGTATGTTTCCACCGTAAATCGACAGAACACTGTTTAGTAAAACGAGCATAACTCTTTGTACATAGCTCTGTTCAAGACCCATAATATACCGTTGGAAATCTATTTCAAAGGGCTACAACTTTCATCTAGGAAGTTTTCCCAAATTCCAAATTAATAAAGGGGTTATGGTCGTTGGAAGTAAAACCTTATATAAACTCACTTGCAAACATACCCCGTAGAGTGGCTTTCAACTTTGCTTTGCCCAAAGACTCTTCTCATGTCTTGATTGGGTTTCAAACACCATTTATACACTACTCAAATTGGGTTCATTATACCCCCGTCTTATGAGTCAAATCTTAACCCGAATGCACAAGGTGTTACAAGAACCTTGATCACTTTGTTGTCCTCCATTCATTTCATGAAACATTTGACAAAGCTGGTGGTACTGATCAGGTGTAAACATCTTGCCCCCATTAAACACCTCCATAGCACTAAAACCTGAAGGATTAGCATTACCATAACCTCCACTGCTTGTAGTTCCACTCACTGATTTTCCATTATTGTTTGTATTGTGCTGATCATTATTGGTAAAATTGTGCTGAAACTTCTTAGATTTGGTGAATTAAAAATCTGGTGGATATCCTATTATCCTGTAACACTTCTCAACATTGTGAGTAGTCAATTTGCAGTTTGTGCAAAATAGTCCAGTTTTTGGTTTCTCAAAATTCGTTTCAAAGTAGGCCTAAACCTTCCTTGTGAAAACCTTTGATTTTGTGTAGATTTGTTAGACTTATGATTTGTATTTAAGAATGCTACCTCACTCATATGTGCAGAGATATGAACTTCTCTCTGCTTTTCATCTTGTATAAGCAGAGAGTAAGCATGTCCCACTGTGGGAAGAGGATCCTGCATCAAAATACTGCTTTTGACACCTGAGTAAATGTCATTGAGCCCCATCAAGAATTTTATGAGTCTACTGTCTTGGTGAGACTTGATAGTCTTCACCTTACCTCCACAGCTACAATTACAAGAGCAATGATCAAAGGTGTTAATGGCATCTAGCTCATCCCATAATTTCTTCACCTTAGTGAAGTAACCAGCTATGTCATCATTACCTTGCACTGCATCACTCAATTCCTTTTGTGACTGATAGAGTTGTGCAATCCCATTGCACTGACCAAATCTGGCTGCTAACTCCTTCCAAATTTCTTGTGCAGTCTTTGAGTAAAGAACTGATTCAGCTATGCTCTTGGAGAGCGAGTTGAGTATCCAAGAAATGACCATGTCATTGGCCCTACTCCATGCCTTGTACTAGGGTGAGCTTGGATTTGGAACTATGGTGTTAGCATCAATGAAAGTGAGCTTGTTCTTGGCTGAGAGGGATATCACAATGGCTCAGCTCCAACCAGCATAGCCTTTTACATCAAATACTGAGTTAACTAACTACATCCCTGGATAATCAGATGGGTGCAGATAGTGAGGATTGGAAGTGTCCACAGATGTGGTGTTCACAGTCTGCTGAGTTGTGTTTTCATCAGTTGGAGGCATGACGAATGAAGGATTGTGATTTGTGATGGATTAAGGAGTTTAGAAAGTTTGAAGATTGAAGTAGCAGATCAATGAGCACCTGGCTGCTTTGATACCATATCGCAAACTTAAGCAAAATATTGGGAAATTTTTTGTGTGTATTGCATCAAAACTGTACATGTATATATACAAGGAAAAAAGAAGCATAAGGAACCTTCTATTCTCCTACACCTGTCCTATATCCTTTTGTCTATAGTGTAACAGAAAATATTCCTATACAATGTAGCAAGGCTATAAAAGGAAAGAAACTAAAAAATAGTATACTAGGTATTTTCTATTTTGGTATTTGCATTGTATCTTGGCTTTGGATCTTCAGTATATTTCAGTTTGGGCTTGCACTATTATTCCGCACTGGCCCATTTTCATTGTGACCCATTACCATTTAACAACCCAAATGGAATAAAAACATTCCCTCCTTTTGTCGATACAAACAAAGCAAAGTCAACCATCTTCTTCGTCATCGTTGTTGAATCATTTTGCTTAGATGTACTCACATCAACAAATTACTAGTATAATTTTTCTTCACAAATTTACGCACACCTACTTAATTTTTGGTTTTCTTAACAAAAGTTTTAACAAATTTAGATTCTCATTAGGAATTTCCTCCTTCTTCTTCTTTCTTCGTCTCATTGCTTATTGTAATTGTATGGATATTGTTCCATTGAGTTTATATATATATTCTTAATAATTTGAATTAATTTGGCTGGATTTTTTTAAGAACACTACTGTTGAATCTATTAGCTTGAAAATCTCGTTGAAAAAGATAAAATTGATCTATTAATTGAAGGCTTAGGCTGAACCTAGGAATTGAAAATTAATGGGATGATATGAGAATTCAGGTTGTATATCAAATTTAAAATTATTTGGTGTTGATTTAGATGTTGGACCAATTTTGCAACAAAAATGTATTTGGCAATTTTTGTTACACAACTTGTAATGGTGACCCGTTAGGGTTTTATGATCAATTTTGGCGATTTGTCAGGATTTTCAGCTATAAATACTGAACATTTCTTGGCAATCCGTCTTGATGAATCACCATAACTTGTGGCGAATTTTTTTTAGCGATTCGTCAAAAGTTTGTGATCAAAATTCTGACGATCATCATAGCTTGTTGTTAAGGCAAATCTTGCCCAATATTAAAAAAAATCCTGACTCCCCGTCAGGAGTTTGCTCAAGATTCAAAATTAATCTGTCTATAGCAATTCTGAGGTAAAAAAAAAACACTTAAAAATATACTATATTTGTTTTCTTTTACTTGCCCAATTTATTAAAAATATATTTTTTCTTTATTTTTCCACTTTAACAAATCAGAAAAAAAAAATTATCATTAAGTAGCTATTTAACAAATTAAGTGAAGTACTGCAATCAAATTTAGATTTTTAAAATATCATTAATAAGTATAATTTAATATTTTAATTAAACAAACGCTTAATTTATAAAATGCACATTGAACAAGTAAAAGAAAAGGGAGGGAGTAGTTAAAATTTTGTGAAGAACATATACTACATCAAATTAAACAAAAAAAAGAACAAGAAAAATAGCAATTGGTGCTTCGTGACCCCTTTAGGTCCTAATTCCAGGCCCCTCTTTCAAACAGAAACAAAATGGTATAAGAAATTTTTCTCCGAGTTGAATTGCGCGTACACTTCTGTCAGAATTCGAACGGATTGATTTGGACAACTTGTTTTAAAGGAGTAGCTCTGAGGGAGAATTTTCATAATTGTTTTCATGTGAATGAAAATCGAAAATCAAAAATCATGCGAGATCAAGGTCTAAATATTAGTAAAAATAAAAATAATGCAAGGTAATTTCTTTTCATTTCCATATTAATAGTGGTGGGCAAAAGTAATTCCATATCTATTCTGAAACAAGATAACAGAAAATGTGAACAAATAATTGAGATACGTATAAACTAATGAGGGCATCTTCATTATAAAAGTAATGTTAAAAAGTGAGTAAGAAAAGTTACATCAATCATATTCATACCTTAGACAAACATTTAGGATATTATACATCTGTACCTTTCTCACATATTTTAATATTTCCGATTTCATTTTATGCCTAAAATCATACCTAACTGAATGAGACTTTTGGAAAGTTTCTGATCGCCAATTATTGAGTATCTAATCTAATAAGAAAATATGTAATGTTATTGAAATGTTTATTAAGTAGTTATACAGTATTTAATCAACTAATACACCTACAGAGTAAATTCTTTTTATTTGTTGTGGTTCCTCCAAGTGAATGTGATTCCTCTAAGTGATGATTAGTTACCTTAGTTACGTTAAAGTAAATACTTGAAATAATTTAAAATTTTGTTTACCTTGTTTACTTATTCACTTATTTTTATTTCTTATAAACCACTATAGAAATAATTTAAAATTTTGTTTGCCTCTCTTTTCCCTTCCGTGCATATCCTTTTTGGAGCAAACTGAAGAACTTATGCGAAATGTTAGATCACTGCTTATATATCGTATACGTTAGATGATAGTCTAATGTTATATCAGTTTCAAGGACTAATAGTCTGTTTGGCCAAGCTTATTTTTCAGCAAAAGTGCTTATTTTTTCAATAAGTGCTTATTTTTAAAAAGTAAGGTGTTTGACTAAGCTTTTGGGAGAAATTAAGTGCTTCTGGAGAGTAGCAAAAATAGTTTTTCAAAAGCTAAAAAAATAGTTTTTACCCAAAAACACTTTTTTGAAAAACACTTTTGAGAAAAATAGAAGTACTTTTTAAAATATTGGTCAAACTCTAATTGCTGCTCAAAAGTGTTTTTTAAATTAATGGTCAAACACAAACTGCTTTTGAAAAAAATACTTTTTTTTAAAAGAACTTTTGAAAAAAACACTTTTCGAAATAAACTGATTTTAGAAGCTTGGCCAAACAGGCTATAAATTTGTACAATTTTTTAAACTAGAAAAAAAATCTAAATAATAACCTAAAGAAAAATATTTGCATAAATCAATCAAATCGTATACCAATTTTTTTATTTTTTTAAAAAGGCTTTTCAAGTCTACCAGGTTAATCCGCAAGGTCCAAGTCAGTGAAGATTGCGACGTTTCAAGACAAATATTCTAGAACACGTGCTCCACCTCATCCCACGTTTATTGACTTTTGGGATTTGGATTGATTTCTCAAATTTGAAATAATATTGCTTAAACCATACATTTAAAGGTTGGTTCTATTGGATATTTATTGCTTCAATCATGAATTGTACTGTTACAAATCGTGTGAAAATGAAACTTGAAATAGGCACAATAGTAGAAGGCTAAGTCACTATATTCTAGCTATATACTCCCTCTTGTCTCAAATTATTTATCGTAGTTATTAAAAATAATTATTTCAAATTATTTATCATTTTAGAAGTTCAAGACACAATTAATTATTTTTTTTCATTTTATCTTTAGTAGAATTATGTCATTAATAGAGATGACACATAAATAGAGTAAATATTTATAGAGAGAGATTATAACTTAGACATAAATAAAGGTAAAATTAGTTCAAATACCCCTCATAACTAGTAGTATTTCTTAATTAAGGGGCCTATAAAAAAAAAACGAGAAATAATTTGAAACGAAAGGATTGGTGACATAGCTATGCCCGTTGCATTTTGCACCCCTAAGGTATGTCCTTTTTTGCGATTCGCACCCTGTCTTAATTTTTTTTATGATTCGCACCCTAATCTCTTTATGCTTTTGCAAAATAATGAAAACACTTTTTTTTTTAAATTTCCACAAGGGTAAAATTGAAAATATAAATAATAATAAAATAAATGGCACAAAACTAAGAAAAAGCTAAATAAGAAAATGAAGGCGCCTTGCTCTCAGCTTACACAGACATTGACACTTCATTTTCTTCTTCACCGTATGGTAAAGTTCAACTCACCTAAACATATTGGCATTAGTCCAGTGAGGCTGTTATGGGAAAGGTAAAGATCTGGGATTTCTCCTCTAAATTTCCCAAATGGTTTTGGGATTTGTTTAGTGAGTTTGTTGCGGTCTAAATGAACTGCTAATAAATTAGGGAGTTGATAAAGTGATGGCTAGATCATTTAAAAAAATGGTGGGATTGTTCCGGTCAATTGGATCTGAACCATAATCAGAGATCATCATTTTTATCTTTCTTAATTTTGTGTCATATATTTTTTTATTATTTGTATTTCCAATTTTGCCCTTGTGAAAATTTAAAAAAGAATGTTTTGCAAAAGCATAAAGAAGTTAGGGTGCGGATCATAAAAAAAAAAAAAAAAATATAATGCGAATCGCAAAAGAGGACATGGGATGTAAAATGCGGCGGACTCTGCTTCACTCACCACGTATTAACAAACTTTAAGAACATTTTGTAGATATCACCATATATGTCTTTGTCAAATTTAACTTTCATTTACTTGCAAATCTCCCCCTCTCGACACCATTATTAATTCAACTATCTTTCTATTGAAGATTGAGACCCTTTTGATAAATTTTCCATCTCTTTTAAAATATATTCATACTTAGTTTGATAATAACATGTTTCGTCAAATTTTTGGGAAGTCAAAAGTGGTTATCTTTTTAATTTTTTTTAAAAAAAACTTATTTTAGAGAGTTGAAGTGTTTGGCCAAGCTATTAAGAAAAATTTAGTGCTTTTAGATAGTACAAGTTGTTTTTCAGATAGATTCACCCTAAAAGCACACACAAATTGTTGCTCTAATATTAGCAAAAACACACTTCAAATTAACTAATCAAATACAAATTGCTACTCTCCAAAAAGACTTATGATGAAGATACTTTTCAAAATAAGCAAATCTTGAAAGTTTGTAGTTTGAACAAACAAGCTATAGAACCCGTTTGGATTGACTTATAAGTTGCTTATAAACTGTTTTCAGTTTTTTTGAGTGTTTGGCTGGCCAGCTTAAAGTCATTTTGTGCTTAAAATAAGCTCAAAAAAATAATTGGACCCATTTGACTTAGCTTATCTAAAGCAGCTTATAAGCCAAAAAAAAATAAGTTAGACTACCCCAACTTATTTTTTTTAGCTTATAAACTGTTTGCAGCTTATAGGCATAAACCCATCCAAACAGGCTCATAGGCTCATAGTCATCAATATGTGCAAATAGTAATGGTTTAGCCATTAGTTTTTGAAGATACCGAGATTCAGTATTATAGCACCGGTGAAATATTGAAAAACTTGTTTCAAGAGTATTTCAAATGAATAATGACTTCACTTTAAATTTTCATCAATTTTTTTCTAAGTAAAAATGATCTTAAAACAATTATGTAAATTTGAAAATACTTTTTCTCAATTCTGCAAATACTCGATTTTTTTATTTACCTTGAAGGAAATACTCTCCAAACGCTTGCTGGAGACACTTCATGAGACTTCATTTTTAATTTAGCATTGAAATTTGAGTGAAAATATTTTCACCCCTCAATTTTGCTTTAAAAATCAAACTGCCCTTCAACTTTAAACATTAGACATTCTCCCCCTTTATCCTATTGACTTTTTTAAATGCCTATTTTACCCTTACATTATCAGCTTTTGTCTACTTTATTTACTTCTTTCAAATCATGATATTTTCCTTCTTTTTAATCTATATAACAAATTTCCTATAAAAAATAAATATTGTCTTCTGGGCAAAAAAAAAAAAAGCGAGAATACTAATTGAGTATATAAGTTAATAATGTTCTATAATAAAATAAATTAGCAAATAAGAAAATTAATTTTTTTTAATAATTATCAAAACTCGAATAACTATTTATACAAGTGAAAACAACATGTAATAATAACTTTATACATATATTTCAATGGAGGTAATACAAAAAAGATTATCAAAAATAGAAACAAATTTTTAAAAAATATTTATTTATATTGTAAATGAATTTTAAATTATAATTTAAGAAATATTTCATTAATGACAACCAAAACTTGTTTATTTATATAGACAATAAAGAATAAGAGAAAAGTGAAACTTAAATATACACACACATTCATGTACATACATATATACATACTTAATGCATCTCATATTGATATAACAATCTTAAAAAATAGCATTAGATTTGTGAGAAATTCCTAAAAGTATTATTATATACTTATAATGTATGAACTTAAATAAGAATCTTTAAATACATATGTTAAAAAAATATATTATATATATTATAAAAATATATTACATAAATGGAGTGTTGAAAATAACAAGGGCAAAATAGATATTGCATAGGATAAAGGGGGAGAATGTCTATTGTTCAAAGTTTGAGGGGGGGTTTAATTTTTAAAGCAAAGCTGGGTGAAAATGATTTTAACCCATTCAAATTTTGCCACTAGGGCGTAGCAGATGTCCATATAGTAGTACTATTTTACACCAAACTTTGGCCAAGGTGTATTTGATTTTTCTAGAGTTGAACTTATTAGATTATTTTATGCATAATTAGGATTGGGGAGACCTTCCTTGTCCATTAACTTAGCCATTTTTAAAGAACCTAAAAGAATTAAAAAGGTCTAGAATTGGATTAAGTCAAGAGATAAATTAGTGAAAATCTTGAAAAAATGTTAGACATACGTATCCATCTTTATCCATCTCTCTCGAGTCCTTATCCAATGCACCCTTATTTATAAATCTCATCTGTTACAAGAACATTAGTCTCTTAAGAGTATTGATTGACACAAACTAAGCACCAACATATACGTGGGAAGATCTGTTTATGATATAGTTCAAGAAAGGATCATCTCATTTACTGATTCTGAACGCTGTGTAACATCATTTGCAACCAACCTCCACCATAGTTGAACTCAAAGCCTTATATAGATGGAAATTTCATCCCTTCAATTCCCAAATTCCGATTTCTTACTTGACCAATTTCGAATATGGGAAATTGAATCCGAGCTGAATGATCATAGTCATCAGATACCACGAAGTTCATCATCCTCAGAGACTATTAATTCCTCAAAAGGAAGTAACGACGAAGAGGTGACATCATATTCCATCAAGAGAAAAGACGCAAACCACAAAGAAGAAAAAGATGAAGAAAAGCATTATATAGGAGTTAGAAAGAGGCCATGGGGGAAATATGCAGCAGAAATAAGGGATTCAACAAGAAATGGAATTAGGGTATGGCTGGGGACATTTGATACTGCTGAAGAAGCTGCTTTAGCTTATGATCAAGCTGCATTTTCAATGCGTGGTCCTTTAGCACTTCTCAATTTTCCAATGGAAAAAGTCCAAAAATCACTAGAAAATATTAAAATTTTTAGCCACGATGGCTTGTCTCCAGCAGCTGCTTTGAAGGAAACACATAAACTGAGAATGAAAAATGTGAAGAGATGGAGAAATAAGAAGAAGAAGAAAACAGTTCTGGTTTTTGAAGACTTGGGTACTGACTTGTTAGAAGAACTTTTAATAAATTCTGAAAATATTGCTTCTACTTAATAGTTAATAGTAGAAGTAAATTTGCTTTCTCTGTTTTTTTCCCCACTTTTTGTGGTGCAGAACATGCGTTGTAATTATATACTTACAAGCAGTGACGGAGCAAGAATTTTAATAAAAGGGGTTCAAAAATATAAAGAAGCAGACAAACGAAGAAGCCAAGAAAGTTCAACGTCTACGCTATATACATAAAAAAAAAAAAATTACCTTATATATACAGTGATGACCAGTGTAATATTTTGCCGAAGGGGATTCGAATGAACCCCCTTAGCCCTTAGCTGGCTCCGCCCCGCTAACAAGTTACATAAAGTATAAACCAAAAAAATTCACAATAGCCTGCATGCCTTATTTTTGTAGATATTATTTCTAAATTTCAATGAGTGGAGTATCTTTTTTTTCACTGTACGTAGTTTATTGTTTGTGCCCATAATTCTCGACATGATGCACTTTTCTGTCTTTCCTACTCTGCGTCCAATAAGGAATTAATTGAGGATGAGTGCCCTATTTTTCCTATTTATCCCTTCTATAGTGAATAGAGCTGTTAAAAAACTAATCTTTTATTATGATATTGTTTTCACTGGAAGAGCTAAAAATATTTCGTATTTTACTATGATTTTCTCGTTAAATTTCTATATATTTTAAAAAATTATAGTTTCTAGTGTTATTATGTATCGTTCTTAAATATATTAATTATAGTTTTTTAAAAATAGAGCAATATAATGTACAAATAAAAATAAATCATACTACTTCTTTTTCATTTTTTATGATAGGTATTTGATTAAGCTGCATAAAACTAAATACTCGTGAAAAATTGTGAATATTTTAAACATGATATTTATGTGATTATAAGAGCTGTTTAGTAAAGGTGATATGAACAACATAAAGTTAAAAGAGTTTTCAGGTTCCTACTTGATGTAAGGAGCATTTTTAAAATACGCCACATCTAGAAAGGCAAACAAATATAGTAGCGGTGAACTAGCTCACAAACTAAGGGAGGAATTTGGTGTATTCCACTTAGTGGTGGGCATAAATACCGAAAACCGAAAAATCGGATCTAACCGAACCGAACTTCAACGAACCGAACCGAGCTGAACCGAATTAGTTTGGTTCAGTGTTTGGTGTCCACCTTCAAAAAATCGAAACCGAAATAACCGAATCGAAGTTTGATAAAACTGAACCGAAGAACCGAACGCCTACCGAAATTTAATACATTACCCAAAATATTAAAATAGTCCAGGCCATTAAGTTTAAGCCCAAAAAAAACCCAATTGTAACAAGCCCTCTTTTGCTTTTGTATCCCTAATTTTCCATTTCAATTGAGAAAATCAAATATCCTTAACAAAGAAAGGTGACTAGGATGTGTCTTTAGGATTAATATATATCCTTTATGTGTTTTCTTAATTATTCTTACGATATGTGTATAACACCTAGTAATCCTATATCATGATTATGGTTTTCTGTTCTTGTGTATCCTGTTTGTTTGATTTTGATTTCAATTTATCAGTTTTATATTTTATTGCTTTTGAGAATATGAAATAGTGTAAATTGAATCGCTTCTAATATCATATAAAAAAACGAATTGAAAAAGTCGAAACCGAACCGAACCGAACTTCAAAAAACCGAGATCGAAAGAACCGAATCGAACTAGTTTAGTTCGGTGTTCGGTGTCCACCTTCAAAAAACCGAAATAGCCGAACCGAAGTTTGATAAAACCGAACCGAAGAACCGAACGTCCACCCCTAATTCCACTTAGTTTGAGGGGGATAATACAATATTTGGGAAACAGCTGCCTCATTTGCTTTATTTACTTTTCACAAAGACTTTTAATGCTGATTCCTTGAAATCAGTTAGGGCCTGTTTGGAAAGTCACCTAGGTAATTGGAATTGAGTATAATTACACAGTTTGGCCTGTTTATTTGACTAAGTAATTACACTGTTAGGTGGGAATTGAGTGTAATTGAGAGGGTGTAATTACACTCTCCAATTCTCAAGGGAGGGTTGAGAATTGGGTGTAATTACACCATGTAATTACATAGTTACTTTTTAGTTTGTTTCTTTTTTGTTTATTTTAATTTCTTTTGATTTTTAATTTATTTTATTTTTACTTTTTAATTATTTTTATTTTTTAAAATGTATTTTTATTTTTATATTATTTATTTTTCATTTCCTTTCTTCTCATTCCCAACCTTTACTTCTTGTGGTTCCATGTAATTGCTCTTTTTTTTTTAATTCATTTAGCATAACCGTGTTATTATTCTAATTTTTGAAACTACACCTCTTAATATTGGAAAGAATGAGTCATTAACAAACTTGGCATATAACGAGTGTCGTTATTAAAGTAGAATTTCATTCTAAATGAGGTTATAGACTTATATTTTCTCTTTCCTTTGAATTACTTATTTAAGTTACGTTGGAACTTACTTATGTAATGTTAGAATTTGACCTAAGAGTATTATGTTAAACTTTTTCTTTTGGATTTTGAATTTAGGTTATATTTTCAATTTTAAGTTATTTGCTTTCACATTGCATGTTGTTTATTTTTCACTTATATTTGATGGATTTTTTGTATCAAACATTTGAATAATGTCATGGCATTATATTTATAAATATTATTTTTTTGTCAAACATCCAATCCATGACGTTCTCACAAAAAAAGTCTTCTTTTAAGTTTTATAATTAATTAAAATTAAATATTATTAATTTAAAATATATATATATATCAATTATTTTTTACAATATTACTTACAAATATATGATTATTAATTAATATATTTTCAAGAAACAATTTGTTATTAAATAACAAATTTAACATCATTTATAAAGGAAAATATTTTTTAAATATTAATTTTAATTTTTTATAATTAAATTTTATTTTTAAATTAAACTAACTATGTAATTACACTTGTGCAACCAAACAACACACTTGTAATTACATTGTAATTACGTTATGACAAACAAACATGTCGTTGTAATTACACTACTGTGTAATTACTAGGCTGTGTAATTACTACCCTAGTAATTACACCTATTCCAATTACCAGGTGGCTTTCCTAAAAGGCCCTTAATGTTTTGTAATATTCAACTTTAATTTTGTGTAATTGTGAAACTCTTTCATTTCTCGGAGAAAAATAAAAATATAAAAATGTTCAATCAATTTAATCAACTAAGAAAATAATTTGAATGATTGGTATAGGAGGTTTTAAGCTTGACGGTGTTTTTTTTTTTTTTTTTAAGATAATGGCGTGAAAAAGAACTAAACGAAGAAAATGTTTTCATAAATTTTTCGCTAGTGTAGGTCCTAATACTAAATGGGCCACACTTGCTATAGCTTTTATAAGAGGGACAACATATAAACAACGACTCAAAAGCGGGTTATTTCTGAAATTAAGCCCCCAAAAAAAGTGTCATAACAAGTTACAGAAAGTAATTTAGGTGGTAACAATTTATTCAAAAAGTAGCAAAGAAACATGTTTGATCGATTGAAGTGTTGCAACTAGCAAGTTCTCCTATAGTCAGGACCATTTTCTTCTCAGTTTGGGCACACCAAACAGAAGTGAGAAACAACAGAGAGAGTGAGAGTAGTTCACAGATATTTTAAGAAAATAATTGGTGAAAAATATAAATTAAAGAGTGGAATATATTATGGCGAGGTGTGTAAGGAAAAGAGGGTTATTTTCTTTGTGTATGTACGTAGTAGGCTTTTCAAACTATCAAGTTGCAAGGTTTTTTACTATAGCGGTATTATCTTATTATTACTCCACTCGAGTATTTTTTTTTTTTTAGGTGAAAAGGTTTGATGTCCTTGTTACTCTTTTGTTATTGATATGGACAAATATAGTACAATATTTACCCTCTTTATCTTGATTTTTGGGTTTTCAGAAAGTAGCGATTTTTTTTTTTTGGCAAAATATATACTGATCTGGTCAAAACATACAATTTTTTGTTGTATAAAATCCAGTCAAAACATACAAATTTTTGTTTTATAAAATTCAGTTAAAAAATACAGCTTACATATAAAATGCATATAAATTTTTTGTTGTATACTAATTCGATCAAAACATACTCTAATTATATACGTGGAAAATTTATGTGGTGTAGAAAACATATAAGAGGTATTTATATTTAGTAACTACACTTT
Organism: Lycium barbarum; assembly: GCF_019175385.1. NCBI lineage: Eukaryota > Viridiplantae > Streptophyta > Magnoliopsida > Solanales > Solanaceae > Lycium > Lycium barbarum. The sequence continues at coordinate 108,706,002 of NC_083344.1, read as the reverse complement.
ACTTTAATTACATCTGGTAGCTAAATGTTGTATTTCAATTACACAAGGTAACTAATACTTCTTAAAATACGGTTCCTTCCCCTGTATCAAAATTATTCCACTGTATCCAATCTTTTCCCTCAACTCCCTCTCTCTCTCTCTCTCTCTTCTCCCTCAACTCTCTCTGTCTCTCTCTCTCTCTCTCTCGCACTACAACTCCCGTCTCACTCGTTCCTTTTTCCTTAGAAAATGAGAAACAACCTCTGTTTCCTCCACGCCACCAGATCCATCACCACCGGGAAAGACCCAACCAATCCGTCACTTCATCCAAACAACCCAGAACCACTGTCGTTGTCGTCTTCCATCAATACCCAAAAAATGTTGGTTTCTTCTCATGCTGCTGTTGTCGCCACCGCCCAGATCTGAGTGTAAACTATGTTGTTTGTCTTTGTATTTGTGTTGAATACATAGAAAGAAATGGTTTCTAGTTGGATCCTTACAGGAAGACGGTGTCGTTCCCTGCAGTGAAAAAACCTCCTGCGGTGTATTTTAGATTGAGTGTTTTTTATTTCTTGTATCTCAAATCTGAGTGTATTTGTTTTCTTGTATCTCAGATCTGAGTTTTTTCAGTGTATTCGTTATTTTTTTAGTGTAAAATATAGTGTTTCTTTATGTATATTCGCCTGTATTTCGAAGGAGATTTTTTATATACAAATAAATATGGTGAATTTGAATACAGATGAATATCCCTATATTTTTTTTGCACTTATGTTGTTTGAATACAACCGAATTTGAATACAATAAGTTGAATACACTGTAAAAGTAGCTACGAATGAATACATCCGAATTGAATACAACGAAATACAGCCAAATTTGAATACATGTTACTGTAGCTACAAAATGTAAATAGCAAAAGTGTAGCTATGCTTAAAAAAAACCCAAAGTATAGTCATTTGTGAATATTGCCCTATATACAGTGTTTTAAAAGGCGGGGGCGTAAGGCGAGGCATTTTACATACGTCTCGACGAGGCGTAAGCCTCGAGGCACGGGGCGTAAGCCTCATGGGTATTTAATTTTTAGTATTTCTTAAAATAATATAATTACAATAAATATTTTTAAATAGGTAAAATTACATAAAAAAAAAATAAAAGAAAACTGTAAATAAATGAAATATATATATATATATATATATATATATATATATGTATGTATGTATGTATGTATGTGTGTGTGTGTGAGAGAGAGCGCGCGCGCGCTTGATCCTCACAAAAAAATGATCAAAGCAATCCATTATACACCGCTCATAACTTGTAATTATATATAACATAATTTTACAAGTATAAACAATACAATGAAATAAAAGCTATTATGAAATGCAAAACAATTCTAACATTTTAACTTTCAAACACGGAAAAAAACACAGTTTCTTAAAACACTATTACTATCATACTATTCATTTTATCTCCCTATAAGCAAATAATCAATAAAATTTATCAATATTACAATTAAAACATAACTTCTTCATGAACAAAAAATTAAATTATATGATAATTCTGATACATAGGACTTATGACCAATGACAAGTGAAAATGTACAATTTCGCTATGTGTTTTTTTTTTTAAATTAAGTGATATTCACTCTCACGACGTTCTCAAATAGTAAATATCCACTACTACGACTTGTTATATGAGTTACACCCAATCTTCTATTTCTATAGATGAAAAACTTTTAAGTATCATTATTTTGTTAAACAATTATGAGGGTGAATGATTTTAATTAAGGAATTTAAAATATAATTTGTGTAAGAACTGTTAGGCGAGCCCTGAGCGTTGGGCGTTAGGCGTGTTTAGGGCGTACGGTTGGGCGCTTAGGGCGTAAGCCTCATAGGAACTAAGCCCCGCACGTTAGCCTCAGGGCGTTTTGCCACTGTCCTGCCCCGAGGCGAGCCCCGGGGCGAGTCCTGACACTGCCTTTTAAAACAATGCCTATATATATTGCATATAACTCGCATACAATTATGTTATTGTATGTTAGTGTGTATGTCACTGTATGCAACTTATTTATGTCTTCCTTTTTAGAGTTTCAATGTGAAATTCGAAGCAAAACTAACTGTAATCTTCATCAAGCTCTCCCTCAAACTTGAGATATAAACTCCAAAGATATTCCCAATCGTTTGCAACAACACCCAATTCAAACAAGTAACAATTTGGCAAACCCCGATTTTCGAATCAAAGCTTCAATGTTTTAATGGCTGTCAATGGAGCTTCTTAGTAATAATTTTAAAAAAAAATTATACCTCCACTGTTTTGAGTTTGAGTTCCTTGTTTCGGTTCATTTGACTTGCACTCGAGAATCTTTTGGTTGATTGGAACAAACAAACAAGGCCAAGTAGCTAAACATTACAAGCAAGTCAAGTACATACAGGATCGCCTAAGCATGGTTTCAGTTTTAAGATTCATTTTAGTCTATTAGGTGATTATGTTAAGTAAGAGGGATTAAGCAAACTATAAGCAATATCGGTATTAGGAAGGTACAAGACACAAATGGCAAGTTATATGGACACGGTAAACAAATAACAAGCAGGACAGGTACAAGACACAAATGGCAATCTTTCCCATTGCTCCAATAACTTGGTTGATTCGGTTCATTTGACTTGCACTCGAGAATCGTGTTTTGAAATTGTGTGGTTGAAAACTATTTTGAACTTGAATTTGTTCGAGACCTAGCTGCTAGGCCATTGAGAATTGAAATCAGCACTTTAAAGCTCAAGTTATTGGAGCAATGGGAAAGATTTGAGCCTAATCCCTTACTTTGTATGCAATTGGTAATTATTGTTATGTTTGGTAATTAAATGAAAACCCCCCTAATTAATAATAGTAACTAAGTTTATAATTTTATATATAGAGGTACAAATTCCTTATTATTTTCCCAACAATTATGACAATAAAAGAAACATGTTCACAAAGAATTGTAACATTAAATTTACTAATGTGACATGTTATCAGAGCTGAAAACATATAATTTATTTAATAAAAATAGCTTATAGCTAGGAATGGGAATGGGAATGCAATGGAGTTGAGGCTTTGACACATTTTGATGTAATATCCATGTATTTTGTGAAAGAAAAGAAAAAGACCATGTAGAGGGCTGCCAAAAAGATGGATACTATTTGGAAATGAATCTCACTGCCTAGTTTCAATGAAGAGATGAATGTGGATCTTGTATAAAAAATGAAGTGACAAGGTAATATATGGAAACAAGAAAATTGTAGAAGTATAGGATTGGAGGGAATTAAAGTGAAGATAAAGGAATAGAAATTAAGAAAAAAGAAAAGAACTTGAACTTCATTGAGAAGTAGAACACTCAGATAAGAGCTCATCTAATAGATCTGGTCCTAAGTCTTCAAGAACAAGCACGCTTTCTTCCTGAGCTTGTGTTCTTTTACCTCTTATATGTCTCTTCTTGTGTTTCTCCTTTATAGCTATAACTGGGGATGAACCGCCTTTGCCACTACACTTGAATTCTCGTAGCGATTCTTGAACTCTTTCTACTGGGAAATTAAGACAAGCAAATTCACCTCGCATTGAGAGTGCAGCTTGGTCATAAGCCAATGCGGCTTCTTCAGCAGTGTCAAAAGTTCCAAGCCAAACCCTAATTCCATTTCTCGTCGAATCCCTAATTTCAGCTGCATATTTTCCCCATGGCCGTTTTCTAACTCCAATGTACTGTTTTTCCTTTTGTATATTTTCTTGTGGATTCTTGAAGGTAGTCTCTTCTGGATCTTCACCTTTCACTTTGATTTCCTCAAAAGAGATTTGATTCTCACTTTCTATCTCCGAGAATGGAAAAGAACTAGTACCAAAAGGGATATTAACATCTCTAAAAGAATCCATCTTTTGGATGAAAATATCGATCTCTCCCTCTCTGTCTTTATATTTCTCACCTTTAGAGATTATTGATAACAAATAAAGTGTTGAAACAACAAGACCTTGTGATTAGCTTTAATGGATATTTTATGACGAAGAAGGGGAAAATGCAAGTTAGGGACATTTCTGGATTATAAAAATTTGAACAGGGGATAAAAAACAGGTTGCTAGATTCTTTGACAACTAAGATGCTTTAGAATTAGTTTTTAGTTAATGTGATTTGGGTGTAATTACACGGCTATGTTAGATTTACTCGTCCAAGTTCTGAGAAAGATTTACATAACTCCACACAACTAGGGGTGTCAATGGTTTTCAAAAAGTCGACTTAACCACCCAATCGTACCCTACCGAACCAATTTTTAGGTTTTTTGTTTAATAAACCGATGGTTTTTATAAAGATTAATAACCGTACCAAATAATTAGGTTGGTTTTTAATTTTATAAAAATAAACCGAAAAAATACCGAACCGTACCGAATAAGTTTATATGTGTAAAATATATTCTATATATTAAATTTAAAAATAATAAAATATTAAAATTTTCGCCTTGGGTTCGGGATGATGAAAAAGACTACAAGCCAGCAACATATTAACGCCTTTGAAAGGCATTCACACGTGCCTTCTAGCATTTCTTCGCGTGCTGCAGGAGATGTTGTTGGGGTCTCATTCCCTCGCCTAGTTTCGGGCTAGTTTCTTGTTGCTTTAGTTCTCTTTCAAAAAAAAAAAAAAAAAAAAGAGTTCCAACTCTGAAACCTATTATACTACTCCTATTGAAATTAAATTAGTTCTAGCATCTCGAGTAGTAGCTAGCTTGTAAGCTAGAAGGTATTTCAACGATCTTGGATAGAACACTTCAAAGTATTATATATATTTCCTCTCATATGATTTTAATTTTCTCTTATTAGATACTTAATCTTAGAAGACTCAATTCTTGAGTTCCATCTTAATTGATTTTTGCCCCCTCGTGTGATATATATTATACTTTTTGTCTTCGCTTAAAATTATCTATACTACCGTAAAATTGTGGGATCAATCTTTATTTTTGTCATCTTTCATGTTTTCGTGATTCATCACCTTTTAAAAAAGTAAAAATGTCTAGAGAGTTTTTGCCAAAATCCTATAGAAGTATGCATGATATCGTGTCTATAACTTTTGCTAGGGACTATGACATGAAGTTTTAAAAAAAAAAAATGAAAATTAACCGAACCGTACCGATAATGAAGAGAAACCGAGATGATGGGACAGTTTTGAAAAGTCTAATTTTAGTTCTACAAAATGAAATAACCAAAAAATTGATATGGTATAAATTTTATAAAATAACTATCTGAACCGTACCACTGACACCCTACACACAACCACAAAAAGTTTAAAGTTAAATAGGTTTTCCAAAAATATAGAGAATTGACTCTTCCTCTTTTCAAAGGGTTTCCTCTATCCTCCCAAACTTAATCTAGGGTTTTGGTCTAGAATTATATACTCTCTCCGTCCCAATTTATGTGGCACCTTACGCTTTTCGAAAGCGCTTTTCGAGAGCCAATTTGACCAAACTTTGAAGCTAAATTGGATTAGATTAACTCAATATTTTAAGATTAAAATTTATATATTTGAAAACTACATGAAAAGTATTATAAGTTGTAACTTTTCTCAAAGCAATTTGGTGAAAAAATACATCTTAAATATTGGTCAAAGTTCATACAGTTTGAATCTCAGAAAGCGAAAAGTGTCACGTAAATTGAGATAGAGAAAGTAATACTCAAACTACAAAAGCTCGAACTTAATTTGGAAACAATCAGAGGCGGAGACCTTTTTTTTTTTTTTTTTTTTTTCAATCTCTCCCATCTCAATGGATGGCAACATATCTATATATATCATCGAAGTAAAAGACACAACAGAGAAGTTAAACACCATGTACCTACTTAGAATGGAACAAGCTCCATTCTTTCAATAGGCGGGGACCTAGTGCGTGGTTCGTTTGATTTCAATAGCTTTAGTTCAAGTGCATGTATTTAGAAAATCATTAAATTGATACTAGCAAAAAATAGATTGCGAACTTATAAATCAAATGAACTATATTGTTGTAAAATTTCGAATTCGAAGCCGTAAAATTAAGTCCTAAATCCATCCAAATTAAAACAAACAGCTTACATACGAGGTGTGAGATAACCAAGTAAATTCTTCAATGAACCTTTATCTTACATACAAGGTGTGTGATATCTTTTTCTTTTTTTTTTTGTGCACATTATGAAGCTCAGGGCTACTCAAGCATAGCTTGCAGATTTTGATTGTGTAGTTGCGATCTATCCAATTTGAGGAAATGGAGCAACTTATATATATATATATAATATATATATAATATAATGCTTATCGTCCTCCCCATTTCCAACTAAGTAGTATTAACTATTATTATGACTCTTCATCATTAAAGAAAATTCAGAGAGTATAAACAGTTCATTTGTAAACCTATCAAGCGTGGATATTCGATGTTTTTTTATTCGTCCTCCCCATTTCCAACTAAGTAGTATTAACTATTATTATGACTCTTCATCATTAAAGAAAATTCAAAGAGTATAAACAGTTCATTTGTAAACCTATCAAGCGTGGATATTCGATGTTTTTTTATTCATATCCTTCTTAGTGCCTATGTCCTTCTAGGGCTTCACCCCTAGGATTTGTCGTATACGTCGGCTGAGATCTTCTAAAATTATTATTACTTCTTCCCTTTAAATTAAAAAATATTCGAAGTTGGTTAGATACGAGAATTGAAGATAATTTGTATTGTATTTAAAGGTCCAAAAATTTAGGGGAATTCCCACATTTTGAAAATTTAAAGTTTATTAATTAATGAAGAAGTAAGTCCAATGACATTTTCCGAAGCAAGAAATTTAAGACACAATTGAAGTGGAATATTACTCATCCCTATCATCTTCTATACAGTATACGATACGATTTCCTTATTAGTCATGGTTAAAAAAGAATGTCACTTTTTTATATTTAAAAAAAAATATAAATTTTCAGTTTTACCTTAAAGACGTGCTTTTATAGCCAAAAAAAAATTTCATATCATATTTAAGATCACAAGCACTCAAAGAAACACAAAAATTTTACAGATAAAAGAAGTACAAATTACTTAAAGCCGGTTGTTCCTGTATAAATAGTCATGTTCAAAGAATGAAGCTCACCTCCGACAATTAAGTTGGAATTATTCGATCCATCATATATAATTAGAGAAACAACTACGTTTAATACAAACGTTGTAAACGCACATGCTGGTCTTTTGTTTTCTTTTTTGTTTAATTACAATCATTTCCATTGATCAATAATGAGCAAAATACAATTTGAGTCTGGTTAGAAAACTAGCACATGATCATATGAGGAGTGACTATTTCTAGATGTCCTAACCAAAAAAATCCTAGGGCCATAGAGACCATAGGTATTGATCAGTCCTAGACAGAATCTAAGGGAACTGATATTTGAGGGTTTTGTTTGTCTGTTTCTAATGGAGGGGAAGTCCCAATTTGTCCATATTTACAAGACCTTTGACAGATCTAGGTAGCTATTCAATTTGCACATGTTGGTCTTTAGTGCTGTTGCTCTACTAAAAGTTCCATAAAGAATGGACGATGCCAAGATATTAAAATGACACCATTTTGGAAAACATTGATTCCGGGGTTACAGCTTGTTAAATTCAGTTAGGTTCTTTGTAATGACTAATTTTCATACTAGCAATCTGAAAGAACAATAAAAGCTCCATGGGAAAGGTAGGCAAACAATTAAAGAAAATTGCATACCTCTGTGACCAAAACTCTTGTGTGATGATATATAGATAAATTCTCTTCCTTGAACATTTTTATCTGCCTTATCATTGTTAACTCTATTGGTAGTTGGTACAAGATTTCTCTCTTTTTTTTAACCAGCAATCCGTTGACCCTACTAATCCGGATTCTCGCACGCCGTAGGGATTTTACCCTGATTCTCGCGCGCCATAAGGATTTTACCGTCTCTGCCAAGAATACTCTATTCATATGACTCAAGCTCGAGACCTTAATGTGGTTAAGGATGGAAGAACATTTTAACATTTCACCGTACCCGAGCGATTATAGTATATAGTACAATTTTTTATTGTCAAGGGTTACCAACGTATCAGGATAATAGGGGATAGAAACATAGTAAATGGAAGAGGTTTTCATGATAGCTGCATCTTATTAGCTTTCTTACAAAACTCAATTTTGCCAAGGACAAAGCCTAGGGCCTTTGTGAGTTTATTGGATTTTAAAGAAGTTGCATTCAACTAGTCAAAGTGGTCAAAATTTTGTGCTTTCCATATATGGTGTGATAAAGACTCAAAAATGCATCCCCTTTTGCCAGTGAAATATGCACCCTATAGTTAGCTTATTAGGAACCCACTTTAGTGGCGGCTTTTTTACCATTCAACTTTTAATAGTCTGCTGGCTGCTATTTCATTCTACACGCTTATGGATTGTTTAAGGACTTTTCAATGAGTTCAAGAGTTATACAAGTCGGAAGTCATTATAATTTCAACTTGTTTGGTAGGGTTTTTTCACCAAGGACAATTTGTTGAATTCCGTCAGAAATCTGAGATTTTTTCAACGTAAAATCATCAGAAATAATTTCTGAGGAACACATTTTCGAGGATTTAGTCGAAAATGCGCATATTTTCAGTTGTAAAAATAATAATTAAAAGTCCGTTATTCGGGGATATATTGAAATAAAGCAACTGTACAAGGAGGTGGACCAAACCAAACTTATGCCAAAAGGTTAAAAAGGGAGTGCTTTGTGCCCCCACGAAAACCCCTAACCTATTTGCTAGGCAGATGTGTTCACTTTTCACCATTGGGTCATTTTGAATAGTGTTTCTTTTTTTGAGTTAAACTGACGATGAAGAGAATTTTATACTTGCTGGAATTCACTTAAAATTAAGTCAATTAAAAGTAATTCTTTATAGCATACATAAATTTGTAACCAATAAAAAATGACACACGACATGTTAGTAGTCAGTAAAAATATGTTGAAAATATATAAAATATTTTATCTACTAGTAATATTTATATTATAAGTTGCCGGTATTAGTTTAAAAATTAATATGATCTTTCACAAATACTGTTCCTTTGCATTGAATTGTAAGTTTTACATGAAAATTCATTGTCCGGAACATTTAGAAGTTAATCAGATTTGTAAGCCGCCAACATGAGTTTCATTTTAGCTTAAAAAGGATATTTTTCAATTTCATTCTCAAATCTACAACTATCAACAAGGATCAACATCTTGTATTGGGGTAAAATCCGTACCCGGGTTAGTTTCCGCAATCGGGAGCTCGGAGAGACCGGGGGATCTCCACAGCTGGCACCCACTTCCACCTACTTGGGTCATATCAACAAATCTCGATCAGTGCGATGTGGCAGAGAAGCACGTGGGGGTACAGTTAGGTCACATCAGCCGACCGTTAGGGTTGAAAAGTCTTGTTTTGATTTCTATATAGATAGCTTATCATGTAAGCTAAGGCACTTCCATCTGATCTCTTGTAACATAGCCCTTACTTTTTCTCTCAAGAACAATAAATCTGGGCACATCGATTACTCTTGTGGACATATCTATCTTGTTTGACTTATTATTTTTTATGCTTGGTTCTTTCGATCTAACTCTTGTAATCACGAAAACCTACTCGAAAGGAGAGTTTTCGGGATTGGATATGACCCATTTGTCTTCAAACCCTTGAAATACAAATCACTAACTGATTATCCGTTTTCACCGAAAAACAGTTTGGCGCCGTATGTGGGGATAGACGGTTGTGGAGTAGTCCTGAATTACAACAGAGACTCTCGGAGAAACACACGCTCATTCTGAAGTTTTTAGCAACAACTTTACACTCAGTCATGCCTGAGTCAGGAAGTAGCTCGTCAAGAAGCTGTATTCTCGACGAAAGGAAAGATCCATGGGGCTCGCGACCAAGGGAATGGCAAAATCCGAACAGGGAACGTGACCCTGCGTTTAAGCGAGCTGGAAGAAAGAGAGGAGATGAGACCACCCTTGGCAAAAGACCGCGACAAAGCCCCTATCGAGGAGGGCCATCTCGACCACTTAGCGGAAAGCAGGGAGATACTCCCTAGAGGGCGTTACTCCAGCAAAAAAAAAAAAAAAGACGCCTTCATCCTGTGGTAGAAGGGATGTACGGGGGAGAGGCACCCCTCTTAGAGGCCACCCTGGCCGCGTTCCTAGTAACAAATAGTGCGAGGATGGAGCGTATGGACAAACTCTTAAACTCTTTATCTGGCATGGCACTGGCAGAACGCTCTTTAAACGACCCAGAGATCGTCAAAACACCAAAGACCTCTGCGGAAGACGTGGAGCAAGCGGGGATGGGGTTAGCCGAGCAAAATGTTGGCCTGGCCAGGCTTTCCAAGCTGGAAAAAGAACTCTATGATCGGATGAGCCAAATACCGGGGACTCTCCCTATCCTGAAGGGAGCGGGAGCGAGGAAGTATGGAAAAATACCTTACAAATCAAGCGGGCCCCCGCACTCATCCCTAGAAAGTTCAAAATGCCAGAAATACCCAAATACGACGGAACCACGGATCCGGAAGAACACATGACGACCTTCGAAGCAACAATCACCGGTCAAGATCTCAAACAGCACAAGATCGAATCAGTCATGCTGAAAAAATTTAATCAAATGCTCATAAAGGGAGCATCTTCCTGGTATACTCTGAAAATTCTATTGACTCTTTTACTGCTCTTGCAAATGCCTTTGTGAAAGCTCATGCGGGGGCACGAAAAGTCAAAACACACAAAGAGGACGTCTTCACTATTAAGCAGAGGAAGGATGAGTCGCTCTGCAGTTATCTGGAGAGGTTTCAACGGGAAAGGATGACCTTACCTGCCATTCCGAAAGACTGGGCGGTCGCGGCATTCCTCAAATGGTTTAAACACCGGCAGCTCACATGCATCGCAGAAACTGAAGGAAAGTTTAAGGGAATTCCCGGCCAAATCCTAGAATGAAGTAAACAATCGATACACGGCTAAGATGGGAATTGAGGATGATCTCAAAACAGAAGCCCGGATCAAAATAAGAGAAAGGCCTTAGGACAAACCCAAGGCCAACGTCCCATTCAAACAGCGGGGCCCAAGAGATTGGTATGAGCTGTGTGCAGCTCGCCCTCCTTCGAGGAACGAGGCGCGAAACAATAGGCCACATTATGATTAGGGCCAGCCCAGGAGAGATAGGGAGACACACAAAGAGGACGTCTTCACTCTTAAGCAGAGGAAGGATGAATCGCTCTGCAGTTACGTGGAGAGGTTCCAACGGGAAAGGATGACCTTACCTACCATTCCAGAGGACTGGGAGGCCGCGGCATTCCGTAGATGGTTTAAACACCGGCAGCTCAGATGCATCACAGAAACTGAAGGAAAGTTTGAGGGAATTCCTGGCCAAATCCTGGAATGAAGTAAATAATCGGTACACGGCTAAGATAGGTATTGAGGATGATATCAAAACACAAGCCCAGATCAAAATAAGAGAAAGGCCTTAGGACAAACCCAAGGCTACCCTCTCATTTAAACAGCGAGGCCTAAAAGATTGGTATGAGCCGTATTCAGCTCGCCCCCATTCGAGGAACGAGGCGCGAAACAATAGGCCACAGTATGATTAGGGCTAACCCAGAATGGATAGAGAGACACCGCATTATAGGTCGCCCGGAGATTCGGGTCCGCCAAGCGTGGCATCCTATAACTTCAACATGGAAGTAGGAGAATTGGTCAGGGCAATGAAAGATATGGCAGAGGCCAGGTTCTCGATGGTTATAAAATCTAACCCTAACCGACGGGACGTGGATTTATGGTGTGAGTATCACGCTATTTAGGGGCATTCGACTGAGGATTCCAAGCAACTCCGTTACGAGGTCGCAAACTTGCTCCGGAGGGGGCATCTAAAAAGGTTCTTTGACAACTGTAACAAGCGTGATCAGGAAAAAAGGGCTGAGACTTCACGCATCAGGGAAGGATTAACGTGATATTCAAAGGAGAGGTAGTAGGAGCGGTATCCCAGGATTCGCAACAATGGGATCCCTCCCCCACCAGGAAGGGGGGGGGGAGAGATCATCCGGAAGACTTCATCAGATTCGATGAAACAGAGGAAAAAGTCGTCGGCGCACTGGTAATATCTTTACAAATTATGAATTTTAACGTTAAATGTGTGCTTATAGATCCAGGTAGCTCCGTAAATATAATACTGCTTCGAGTTCTCAAAAAGATGCAGATGGCAGAGTAGGTGATCCCGGTAATAAAAATTCTGACCGGATTCAACTTATCAAGCGAAACCACCCGATGGCAGATCAAGCTAGTCACTTATGTGGAAGGGATCCCCTCGAAACCTCTATCATGCTCTACTCGAAGGAGAAATACCCTAAAACTTGGTCCTAGGCAGGCCATGGTTGTATGGCCATGAAGGCGGTCCCCTCGACTTACCATCAGGTCCTGAAATTTCCCACCCCTTGGGGGATTATAGAGGTCCAGGGTGATCCAAAGCCTAGCCAAGGGGATATGGCCCTGGTAGCCATCGAAGGAGAACCGAAAGAATATGGCCGCTAGCAATTACAGAACCCTTCAGCGAACCACATGTAAAAACTTTGCCCCCAAAAGACGCATTAGACAGAATACCAAGAGGGTTTGTTGCACCAAAAGAAACGGATGTAGGGAAAACCATAGCGGAAGAGCTTGAATTGATTACTTGCCATCTGTTACACCTCGGAAATTCCCCGTGAACGTACAACGAATAGACTATCGAAGAATACGGGTATACGATGCTTTAATAAGAAGGGGATGATGTTTGACGACCCTAAGTAAGATTTCAAGGGCAATTGCAATAAGAGATAGGCTATGCCCCACAATGATTAATCATAGGTTAAAATGTGAAAAGTTACAGATTTGTATTTTGGCCCAGTCGGTCATAAAATGAAATACGGACCATAAAGTGGTATACGACCCGAAAACTACCATGTCGTATTTCAACTTACAAAACTTCAACTTTCTGCCAAATTTTCAAATGGTTAAATACGACTTGGAATACGGACCGTAAATCGAAATACGGCCCGTAAACCGTGATCATAAATCACCATGACTTCAGCATACCTTTCTGGTTTTGATATGCTTAAATACGACCACGAAATACGGCCCGTAAACTAGAATACGGACCGTAAACTGGGTTTACGACCACTGTGCACTTCAGCTACTGTTCATTCCGGATTATATTTTAAGTCATTAAAAGGAGACCCAAGCTCATTAAATTCATTTCATCTCCACGATATTTCTCTCTAGAAACCTCTAGAATGCTCACGACTCTTCATCTACAAGAAAACAAAGGAAATCAAGGATCAATATCAAGAACCCAAGTGAATCAAGTGTATGAAACTCATCAAAGCTTATGCAAGTTAAGGAATTTCAAGAGAAGTAAACTAGGGTTTTGGGTGCAAGAAGAACAATACCACTCAAGGCTTGTTCCTACAACATCTAAGGTAAGTTTTATGGTATTTACATGTTATTTAGAGTATGGAAGAGTTGAAACACTTGAATTATAGAAGGATGTAAGAAATGGGTCATGAAAGTGTGAATAGTAGCATTGTTGAGTAAAGGGTTGAATTGGGCCATGATCATTGACAAGTTGTGATTATAAAAATGTTATGAATGACATTTAGAACATGAAATAAGTATTGTACACGAGGAAACGCGATACTAAGTTATAACCATAAATGGGGAGAAATGGAAGAGAAATGGTGGATTGTGGTCAATGTATATAAATGATGATTGTTGATTGCAGTATTGTGGATATTATTGTGAGCGTTTGGAAGTTGATATAGAATATGGGAAAAGTAGTATAAATAAAGGAAGAACTGCCCAATTTTCCCTAGAATTAGTAACGCGTTCTTATAGTCGATTAACTAACGATAGTGCGAATTCTCTCTTGAAGGTAGAAACGTGATGTCGAAGGAGAACAAGCAAGCGCTAGCTTAGTTAAATGTCAAAGGTATGTGAGGCTAGTCCTTTCTTTCTAATGGCATGAATCTTCTAGCATGATTTCCTTTCCTCTTCGTAAGTTCCTATATTCCGGAAAGCTAAAAGCTTATACCCATAAATGGCTATATAAGATAAGAGATATGATATGATGATGCCATAATGATAATGATGTTATTTATTGCTTACACTCACCTTATGTGTTAATTCCTTCAAGGTGAGGCAGAGTGTCAATGATTGCTCCATAATGAAATCGGGGGATCACGACCTTACGTCACCCCGATAAAGTATAGTCGATCTTGAGCCTTATGCATGCACTATGATAAGATAAGCATACTATGATAAGCATGTTATGATGATGATGATATTAACACCGCGCCTAGTTAGCCGGGCAGTCACCGCTAAGGCGGGCAGCTATACACCATAGCCAGATGGCATGGGCAGACACCACTATTGGGCGGCATAAGATGATACCCGGGATGCGGGAGGCCTGGACGCAGGCTAATACTATTGATCATTACACCGATCCGATATGGACAGGCAGTTTATACACTATGTACATGTGATATGATGATGAGTATGAGTAAGATAGCATGACTTATTTTCTTTATACTTGACAGTCAGATTCAGATGTTCCATATTGATATCCTTCTTATTATCATGGTCTTATTTTATTGTTTATGCCTCTCATACTCCGTACAATGTTCGTACTGACGTCCGTTTTCTTTGGACGCTGTGTTCATGCCCATAGGTAGGCAGGGGCTTGAGCTTGACCCAGATCCGTAGTAGCTGTCAGCTGATTTAAAAAGCACTCCATTGTCCCGGCGGTGCTTGGTTATTCTTTAGTGTATATTCACGTGCATATGTATTTTTTTGGGCATGACAGGGTCTTGTCCCGTCCTTATGTTTAGTACTCTAGTAGAGGCTCGTAGATACGCAGTGTGGGTTAGATGGTCTCACGAGATACTTTTATGTATATGTATTTATTATTTTGATGGCCGAGAGGCTTATGCATATAAAAGTATTTTTATGTTCTCAAATGAAAAGATGATTTTCTTATGTCCTAAGCATAAATTGATAAAAGAGCATTAAATGAGTAAGAATAGTAATAGAACGAGCGGTGCTCGGTGGTTAGCCCCGGGTACCCGTCGCGGCCCCTAGCTGGGTCGTGACACCATCGAATACTCCCGAGGAGCAGGTATACCTGGGCTCGGGCCTAAACCCTGAGTCCCGTAGAAAGATAATTAACTTATTAACAGATAGTTCGAGTAGCTTCACTTGGTCGGGGGTGGATACTGCAGGTGTCCCGGCGGAGCTGGCCATCCACAAATTAATCATACATCTGGACAGTCAGCCTATTAAGAAAGAAAGGCACTCGGTAACAGCAAAATGTATCCAGTTCGTTAAGGAGGAAGTGGCCCGGTTTATTAAGCTAGGAGCGGCTCGCGAGGTGAACTACCCCGACTGGCTGACCAACGTGGTGGTACTTCCTAAAAATCCTAGTGATTTCAAATGTACTTAGATTTAAAAGTTCTGAATAAAGCATGTGAGAAACTCGTACCCTATGCCCCATATTGACAGAATTGTCGACTCGATAGTCGGGTACGAATATCTTAGTTTTTTAGACATTTTCTCAAGGTTAGACTAGATCCAGTTAGACCCGGTGGACAGAGAAAAGACTTCGTTCATCACGTAGCATGGTACCTATTTCAATACCGTCATGCCCTTTGGCTTGAAAAATGCAGGGTCCACCTTCCATCAATTGACCAACCGGATGTTTGAACACCAGCTGGGTCAAAATGTGGAAGTTTATTTGGATGAAACAATTGTTAAATCCATCGGAACAGAGGAACATATAAAACATTTGCAGGAAGTATTTGTTATCCTTCGCAACCATAATCTAAAGCTGAACCCATAGAAGTGTGCTTTCAGGGTAAACTCCGACAAATTTTTGGGGTTCAAAGTGTCCAGTAGGGGCATAGAATCTAATACAAATCACATCTGAGCAATCGAACAAATCCCGTACACACTCACTAATGCCCGAGAGGTGCAGCAACTGATCGGGAGAGTAGCAGTGTTAGGGAGGTTCATATCTCAGTCGTTTGAGTGCTGCTAGAAGTTTTTTGGTGTATTAAAAAAGAAGAAAGATTTCAAATGGACCCCGGAATGTCAGTAGGCGTTGAGAGATTTGAAAAGGTACCTGTCGCACCCACCATTACTCGTGAGCCCAGGAGAAGGTGAGCCCTTACTAGTCTGCCTGGCGATCTCTGAAACCATAGTAAGTGTCGTGCTGGTCCATGAAGTGAAAGGTATGAAATCGCCTGGCTATTATATTAGCAAGGCCTTAACCGAGGCTGAAGCTCGTTACCCGCATTTTGAAAAGCTATCCCTGGCTCTCGTAGTCATGACCTGAAAGCTGAAACCTTACTTTTAATGTCATCCCATCTGCGTAGTAATGACGTTTGCTTTAAGAAACGTCTTGCACAAGCCCGAGCTTTCGGGAAGGCTTGCGAGTTGGTCGATCGAGAAATGTGGTTATGATATCACCTATCGGCCCTGGACTGCTATCAAATCGCAAGCCCTAGCGGACCTCATTGATGATTATAGTCCGGGTTTGATGCCCTGTGCTAAAAAAGAAGCGGTCCGGGAATTTGAGGCCGCATTCAGAGAGTGGATCATGTATACGGACGGGGCAGCTAATGTAAAGGGTACGGGATTGGGAATCGTCCTGATAACCCCATTAGGGGTCGTGATCAGACAGACCATAAAATGCTTGCCTTCGACTAATAATGAGGTCGTAATTGCAGGTTTGGAACTAGTCCGAAGACTCGGAGTTGAAGTAATAGAGCTGAAATGTAATTCTCAACTAATCGTGAACCAAATCCCCTAGAAGTACGACGACAAGGACGATCGAATGCGAGAGTACCTAGGGAAAGTCAAAATGTTACTATCACGCTTCCAATGGTGGAAAGCCACCCAAATCCCTTGAGAGATAAACACTGAAGTCGATGCCTTGGAAAACCTCAATTCTTGGGCCGGCATAACGGAAGCAGAATCGGACTTCGTGGTGCACCTCTTACATTCCGTCCTGAGTCCTGTCGTACATTAAGTAAATGCCACTGGCCAGACATAGGACTGGCGGAGCAAAATAATGAATTATCTGCATATGGGACTCTCCCGGAAGACGCCAAAGCGGCAAGAGCTCTGAGAGTCAAGGTAGCACGATATTGCATGCATAAAGGGGAACTATACCGCAGGTCATACCTGGGCCCCCTGGCCAAATTTCTGGGGCCCGCAGAAGTGGAGTTAGTTATGAGAGAAATACATGATTGCAGTTGCAGGAACCATGCTGGTTACGAGTTGCTGGTCAGAAAAATAATGAGGGTCGAATATTATTAGTCCCGGATGAATGGAGATCCTAAAGCCTTCGTAAAAAATGTGACAAATGCCAGCGGCACTCTCCAATGATTCATCAACCCGTCGAACTACTTCATTCGGTGGAGGCCCCATGGCCCTTCTTAAAATGAGAGATGGACATCGTAGGCCAGTTACCAAAGGCTGTAGGAAATGTAAGGTTCTTGCTAGTACTGACAGATTATTTCACGAAGTGGGTAGAGGCAAGGGCTTTAGCAAAAATCCGGGAGAAAGAAGTGATCGACTACATCTGAGATCACATCATATGCAGGTTTGGGGTGCCGAAAGAAATAGCTTATGACATCGGTCCTGAATTTGTGGGGGCAAAGGTCACTGAATTCCTGGAAGGGTTGAAAATCAAACGAATAGCGTCTTCTCCATACCATCCATGTGCAAACGGGCAGGAAAAATCAACCAACAAGATCCTGATTCAGAATATAAAGAAAAAAATGGCAGAGGCTAAAGGGAGATGGCCGGAAGAATTACCTGGGGTGTTGTGGGCATACAGAACTACTCCTAGAACAAGCACGGGAGAAACCCCATTCTCCCTAGTGTACGGGGCCGAGGCCCTGGTGTACGGGGCCGAGGCCCTGATACCTATAGAGATCGGGGAATTAAGCGTCCAATATACTCAAACCACAGAAGAATCTAACAATGAGGCGATGGCCGTTGGGTTGGAACTACTCGAAGAACAAAGGGAAATAACTTTTGTACGTAAGGTGGCACAGAAGCAGAGGGTGGAAAGATATTTCAACAGAAAAACGAACTTGAGGCATTTCAAAACTGGGGAT
The DNA here is from genome assembly GCF_019175385.1 of Lycium barbarum. Classification (NCBI taxonomy): domain Eukaryota; kingdom Viridiplantae; phylum Streptophyta; class Magnoliopsida; order Solanales; family Solanaceae; genus Lycium; species Lycium barbarum. Next base: position 108,687,873 of record NC_083344.1, on the reverse strand, counting down.
TACGTCCTCCGGAAGGTCACCCTTGCAAGGCGAGATGTCAATGCGGGCAAACTAGGGCCTAATTGGGAGGGCCCATACCAAATCCTGGGGATTGCGGGCAAAGGGTCTTACCGGATCCAGGATGAGCATAGAAAGGAGTTAAAGAATAGCTGGAACGTCAGTGTTGACACCTAAGTTTTTGACTTCCCATAATTTACTTTAATTAGCCAGAGTCCTTGAATATTAAGCAGAGTGAAATACATATTTTTTTTAAAAGTCAAAATAATTTTCGAAAATTATTTAGATAATATTTTACCAATTTTTTGTTGGGTGAAATAATTTCTATAATATTATTTTAAGTATTTTTATAATTATAATACTTTTGCTAAATTAACCAGAAAAGAGGATAATTTGCCATAATTATTCACTTAATTGTCCAAATTGTTAAAATGTCAATTTGCAAGGTATTTTACTCTGTTTAATATAGGGAATATGTTTAATTAAGTAAATTAGCCATTTTTACCCCTCAATTCTTATTTAATCAAACTATTGGATTTTTATCATAACTAATTAAGTTTTAATTGCAATTGATTTTGAAAATTGCCATTAAGTAGCTGTAATTAAAATAATTAGTTATTAGTCAATTATGGAAATAATTTGAACTAGCCAAATTTAATTAAGGTCTTTTGACAAAAACTTATTTATTTTTATTATTATTATTTCTTTTAAATTTGACCAATTAGTTTAAATGGGGTCTTATTTTGAAAATATCCAATTAATGGACATTAATTCAATTTGGCCACTTATTAAAATTTGCATGAAATGTCTTCACCATATATATATGTATACACGACTATACACACATGTATACATATACATGTGTGTATATCATGTATACGTATTGTAAAAACCAGGCCCCTATTATTTATTTCAAAATTCGGCCGGGCCCAACCCATTTAGGGATTGACCCAGCCCACCTCAGTTTCAGAGGCATAAAGCCTTTAACAGGCCTGGTATGGACAATTTGACGCAAGCATTAATTGCTTGTCCTCCTCTCTCCTCCATTGCAACCAAACAAGGTATTATCTTTGTTTGTTTTTTATTTCTTTCTTTGCTTTCATGTATTCAAACGGTCAAAGAATGATTTTCTTTAATTACACTTGTTTGTTTTCGCTTTTGAATGTCGTAATATGATTGGTTCTTGAAGAACTTTTGGGATTGAGTTTTAATGGTCAAAATTGGACCTTTGATGTTCTGTTTGACTTGATCTTACTCTTACGATGTTGAATTGTGAGGAAGAAATCCCAAATTTGGGATTTGTCCCACATCGGCTACATTTGGGTTTTAAGGACTTGGGGATTCTATGAAATAAGACCCCAATTTTCATTATTCAGAGGGCATGATTATTGATTTTCACTTGCAAAAAAAAAATTGAATACTTAGGGTTTCTAGTATTATTTGCTTAAAACCCTTAACTTTCGGTTAAGTTCAAAATTTAAAGGTTTAATCCTGTGTTTTGTGTGGTCTTTGTGTGATCTTGAGCACTTGGGGGAAAACAACAAATTCCCAAGTCCAAATCTCTTCCAAGCTGCGCATCAAAGAGGTAATCCTTTTCCCTTTTAGTTTAATTTTAGTCTAATTTAGTATGTGTGTTCATAGTTTAGCTTCTCTCGTTAATCTCTGTTTGGGTTAATTGTTTGTTCATGCCTATAGTGTTTAATATGTTGTTAAAGCATGTGCATATGTTGGTCTAGCTTTCTTATATGTTTTCTTATTTAGTCTTAGTTTAGCTTAGTTTAGTTTATCTGTTGGTCCTTGCTATTTAGTTAATACCTATGTATTGGTCATTTGTTGTTTGTTGTTTAAGTATGATGATTTTTTAGTCCTGCCTTTAGTTAGTTTAAGGATATTCCTACTTGTTAGGTTCATGATTAGTCATGTATGTGTGGTCTAATATTTGTTTAAGAGGATTATGATGTTTAAATGCTTTATGATGTTCGCAACTGCATGGCTTATGATTAGTGATAATTGAACAATTACTTGCTAACCTGTTTAGTTGGTGATTAACACTTGAATATGTAGTTTAAGTCCATACCTGATATCATGAGGTGTATACTATTTGGTATTTATTTAGTAAAAATCATTATGTGAAGGATCAACATGGTGTTTGTTTCGTCCATATGTTTTCAAATCATATTAATAGTAATAACAGAGTTCCAGTTCCCCTTGTGAGTTTAGGCATGTATTTGTGACTTGATTACATATTTTGTGTAACTAAATGGGTAGTGTTGGATAGGATTGGCTTTAAACCCCTCCTTGTTTGTTAATAAACTCATATGAATGAGCCTGAGATAACCAAAAATGTGATAGATAAGAGGAATCATTGTGCTCTCTATGTGGTTTGGATTTCAGTTGATCAGTTGTAGGTTTAAAAATACTGAAACTTGCTTACCTTGTTAAGTTCCTTTCATTGGTTCACCCTCCTAATAGTTTGGTCAATTTGTTAATTGTGGCATACTAGTTAATCAATTTGTCAACTTGATTGAGGATTATTCTGACCATATGAGACCTTGTTTTGTAGTGTCATCCCCTTTACCATGTTTTAATGAATGAATATTGCCCTATGTGTTCAGCTTAGCCTAATTGACTCTGTATAGTTGAATTTTGTCCTTGAGTAGGTTGTCTGGTTGCCTTTATGTGTCTCATATGTCTATTTGATTAACCACACCTGCATGGCCTGCTTAAAATGTTAAAAGTACATTCATGTTAATCTGTGGAACCTCTCAAGTTATTTTGTGTCCTGCACTAATTGTTGAGTTTGTTTAAATAGTCCTCACATTAACATTTTCACATTTACTGAACTAGCATACTTCATGTTTGGTCATAACTTAGTTGCATTCTATGCTTAGTTTATAATCCTGCCTCAAGTAGTAAGCGTGTGCAGAATATGACTGGATATTGAAAGTACTGAAATGGATGAAGGACCCAATAATGATTTTAGTATGTTTCACTAAAAAAAAGGCAGTGCATTTGCCTCTGATGAGTTGCTTACACATCTTCAAAACTGTTCATTTAAGAGTATGAGTTTGGTCTTTTGGTCTGTGAAATGGTTCATGTGAATATGCCTATCATGTAAGTATGTATATGTGGGAAAGGATTATGGTCTTAGTATGTTGCTATATCAATGTCTTAGATCAATCTCCCCTTCCATCTGTCCAAATGAGAAGTTTGTTGTGTGCTTTATGATAACTTGAGAAGACTGCTCTAAATTGTTTGGATTATTTTTAACCATATGTTCAACATGATTAGGAAGGTTATCCAAGAGCATGTAACTGTATTTTAGACCTGTTAGGAGGTTGTTTGCTGTCACCATTAGATATACACTCTCTCTCCTATATACTATGAACCTAACACATAAATGGAGAGACAAAATAGCACTTAGGGATTAAGATTAAGCCTTCCCTGGTGTCTGCCATGTCTGGGTTCCTGAAAACCCTTTGAATCTTGTGCAGCATCAGGAATAAGTGGGTGAAAGCTTTCCTTTTGGGGCTGTTTTAGTATCTCCATGGGTGTGTATATCAATGGTATGTTGGCTGATAATTGTGTATATCTATCTGTGTGGCATTACTCATTTCTATTTCTAAGAAAATAACACTATGGGCCTGTTTTACTTTATTTTAGTTTTGGGCTCTGAGTCTATTATTGCCAACCCACATAAGATTTTGAATAAATAAAAACCCTCAGCATGTTTTCCTATAACTCTTCTCTCAATATGAACCAACATTATGCCAGTTTGGTCCTCTGGGCCGAATGCTTTTACCTAATTGTTGGGTCTCTTCTTGCATACTAACTATGTTTTGTACTTGGGCTGGATTTTTTTGTTGATCTTGTTAAGTGGCCCATGTGGTCTTTGGATTTTTCTTTTGTTATGTTGAGCTTTAGCTGTTTCTCGTAAATATCATGTTGTCACTTAATGACTTATTTGCTCAGCTTGTGTGCTTGTTTAATTCGAATGAAATTGTTTATGCCTTAGCACCAATACTTAGACGTATACTAATCCTCTTTTTGTTATGTGCTCCATGTGAACCAGTTCTGGGCCACTCTGGCCGTCTCTTGCAAGACCTGTTGGGCCTGAGGCCCAACCTTTCTTTCTTTGATCGAGCCCATTAAAGAATGGAAAGGGAAGCAAATATTCGTGTTAGAAGGCCCATCCAATGTGTGAAAATGACACTGATGGGCTTAGGTAGGCCCATCTGTTTATTGCAAATATTTTTCACTCTCTCCTTTTTCTATTTCGATATATCTGACATGTATATTGTATACATTGAATATGATAATTATTGAAAATCATGTGAATGTTAGAACTTAGGGAATTAGAACTTAGGGAACGCATAGTGTTTTAGGGAAGTCACCTCAAACACCTTTAACTTAATCCTTCCTTTTTCTTATGAGACTTGAATCACTTAATTTAAAAACAATTAAGTTTTAAACCGATTTAATGACAAGGTTGAATGATCTTCAAAAAATGACTGAGTAGTAATTTTTTGGCCTTTCGCCTTTCGCCTTTTTCGTTGAAATTTGATAAATGTTCTGTTTTGGGCATTAAGCCCGTGATTAAGCGGAATTGCCTAAATGGGTCTTAAAAAACTGAATCTTAGTTAGCTCAAAAAAATGATTTCAAAATATGTTGCAAAACCGATAAGAGATGGCTTTAAAATCTGGGTTAATCAATAAAAGAGGTACCAAATTTGGATATTTTCAGAAATTTAAAGAAAAATTTTTGGGCCTGAAATGAATTTTTGGACGAGCAGAGAATCGGACTTGGATATGATTCTGGAAAAAGGAAAGATCTTTGGGCTTGGAAGCCCAACACTGAACTTGGATAAAAAAACTGACTTATTGGACCAAATTTGAGAACAAAATGGATTTGGGCCTGGAATATTATTGACCTGGTGGGATTCAATATTAAAAATCGGAATTAAACTAGCAACTCGTGGTTTTCTTTATATATAAGTACAAAACGGAGATATACTCCATATTTTCATATATATACGTATAAAAACCCGTAAGTACTAAACTCATTTTGTTAGGACTAGAATAGTAGTGACTCTACTTGGTAGAAATCCCGAGTGTGTCCTAGTCGGGCAACAAAGCGAGTTGAACAATTGCGCAGATTTTCTAAACCAAAATCCCTTTTTTTAAGGGACTTTTTGCCGAATTTTTTTTGAAACTATGATATGAATAAAAATGACATTTTTGCGGAAAATTGAACACTTTTAAATAAATAAGTACATTAATCACACATTGAAGCTCGTAGGTCAACCGTATTCTACGGATCTTGAATACTAGGGCGCATAAAACCTTCCCTAGGGGATCACTAGAACCCTTATCTCGAACTTTGTTCCAAAAATATTTTTACTTATTATTGAAAAATCTTTAAACCCAGTTTTCCTAGTTTTCCATAATAAATTAGGTGGCAACTCTAAAAATTCTAAAATTCAATTAGAGCACCAACAACCTCGTAGTAACTTTTATGCCTTAACCCGTGTAAAAACGAATCGTAGCAGTCAGCCATCTCAAGAGATTCTACCTTTGATAAGGGTAACAGGTATGATTGTATAAATACATTATACATTACTTATTCCACCCTAACTTGCTTCCTCTCCACGACAGAAATCACTCTGGGAAGAACCACCTACTTCCTCTCCCTCCTGACTGCCAGAAGGAGGACCGAAGACACGTGATGCACTCTTTCCTTGGCCTAGGATTTGTCCCAAATAGGTTTTACTGGCAAGGTTTTTAACGAGGAACCGACACAGAAATGTGTTGCATTCGATCAGAAGTCGAAAAACTTGGAGAGAGCTTGACCAAATGTTTTTAAATTCGATACTCGAATCCTCGGTACCTCACAAATGAGTATCGGGGGGAGAGAAAGGGTATCAAACAAGCCGAACAGACGCAAAAGGACTGCCAGGAGAAAAGAGACACTAGTCCTTGCCTAGCTCTCCTCGCCCTTGTACATATTTCTAAGATTTTGTATAAGAAAGGTTATGCTTCGATCGAGCAGTTTATTCATGTAATCTTCAGGGAAAGCGAAATAAGAATCTTCACTTATTTTTTCAGAGCACTCACTAATAAGGTATCTCTTGAAATACTAAAGACGTTCGGCGCAAAACGAAACTCAAAAGCCACACGGCCCCGTAAAAACGGCTTCAAACATATGACATAGCCTTTAAAGCCTCCGAGCGTGCAGGTTCCATGAACCATTGTGCCATTGAATGAGATCAAGACGTCTTCCTCATCAGCACTAAAATCTCGGGAGGCCCTCTCTTATTGCGAATCAGCTGTGTAATTCCTGACGCAAAAAGTGTTTCCGGAAGTGACATGCCCGAATTGAGTTAAAGATGATGACCTCAAACACAAAACGCTAGAGTAAAAAAACACGTGCACCGGCCATCGATTTTTAAACCTAAACACCAACACTTGAATATAAACATAGTTCCGGTAGACGGGCATAGCAGTCACGCCCCGACGGTTAAGTGTTAAAAATAAAAGCCAACAAGATAACTTGTAATCACTACTGTTGCCAGCAAAGCGCATGTCAAAGCGTAAAAAAGGAATAGATGCGGAATCAAGAATCAAGTAAACACAATCACATACATATATATAAACACCACGGGAACATTTTTCTTTGAGCACTCGGGCTCAGACAAACATATTAAGGGCACACATACCTGATATCCGGCAAGAAGAACAAAACAAAATAACTATGAGCACGCAGGCTAAGACAAAAAAAGCAGATTCAAGGTACACCGACCAATTCTTCAAAAAACATAAAAAAACAATCAAAGGCACAGCGATCGGAGCAGTTTTAACAGGGCACGAAGGCCGTAGAATATCAAACATAAGCTAAGCGGGGGGAGCGGCATCTTCATCGTCCGAAGAACTAGAGGAAGCATCAGAGAAGGAAGAGATCTGGTCACGGAGGTTGTCCATAGCGATATCGGTGGCCTCCACATCCACCTCTATATCCGTCGGAGCAAAGTCAATGTATCGAATGCGCCCTCTTTGATATCCAGGAGAATACCGACCCGGGTCTTCAACACGGCATAATCCTTTAGAAGATTAGAGAAGTGTCGATCGTCAGCCCGGCGCTGCTGCAGCCGGGCATTGCGGGCCTTGAGCCGTGTCCTGGAAGCCACTAGCGTTTGCACTCACCCTTGGGCAGCCAACCTCTCTGTCTCTGCCCAAGCCGTCCTCTCCTGAAGTTCCTGGTGGGCAGCTATCAGGTACCGAAGGGCTCCTTCTCAGGCAGATAAAGCCTCCATAGCTTCTCTCCATTTAGAGTCTAGAAAAGACATACGAGTCACCAGCTTGGACAGATCAGCCCTTAGGCAGGAGTTCTCGGATTGCATCCTTCTCACCTCTCTAGATGAAGAAGGCGAGCTCTTGACCTTCTCAAGCACAGAAGTGATGGAAGCCTGGCCCTGCGAGGAAAAACAGATGGAAGAGTGAGGAATTTTGAAGGAACATAGTGACAAAATTAATTAAATACCATACTTGGAGGAGTAGTCCCACCAGGTAGGAGAGAGGAGCTTTTAAATCGGACTCGTCTTTCTCCGTAGAAGGAGGCAAGGTGAAAGGACCAATGCCTTCATCACTTACGGCCCCTCCGGGGTTATCAGCACAAGGCTCGGGAGGCACTTCTTCTTCTCTCTCAGCAGCTCTGCCTTCCTCGCCCTCTTCTAAGTTCACCACTTCTTACATAGTTTCATTCTAGTGCTGTAACAATCAGCAGCGAGATAGCACCCGGGAACCAATTCCTCCGGTAGAAGATGCGTTAGCATCCCTGAAAAGCCTTCGTTTTTGGCTAGCAGCTGCCGCAACCAGCGCAAAGTTGGTTTGGGCTTCTTCTCGTGAGGGGGTCCTTCGGGACAATTATCCTCGAGCAGGAAGGCCTGTGAAAAGTATATATGAGAAGCAGTCCCGAATATCAGGATAAGCAAGGAATGACGACGGAAAGAGAAAGTTTTTCTAAAAGCTCACCATGACTCTTATCCCGCCAGCGGTCAGCAGATATGCTCTTCCATGTCCTCTCAATCCCAATAGAGGAGCGTAGGAGTCTCATCACCCAAATGAAAGGACCGGGCATATGATCTAGCTCTACGAGGACCGCTGTGAAGAAAGCAAAGCACAAGTCAGGGAGGGGAAAAAGAAAGAGAAGGTTAAGATACCCACTGGCGTGGTTCCACAACTGCGGGAATGGTTCTGAAGATGCGTTATACAGAAGGTCAGCTGGTATCATGATAAACCTATCATGCCACCCACAGTCATAGTCGTCCTCGACATTGGTAATAAGACTCCGGACGCCTCGGGAAGCCAGGTGTACCATTCCTTCCCTCCCCCTCCCTCCCCCCCCCCCCCCCCCCCTCCCGGAATACACGAGGGGAGTACAGTTGGATCAGGCGGTTAAAGGTAAAGGAAAGATTGGCCCGGTCGGCCAAGTATTGAATGAACTGCACAATCCTTCAGATTTGAGGGTCCAATTACCCTACGCAGAGTTAGTAGCGGTGGCAGAATGTTTCGATTACGTAGTGGATCGGGAGAGTAAAGCCAATTGTGAAAGGGTATGTATAGACGGTAGACATACCGGCAGAATGGTAGGATATGTTGGCATTCCTGGGAGTCAAGCATCTCTATGTCGGGCCCCAGTTGCAGTGCTGCCGTATCTGATCAAGAAAAGAACTGGTAACCAGGGAGCGAATCGTCATAACATATTCTAGTCTCTAGCTAATACGGAAATCCCTAGAGCAATTGAGGAATGGGGGGATGATTTTGGCGGTGGTTGAACTCAAATCAATCTTTTGGGTGTCGGAAGAGGAGGAGCTGTGGTTTTCATGGTCGGAAGAAGCGTTATGGGCTTCCATGGGTAACCCTGCCTCTTGAGTGACGACCAAGTATTGTAATGAGGAAAATGAAGTAGACATGTTAAAGGAATGGCTTTTTGGAAGGATGGATGAAGGTAAAGATACTGCTCTTGAATCCCACGACAGTAGTTTAAATAGGAAAAAAGCAATCATTCACCTTGATTAGCGAAATGGCGTGTGTTTAAGTAACGTCAGATATCTGCCTGTGAAGCGACGCCGCCGAATGAGCGAAGGCGTGCATTGAATGCAGCCCTGACAAAGTGTCCAATCATGGAGGGAGTCGCGACGTTTCGCTAATTTCCAGCGTGAAATTTGAAGAGGCCGGGCTCTTCCACTTCCCAGTCTCATGTTCATAGAGGGATCGGAAAGTGGGGGACTATCTGTATTGGGTAAAATCCGTACCCGGGCTAGTTTCTTCAACTGGGAGCTCGGAGAGACCGGGGGGATCTCCACAGCTAGCACCCACTTTCACTTACTCGGGTCATATTGACAAATCTCGAACAGTGCGCTGTGGCAAAAAAGCACATGGGGGGACAGTTAGGTCACATCAGCCAACCGTTAGGGTTGAAAAGTCTTGTTTTGGTTTCTATACAGATAGATTATCATGTAAGCTAAGGCACTTCCATCTTATCTCTTGTAACATATCCCTTACTTTTTCTGTCAAGAACAATAAATCCGGGCACATCGACTACTCTTGTGGACATATTTATCTTGTTTGACTTATTATTTTTTATGCTTGGTTCTTTCAATCTAACTCTTGTAATCACGAAAACCTACTCGAAAGGAGAGTTTTCGGGATTGGATATGACCCATTTGTCTTCAAACCCTTGAAATACAAATCACTAACTGATTATCCGTTTTCACGGGAAAACACATCCAACTATATATTAGTATTGCACGTCAAATTTAAGTAAATTGCATTAAACACCCTTGAACTATGACTCATCGATAAATACACTCCCTATATTTAAAAATTAGATACACACAACAACTCGGAGAAGACGGTAGCACAGGCTAAGCATACTATCCTTAGGATTGAAACTGGAAGTTGAGTTTCTCTTAGTGCGCAAGTCATTTTTCATTGAAGTACTCATATTAATTATATGAGTCTCTTTGAAATTTAGCCACTTCTTGATTTTCTGAATTGCACTTTCGTTATTGTTCATCTTGTAACTGTTGATGTATCTCTTTAATGATTTTTAAAAAAAATGTCAGCATAAAAAATGAAGAAAAAATATCAGAAAATTAGGAGGGAGGGAGAAACTTTGGAAGAGAGAAAAAAGAGCAGCAATAAAATTGCATTAATGGGAATAGATCCCTTAGTTAATGGAGAGGGTTACAAACAATTAAATGGTGGTGAGGGGGTGACGTTTGTTGTGAGGTACTATTAGGAGTCAAGCTTTTTTTGGCTACTTTTGAATATTAGGGGTGGGCGTTCGATTCTTCGGTTCGATTCTTCGGTTTTCGATTCTTCAATGATGCATACCAAACACCGAACCGAACTAATTCGGTTTGGTTCGGTTCGGTTTAATTTCTAATTCGGTTCGATTTTTCTAATTCGATTCTTCGGTATCTAATTAAAAAAAAAATATGTTCGTGCTTTAAAAATGCAAATACAGCAGCCTAGCAATTACAAACTTGATTCACTTGAACGACGAAACAAAACAAATCAAACTGAACAAAGACTCAAACTTGATTGTGATTAAAGACTATCTTAATTATCTAATATCACGATTAGAAAGTGACAACGTAGTTGGTAGTAATATTGTTCGAGTAATTTCCCTCGGCAAAGCAACATATATGTGTTATTCATCTTTAAATACTCTGTCATAGCAATTGAAAAATGTGCATATGTGATGCGCAATACAAACATACACAATGGGCACCAATACTTTAGTTTGATGATTAATTGATGAAAATTATTCTGAAATTATTAGTTCTTCTTGTGAATATTAATATATGATGTATCACAAACAATGATTCAATTAATATTTGAGACATAACATAGTGTTTTCGTGAAGTCTAAATTTTAAAATTTTGAACTTTGAGTTTTAATTTAAATGAAAAATTATTATCAGAATTCATATTCTAAAAATAAATGTCTTAACCTTGTACTCCCATCCCTTTTGAGAGGAGTAGAGTGGTAGATCACCTAAAATTCCCTAAATCAAATATCAATGAAATAACTCAGGAAATATTGTACACGGCGACAAACAAGGATAAAAGATAAAAAGTAAAAGGAAATTAAAAATGTAAAGATGGAAAATAGGAGGTGAGTTTTACTATAAAGAGCCCAAAATAGGGTATACGTGACATTCAACTAAGCATTACAAGTTTAGATCTGATTAGGGTACTCCATTTGCATTCAACTTAAGCACTACAACAATTATGTTTAAAGTTCGGTTCTTCGGTAATCCGAAATATTGGAACACAAAAATCGAAAACCGCACCGAATATCGAAATTTTAAAAATTTTAACACCGAAAACCCGAATTAATTCGGTTTCGTTCTGATTTTCAGTTTTTCGATATTTATGCTCACCCCTACTTTTGATATATTAATTGTGGTGCTAAAAATATGTAATGTTTTTAACATGGTATAGTTACGTAAAGTTCTCTTCTATTTACTTAGTACTCAAGTCCTACTAGGCTATTACACATTAGTTTATTGGTGAAGTTACATAAATACAAGTAAATAAGTAAAATATTTCGTAATCCACAACTATTAACTAAATTACATAATCTACAATATATACTCTATATTTAGGGTATATGTATGATTTTATACCATAAATAAAAAAGTGATGCTATGAATAAAAGGCTAATAATAATGAGTTTCCTATATTAGTGATAACCAAATTAAATGCATATCAGAACACATTAATTACTTTTCTAAACAACCCAATATACTCAGCTAGCATTTTAATCCATAAAATAGTATACTACTTACGTATATTTCACTATGATATACTATATATAATATTATTTTTTTATGAATATTAACTAGTATATAAAATAATTTCTTATGTATAGTAAACAAAAAGTAATATACATATACATACATACATATATATATATATGACCACATACATTATTGTATATATTAGGCATATATTTTTTATTAAATTAAATATACACAAATATAAATTTAATTGAGTTAATTTTTCTATTTCATGGAAGAGAGAGAGAAAAAATGAATAATTAATATGTGATGGCAAAAAGCAAGTTAAGTTTTATGGGATGGGGTGTCAATTATAAATTAATATCCTATTTTAGTGGTAATTCATAAGTAATTATATTATTTTTTCTATATATTGTATATTTTATATGTTATTGTAGAGTACAATTGGTTGGCACATAGAGTAATATATGTTATATCCCGTAATTTTGCACATTCGGATAAATTGAAATAAGCGTGACTAATAAGAGACAAGGCAACATTTTGGTCTTACTTAATATTTATGTTGTTATGAAAAATATTGATGCGGAAATATGGAGGAAGGCCAAGGGCAAAATTGAGAATTTGGAAATTGGGTTCATGAATTACAAATATTCACCATAAGTAATTGGGATAGCAAAAATAAAAAAAAATAAAAAAAAAAAAAAAAAAGAAGAAGAAGAAGAAGAAGAAAGAGGCCTAAGGTGTGTGTGTGGCCGGCCATAGAAGGGAAAAAGGGGCCCAAGCCCACGTGCTAAATTTAATTGATCAAATAAATATATAAAGAGGGCCACCATTTGTCTTCATCTAGAATCTTCAAGAGAAACAAGACTTGAGAGCACAAAGAGAAGGGCCATTCGGCCAACACAAGGAAAAAAAAAATTAGCTCATCAATCCTTGATCCAAAAACTATAATTTTCTAGTATTCCTACTAAGCTCAAGACCCTCTTCAACGTGGTATAATTTTTTAGGCAAGAAAGTACTTTTGTTGGCAAGTGGAAATTTTTGAAAAAGATAAAGATTCTACTCTTTTTGTCTTGGAAGAATTATATATATATATATATATATATATATATATATATATATATTGTAGTATATGGAAATGAATGTAAAGTATGAAATTTGTGTGTTGTGGGTGTGTGGGTGTGTGGCCGTGTGTGGGTATAGTGAAGGGGGGACGAATGAAATTTATTTAGTATGTTAAATTATGTTGTTGTGGCCTTCTGATGTAAATGGAAGAATAATAGTTCAAGTTGGCATGAAAATTGGTTGTTAAGTTGTTGTAGGAAATTATGTGATTTTATTATAGTTTTATGTAATTATGGGAATGGAGTTGTTAAGGTGCAAATTGTTGTTGTTGTTGATGAAATTGGAAGATAAAAATGTGTTGTGAATGTTTGTGTCGAAGATTGGAGGTTTCGGGTGAAGTATGATTTTTGGTGGGATTGTTGTATATTTTGTAGAATTGTATGAAATGCTTTTGAATTGTATTTGAATGATCTTGAATTAGTAGTGAATATGTAAGTGTCGATCTTGGCTTGAATGTACGAAGTTAAATTAAATAGTGATGAATTATGTTGAAAGGAAGGTTACTAATGTTAAGAATGTGTTTTGAAATGGTTATTGATGTTATTGGTATGGTTGTTGGTATGGTTGTTGATGAATTTGGCTGAGTTAAATTCTCGGGGATGTTGAATTTACAGGGGAGATGCTGCCGAACTTTCTGTAGGCAAGTACTAGTTAGAATTGAATTTCTAAGTACTTGTAGCTAATATTTGGTAATTGATAATATTATTGTAGATATTGGAGAGCCCGAGACTTGATTCGGGATTTGACTAGCGAGCGATCGAGGTATGTAAAGCTTACCTTTCCTTCTTTTGGCATGATCCCTTTGAAATGGACAAAAAGGTATATGTATGCTTATAAAGAAAATCCCATTCTTAGAGCCACTAGGTTGGCCAACATCTTCGACTTCCATAAGCCATTCTATAATTTTGAAGATCCTAGTCGTTATGTTTCCGAATGTTGTTCGAATGATAATCGGGATGACTAAAGTCTTTGATGAATGCTTCGATATGAAAATATGGTCTTAAAGTCCCCATTTGATTTGATCCATAATGTTATCCGCAAGTTTCCTAATATGAGAATGTGATCCATAATGATGTTTGAAAGTCTTCTAATATGAACGATACTCGAATTTCCAAGTATGACTTATGAAATATTGTCGGAAGGTTCCGTACTACGAAAGTTCGTAACTCTCTCATACTAATTCCGATTGACCCGAAACTGATTTCTGAGCCCTCGGATGTCGTGAATATATTTGTCCATCAAGTCTTGGAATTTATTTATTCAGTTACATGCATATAGTTTTAATACGTATCTATGACTTTTGAAGCTCTATTTGAGATATTTCCGAGTTGTCCACGATTTTTGTTCACATTTGATATGAGTACGCTCGACATAATGGAGCTTATTATATGAATGAATAACAAGATAAGCATAAAAAATTTTGTTCCTAAAGAGTTTCGTAAGTCTGGATATCCCTAACTTCCGTAAGTGATCTCGGATTTGCTTTGAATGTCCGTAAAAGTTCTGTGATAAAAAAAAAAGGAAAGGAATGTCCGTAACTTTCACATACTAACTCCGATGGGTTCAGAACGTGTTTATGATCTTCAAATGTCGGTAAGTGTATGTATCTGTCGAGTCTGGATATGTGTGCATATGGTTTCTCACTGCTCTGTTCGTACAAGCCTCAGTATGTTATTCACTGCGCCCGGGCCAGGTTCTGTTATGTTATCGTGCATCTTCCTCTGCATTGTTCACCGCGTCCCTCTCCCTTGCGGTCGGGTTCTGTTATATGTATGTCTGTATATGATGATATGGGGATGGCGGCCAGGATGGCACATGATGATTCTGTTCACCGCGTTCCGCAATAGAGGGTCGGGATCTGTTATCTGCATATACGGTACATGATTCTGACATGCATTGATTACTCTGTCCACCGCGTCCCTCACTAAAGGGCCGGGATCTGTTATATGCATATATGGTATCCGATTTTGGCATCTGATGACTCTGTCCACCGCGTCCCTTACCAGAGGGCCGGGATCTGTTACATGATTCTATCCACCGCGTTTCTTACCAAGAGGGTCGGGATCTGTTATATGTGTATATACGATATATGATTCTGATATGTTTGGTTTGTGTTCGGAAAGTAAGCATTTTGGCATTCTGTATCCTCTGTACTTCTCCTGACATACGATATCAGCATACATGATCTGTGTCTGGAAAGCAACTATTCTGACGCTCCGGATCCGTACTTTTTCTGACATAAGACCTCGGCATATACGATCCGCGTGTGGAAAACAATCATTCTGATATTCTGAGTCTGCACTTTTCTGACATATGATATCTACATATATGATTTGTGACTAGGTAAAACAGCGCTTTGGTAATCTGGGTAATGTATTCACTCTTGTACTGTTCGTTTCAATTATGCTTCTGTTTTCTGTACTTCATGCTTTACATACTCAGTACATATTCCGTACTGACCCCCTTTCGTCGGGGGTTGTGTTTCATGCCCGCAGGTACAGACACCTATTGTGGTGATCCGCCAGTCTAGGGTGTCGTTCTGCTACTTGGAGTGCTCCTTTGATCCGGAGCCCACACTTTTGGTACAGATCTTTCCGTTGTACATATTTATGTGTATGTGACTAGTCAGGGGTACGGCGGGGCCCTATCCCGTCATATGTTTCTGTTATAGTTTGTAGAGGCCTGTAGACATGTATGTGGGTCGTGGGTCGCATTAGATCTGTGATGTATGTATGGTTTGCGTCCGGTTTTCTTATATACTACAATAACCTGATTTATTTAGGTGTTATAATGTAATCGACGACCTAAGTGATATGTATATGGTTTTGTATGCAAGAAACCCTTAATATGTAAACGCAAGTAAAATCTGGTTATTAGGTATGTACGGGTGTCCATCTCGGGCACCAGTCGCGGCCCACGGGGTTGGGTCGTGACAATATATTCATATATTAGGTATATCTTAATATTATATACTATATACACAAATAATATTATTATATTATATACTATATATAATATACAAACTTAATTATACTAATTTCTACGATTATATTCACAAATATTTTGTTAGCATCTTTTCAGTTAAATATACCAATTTGAATATACCATATACTTTTTAAGGTATATTTTCATGTACATTTCTTATACCACATCTTTTCATGTACTTTTCTTAATATTAATATATTCGAATAATTTCTTTTAGTCACAAAAAATAATTGAATCATCATCAAGTGAAATTAAAAAAAAAAAAAAAAAAAAAAGGAGGAAACGAAAGAAAAAAAGTCTTTTTAAAACGATAGATGGAATATGGGATTTGAAGTTGATTTTGTTATGTTTATTTGGAAAATTACATTCTAATGATTTTGAAAGAAAGAGAAAGTAAAAAATGGACATGCATTAATGATAGTAACTCCTAAAATTGAGTATTATTAATATTTTAGGAATGTAAAAAAGTTGTATTTTTGTAATTAAGAAGTTAAAATTTTGAATAAGTTGTATTTATGTAAAAATTTTAAAGTAGTTATAATCTTTTTAATTACCATTTGAAAAAGTTGTATTTGTGTGACTTTTCCTAGTTTATTATCGGCCCATGAATGGACACATAAAGAAACTAAAACTTACTTGGCATAGCTTACATTATTACCTATTTATGGAACATAACTAAACTTTACAATAATTGTATTTAGTAGCTAAAATATAACATATTTACTTCGTATAGCCACCACTTTTTTACCACTCATCTGATAACTTCCCACACCCCCAAATTTACGCGAAAAAAAAAACGTTCCTCTCTCCTATCCTCCTAAATACACGCCATTATGCCCAATATCCCTTAATTTCCTCCAATTTCAACTCAGTTTTACAATAGTTCAACTTTCTTGTTTATCTCTAATTAACTACTCATTAATTTCACTCATAATTCAAATCTAATTCCCAAAAAAGGTAAGATTATATACTGATTTTTACGTTTCACCGTGTATTTAACCTATATTTTCGGGGGGTTTTTTGTTTTTTTCGTTTGAATCAGCAATGCAACTCTAAATAATTAATTATCACTGTTTGTTCTTGATTGTTGTTTGTTAGATTCAAGTGAAATGGCTAAGAAAGCTTCTACTCCAATGAGGACTAGAGGTATAGAACCCGAATTTTTAATTCCTAATTTTTCTTTGGGAATTTCTCAACATGAAACTGCCATTGCAGGCTCTTATGCTGAGAATCGTTCAAAAAAAATTAACGATCCTAGGCGTTCTGCTGATTATGTTGATTGGAAGAGTAAACAGCAAGAAAAAGTGAAAAAGGTTTCTCAAATGGAGAAACAAAAGAAGAGAAAGGCTGGTAACAATGTTGCTAATGTTAAGGGCAAACAAATTGCTAAAACCAAACATAATGTCGATGAGGATGATGATAGAGAGGTATATCTATGTTGTATTTTAAGTATATTTAGTTCGTTTGTATTTTTTAGTTCAGTTATTACAGATCTGTGACTTAACCAGATCTATATTTTATGCGCATTTTAAGTATATTTTGTATTGTTATTTTTTTCACATGTTTCTTCAGTTAATTCGTGTTTATTGTTCTTCACCATAACTGTAATTTTTCAAATTTTCAAGTATATTTGTGTATATTTTGTTGACAGTTATTACAGATCTGTAATTTACATATTTAGTCAATATATGTCATTATATTTTCAGTATATTCATATATATTTATTGTTGAATTACATTATATTTTTTCATTGTCAATCACTGTTTTGTTGTATATTTGTATATATTTTTTGCTGATCCCTTTTTTACCTGATTGTGTTCACTGTTTTTTGTCAATCATATGTGTTTTTTGGCATGTTGTTTCAGGTATCTAAATTTTTGGTTACCAAGCACCCTGCTGTAACACCATCTATGTGTAGATACACGAATGTTAATGTAATGCAAGATATTAGAGGCAAACTAATAGACGCACAGATGGATATGTTCATGAATACTTGTTTTGGTAAATATCTCAGAATGTAGCAATTGGATGTACAAGCACAAATTTTCCGGTGCTTTATGGTCAAAGAACTCAGGGGTAGCACATATAGGTGTTTTACAATTGAAATAAATGGTAAAGTTCTGCATTTCAGCCTTAGAGAATTTGCACTGATCACTGGGTTAGATTGTGTCTCTGATGAAAGAGATTTTGTATATGATAACTCACAACCGAATAGGCTTATAGTTGAATATTTTGGTAGAAAAAATGAGAATCAACTGGCAGTTAAAAGACACGAGCTTATTGAGTGTTTCAATAAGATAGTTTGGGATGATAAAAGGGAGGACGCAGTCAAGAACTCAAGATGGTACTATTGTATTTCATAAATACGTGGGTACATTGTGGTGAGCCAAACTCAACAAACATACCAAGGATCCATTTTGATGTTGTAGAGGACGGGAGATATAATGAGTATCCTTGGGGTAAAGAGTCGTTCAGAGAGTTGGTTGTAAGCATCGGGCAGAATATGCAGATTTTAAGAGATATTATAGGATTCATCGGTTGCCACTTGCTATGCAAGTCTGGTTGTATGAATGTTGCTCAAAAGTCTCGTCCACCATTGCAGTTAAGACGGGGAATTTAGTTCCTAGAATTTTGAACTGGCGGACTACGAAAGAAAAACCAGAATTCAAGAAATTGATGGATGGCATGTTCAGAGACGACAAAAACCCGGTAAACCAGATTTTTAATAAACTGAATAGTTATATTTGTTTGTGTCCTTTACTATTTAACTGTTTCCATAAGTTTGTTTTTCATAGTATATTTTGATTATATTTTGACTATATTTATTAAGTAATGCATTTGTGATCAATATATTTTGACTATATTTTCCTCATATTTTAGTATGTTCCCAATGTAGATATATATGGTAATGTAGTTTCTATATTTTGTTGTTCACAGTCTTGTAGATTTGAGGAAGTTGTGCCAACACCCGATGAGTTGGAGACTCTTAATCTGCCTCCTGTTGCACATGATATACCAGACGTCAAACATGGAGTTGATGGTGTACATGGTACTGATTTGGTGGACAACGATTACGATGATTTTAGTACCACACCACTGCATCTGTCCAGTGGCAAACAGCAACAAAGGAGTGCCAATTCTGATTCCCCGTGATGCAAGAAATGGACACAGTTTCCCGTTTTTGTTTCTCCTTCGAGGAAACAACCATCACGGAAGGAATCTCGGATAAAAGGGACAAGGAAACCAGATGCACCTACAGGACCCGAAAAAAATGAGTTTAAACTGATAAGGGAAGAGATTCAGATTTTCAAGAAAGATATAGGCGTTTTGTTTTCAATATGCTTTTGTCACTTCATATTGCTTGTGTCAACTAATTAACAATTCTAATTCTATTTTTGTGTTTCAAAACTGTAGGTGTTTGAGTACATGGATAACAACTTCAAAAAGTTGTTAGATGCAATAAAGGGCAATCAAACACAAGATGAGGTAAAAATCAAAACTAAAAGTTATGTTCAATAAATACATTATAGTCATTAACAAGTCGGTTTCCATTTTTATTAATAAGATATTTTTTTGGAAGGCCGCTGATTGTAAAGCCCTGTCACATCAACATGATGTTGGCATACAACACTCACATGAGAAAAGCCAACGTCATCGTTCTGATAAAGGGACACCAACTGTCAACAACGTAGTTGATGACAATATGGTAAAAATGGAAATTATTAACCTATTAAGTTATTTTGATATATGTATTAGAAGACTTTATATTTTTTTTGGAAAATTTTAAAGGTCGGAGACACAATGTTGCAAGCTGACTTACATACTCATGGTGGGATTTCTCGAGGCAATCAAAGTGACGGTGCAGTAAAGCTTTCAACAGAAGAGAATCAAGGTGGTGGTGCAACTTCCGCGCAGAGGAGTCATCCAGTGGTACTCATATTTTCTTTCACTTTGCTATATTTGCAGTATATTTTCAAAGTACAAATCTTGCAATTATTTGTATTTAGTATTACCTATAGTGTATTTACATATATATTTTCACCTAGTGATTTTTTAGTGTGTCCCATTTGTTGTATCTATTTGTGCTATATTTGTTATGATTGTGTTTATATATAATAGTAGTGCTATATATGTTTTGGATTGATATTTTAATAGTTATTTTTCATATTTATTTTGGCTATATTTTAATTGTATTTTGATTATTATGTTCAATATTACTTATTCTGGTTTCTGTTGACTATATTTCAGATATATTTTTCATATATTTTGACTATATTTAGATGAAACTTTTAACTTTTATAGCAGTGCTATATATGTGTATTTGTTTTACTAATGCCTGTAAATTTATTTGAACCATGTTTTTATTGGTTTAGGTTGAGACAGTTGGGTTGCCAATTAATGATCCGGTTTCTGTTGTTGATGTGGATAAAGAAACGGGAGTTAAAAGTGATGCACAAACAGATGGAGTGCCCATAACACCAATCCCTTAAAATTTTGATGTAAGTACTGAAATTTGGCTTCTAAGTGCCATTCACATATCGTTTTGATAAGCAATAATTGACAAACACCAGTCGTTTTTTGTTTGTTTTTTATTTCAGGAATCTCAGCAATCTGGTGATATGTAGAATGCTAATGCTGAATTTACCGCATCAGAGAAAATGATAGCAGAATTGCTAGTCAACTGTCCTTTAGCATCTGTTATTCCTCTCGGTGCTCCTCCAGTACCACGCGATGATCAAGCCGATTTGTCAAGTTTAAGGACCCCTCAGAATCCGGACGATAACCCGGCAACGATCTCTTAGTGGATGATTCGTGATTCTCAGATACCAACCCAACTTGGAGTACAACCAACAACTGGACAAAGTTCAATTAATGAAACTGAACAACAAGTTGGAGTACAACCGATCGTTGGCTACAGTTCAAGTGATGAAACTGGACAACAAGTTCCTGTACAACCAAATGCGGGTCAAAGCTCAAGTGATGAGACTGTACAACTTTCAAATCCTGAAACACAAATCATTGTCCATCCAGGGGCTGCCCGAGAAAGGAAACCAAGCAAATACAACCTGTCCCCTTACTGTCCCAATTTCAGCTCAGCGGGTTCTTCTGCCAAAAATATCAGTCCTTGCATTTATCAGAAAAATCACTCATTTGTTGAGCACCCTATTAATGCCCCGTTAGATACTTCGTTTCTTCAAGAATATCAAAAGTGGCTTGAGAAGGATATGTTGAAATCGCATGACAAAAGTAATTATTTTCACAACTTATTTTTTTAGTTTTCCAAAAATCAATTCTTTATAAACTTAACGTATGTTCTTTCCATTGTTGATATACAGGAAACCCAAGGAAAATCATTACAGAAAGAACAAGGAAGGATTGGATCCTACTGATGCCGAATTTCGGTTACATTTAGGCGTTACAGTCGTATCCGACAAAAACCGGTTCTACTTGTTATCTATGGATAGGAAAATTTGGACTGATGAGGTTTGATGTCTTTATGCTTGTTATCTAAGTTTTTTATGTTTTATAATAGCATTATAGTGTGATGTATCTAGAGCATATTTTTACTACATTTGATATGTATATAGATCACAATTCTGTACTTACATTATTACTGGATTGTATTTTAAATATATTAATCATTATATTTGCACTATATTTAATATAGAGACATTAATTCATTAGTTGAGTATAGTACTGATTAAGTACATAATTGTATTTTTGCTATATTTAACAGTATATTTCACTATATTTAATATATATATATATATATATATATATATATATATATATATATATATATATATATATATATATATATATATATATATATATATATATATATATATATATAGCAATATTTTTATTGAAGATAGTACAGATTATATTAACTGAATTGATATTTTTACAGCATATTGATGTTATTTTCTACTACCTACGCAAGAAGGGGAAGTATGAGAATAACAACAATTATAGATTTACCACTGTCAGCCGTATATTTCACACTTTAGTTGCTAAAATTTACACATCTTGGGAAAACCCCGATTCATCCAGAAGTGTCACCAGTAAGGAAGATGAACTGTGTGAGTACATTAATGGGCACAGGCTGATGGCAAATGTACCATGGTATACTGTTGACAACGTACTAATTCCTGTCAATGTAAAAGAGGAAAATCACTAGATTTTGGTTGTGATATCATTCACTGACAGGTGTGCTCTCATCCTTTGAAAAAATCATTCATTTTTCTACAAAATTTATATGTTTGTTGTTATCGTATTTTTTCTTTTTACAAACAGGTGCTTGTACGTATACAACTCATACCGAGCTGCAGGGCATGATGCTGTCATTAGAGCCGAAATAAAAAATTTGGCTACTCTTGTGACACTCAGTCTACAAATGACTGATTTCTATGAAAAGAAGGCGGATATAGCTTTTGACACACGTCCTTCTTACAGAAACAGAGAACAGGCTGACAACTTTGACATTGTGAATGTAGACAATCTTCCGCAACAAGCTCCCGCTAGCATGTAAGAATTTCTTCCAACAAAAAACACAATAAATACATCTATTTTTTCTTGGGTTTTGATCAGTAAATTTTTTGATCATTTTTTCAGGGATTGTGGTGTGTATGTGGCAGCCTTTGCTGAATACTTGAGCTCAAGTGAAGTCATCCCAACCGAATTCGATGCAAAGTTACTCCGTATGAGATACGGTGCCCTTTTATGTGACTATGCATGGGATAAGTCACACAAAAATGCATCAAGTGATAACGAGCAGCCTTTAAGACCAATTACACCGACAGTTGATTACGATGCAGTTGATAAAGTAGATCTTAATTAGGCCACCAAGTCTTTTGTGTTTTTGATTTTCATGTGGAACATTAGCATAGTTGGTTGCGACTTTTGTTGCTGTTTTTTCATTTTGGACATATCGTTTCATGTGCAATAATGTTTTTTAGGATCATTAATGTTGAACACCACCTTATGGTTTTTATATGGTTGTTTCTTTCAAGTATGTTATTTTTTCAATGTATAAATTCCATTTTCATTTTCTGTAAAATGTATTCCTTAAACAAAGTAGTATATTTAACCATTTAAATACAGTCGATATATACAGCAAATATAACTTAGATATATTCCATAAGTCCACTTTTAATGTACAGTGTGTTACAGAAGTTAAAATTTCATATAAGTACACTCCAAATATATGTAAATATATATATGAAATATAGTTAACAATAAATCAGAATAAGAAGTATCTAACAGATCAGTCAAAATGCAACTAAAATATAGCAAAAATATATACGAAATACAACTATTAAAACATAAATCCAAAACAAAAGGTCAAATCAGTTTATATAGAGTAGACTTTTCAAATCCCATTAAACCACCAATATAGCATAACATCGAAAAACATGAAATGTTCAACCATGTGAAATACAACCATACTAGAATAATATGAATTCAAGATGAATTCATTTTTTATTTTTAACAAAAAATGAAAGTAGAATTGTCTTAACAAGTAAAATCAAAATGGACTTATTTATCTTCTTATTGAGCGGCGGATTATCACACGAACGCCTGTTATGACCAAGACGTCCACATTTACCACAAGAATTCCTGCGTTTACCAATCATCAACTCCTGTAATGGCTTATCCCTCTTCTTTTTTGGCCTCCCAGGGGGTCTCTTATAGATCGGTGGCATAACAACTTCATCTGATATGCTTTTAGGAACATTCCACTCGGTCTCATCGGGAAGAGGATCAACCGGCACATCATATGTGCTCACAACTGTTTCTAGCTTGAATAATTCCGAACAATATGCATCAGCAGTCAAATTTTTATTTTTCAATACTGCCCATGCATGAGAACGCGGCATCTCGTCTAGTTGGAACATTCTACAGCTGCAAGTTTTCTTCTTCAAATCGATTATGAAACGCCTCAGTCCATCATTCAATGTGTAAACATATTCAGTTGACACTTCAACCTGAGAACCATTTAAACAATAAACAAGCATTAACCTGAGCAGTTTTACCATTTTGGGAAATGTAACATCCCGTAAATCCGAGTTAGGTGTCACTGTGAAATAATTGAGGTTTATATGTCATTTTAACTTTTTGGATCCCTTTGGGATGGATAATGGTGTTAAATAATCTTTTCGGGGTCAAATGAGATAAGGAAGTTCCTTAGAAATCTTTAAATTCGTCAAGTTTGAGACATTTTCCAGTTATGTCCAGTTTTCGGGTATTTTCGTTTGACATTTGGAAAACCTCAAGACATATAAGTTGTAGGGAATTAAAATACCTTTTCAAAAATATATTATGCAGCCCAAACAGACGTGTGAGTAAAAATGTATTACCGATTTACTGAAGCTGTGTAAAATGGAAATCCCAATTCTTGTAGGATTAGGTTTTAAAGCTCAATCCTTTATAATGACCTATATATACAACCCAAAAACGTCCAAGGAGAGGGTTTTTCCACCAGAGCTATATATCATCTCTCTAAGGTGAGTTTTTACTCAAATCCCTAAGTTAATTATCTTAGCTAATCACTAGGTTAACACTGAATCATTATATGAAATCGATAGATTGTGGAAACTTCATTCAAGGTCAAATATGGGATGAAGCTTTGGGATTTCTTCAAAAAGGTAACACCCTCACACTTTTATGGATATATGGAATTATTATTATGTTTTAGACATGGAATAGTTGGTAGAATCATGAAATAGGATTGGTTTAGATGCACTTTATTAAAAACAAAACCCTACTATTTTTGCTGTATAATTTCCTCTGACCAGCCATATTAAATTGACGTTTCATGCTTATCTAACCGTTGGATCGAGCCCAAATTATAACTAAGTGGTCCCAACATATAGGTCTTAAATGTGAACGGTGAAGATCGGATTTCAAGGTCTGTATCTGTGTTTCCAGCTATGAACAGTAGGTGCAAATTTGGTGAATATCTATAGTTTATTGGTCATACAAACCTCAATTAGATGTAGAATGATTCTTTGAAGCACGGAGCTTATGTTTGGGATATTTTAACGGGATTTAAGGTATGTCTCTTTAAAAATAAAATCTTTTTTTTATATAAAGGTAATTTATATGTCTCTTTTGCAAACTCTCTTGAAAGATTGATTCTTTATAAAAGCATGTTTTGAATGATATGATGAATTGGTTTTACACTCTTGAAATTTATTACATGTTTTGATTAATGGTTAACATGCGTGAGGGGACAAGCCCACATTAAACCTTGATTGTATTATCCTCTGTATACGTATATGAAATCATAATCATTTTCTTCTATAAGAGATGATCAGTGATGATGGTTAATTGTTGGTATTGATGATTTTACCAAGGAACTATGACAAAGGAATCTTGTTTAAAGAAGTGGAAACATTTTCAAGATTATCTATGAAATTATGGATTTTCGTAATGGCATAATGAACTTTAATGCTATTTGATGGTGTGACTACTTTGAGACAAATTGTGAATCGGCTTCTATGCTATGAACTTTGTTGTTATGTTTGGCCTAGCTACTCGGGAGGAAGGGTAGCCACTATGGATCCTAGTGTGGTAATTGCCTAGCCATTCCGGAGGAAGAGTGGCCACTACCGGGTTCGCTACCCGGAGTGTGTTCTATTCCTAGCTATTCAGGAGGAAGGATAGCCACCGAGAATTACATATTCTGGTGTGGTGCGCTGTGTTTAGGGAAACTCTACGGCCATCCCTTCGATGTGATTGATTCTTGGGCCTGCATTGGCATGTGTGATATTTTTATTCTCTCATGAGAACTGTTATTGACAATCGTGATCAATTTAAAAGGCATAATTGAAAGTTGTAACTTGACGAAAGGCTTTATAATTGGTTTTGATAATTCTTATTGAGATACACAAGCTGAATACCTGTTTTTATATTGATTAATGGCTTTGTAAATTGTTTAACAAATGATATTAAGAATCATAAAGTGGAATGATTGTTTTTATACTATTTTTTCAGAACTGATTTCTTTATGTATTATTATTTTTTATTTATATATTACTTGTTGTCCCCGAGGCACTCACTGAGTACGAAAGTACTCAGGCATACCATTGTTGTTTTTTATGGTATGTTAGGTAACGGAGAAATACAGGTTCGTGATACTCTCGACGCTTATGAGAACTTGCTGCTGCTGTTGATTTGGTAAGCCCACATCCTTGTTTGTGGGACACTTTCTGTTTCATTTATTATTCTAGATTTTCGGGCTGCATCCCGAAGTTAGATGATTGTTGTGTCTCTTAGAATCTCCATAGATAGTTGTCAGAATTGTGGGTAGATTGTCAAAGTCTCGTACGATTTAATGGGTGTTTTCCACGTTTATGACTATTTACTTATATTAGACTTCCGTTGATCTTATTTCATAATTGTGATCCTGATATATGCAGTTACTTATAACTTTGTTTAATTTAATAAGGAAAGATTATTAAAAAGGAACTTGATGTTACATTTATTTTATAAACTGTTGGAGGCGAATGTTGAACCTGGTGGGTTCAAGAGTTATTATTGTGTCATTTAGATTCTTCAAATGTTGTTCATGACTTCGGATGCCGGTCACGTCTTGAAACGCCCAGAACCATGGCCTGGGCGAAACACGGCACTCGGTGCCTTACTGCATGTGACCGAGCGAACCACATGGCTTGCTAAATCATCATGAGGCATAACATGAGCGGAATATAATGTGAATGCATGATGAGCCTTTACAAAATGCAATAAGTCATAATACTTAATCAAAATACTTGTTTAAACATGAGTGCGGAAATAACATGAATGAGCCAAAATGGCTATACGACTCCGAAAGTGTGACATGACATAACTGACTTGTCTAGTCTATGAAACCTCTAACATAAGTGTGAACATGGAAAACATACTCGCTGGGACAAGGCCCCCAGCATACCTTAGATGCATAGCTAATCACTAAATAAAGGGTTGACTAAACCCCGAATGAGATGGGGCTCACCAATAAGCTGATACGAATGTTGTCCTACTGAGCAGATGTGTCGGCCTGTAAATCAGTGCCTGCATCGTGAAATGCAGGCCCCCGAGCAAATAAAAGGGGACGTCAGCACATTAAATGTACTGGTATGTAAAGCAACTGAATGAAATAACATGGGACATAAAGTAATAAAGATAAGAACTGAACGTGAAACTGAAACCTAGTTATGAGCATGAACATGAATGCATATATCATATAAAGCATGAGTAAAACATGGTAGGTAGGGAGAGCATTTCATAACGATAATATAATATCACCACGTAGGTACGTGAAGTCTGGTACCTCACCGGACCAGCAGAGCCCCCATACTTTGCCAGGGTATAAGGTGGTAAGATGCCTGATGGATCCATTCAGTGTAAAATTAAGGAATCGCCTAACTGGGCGGAGCGATCCTTGTCCTACGGTGGCTACGTAGTTTCAGGCGATCTGAGCCTTCTCGGTAATTCGTGCAATTCCCAAAAACATGAACATGATATAATTGGCTAAGAAGCCCATGATTTTCGTGAATTAACTTGTAAACATGACTAGTAATCATGATTTCACGAAATAACTTGTAAACATGATTTCATGAAATAGCTTGTATTTAGCATGTGTGTATCTTGTATCATGGCATGAAAGTAATTATATAATATAGTTGCATGAAAACTTGTAGACATGTAGGATATTCATGAAATAATCATTCTTAGTTAAAAACATGCATGCAAGAACCCATGGAATACAAGATATTAGTTTTCATGGATTACGGACTGATTCTCAATAATCATAAGGAGTTATTAAGAACACAATGATAAAATAATAACAATTCATACAAAATGTATTCACGGACATGGACCTAGGGTTGTCATGAACATGGTGTAGAAACCCTAGTTTTAGTAGAGAATCATAATTTATGGATTATGAGGCGTGGGGAAGAACAATGATATTCCCACACATAGATAGTAAATATACATACCTGGTAATGCTCCAAACTTGAATTAAAGATTTTAACTTTGAAGAAAATTTTCAAAATCTTGAGTTCTTGAACCTTGAGATGGGTTTTCTTGAAAACACTAGTTTAGGAATGATGATTTCTTTTTTAGATTACAAGGATATGTATTGGAATTGACCTGGAATTATTAGAATAGGCTTACCTTGGTATTCTTGATGATGGGAGAGAATAGAAGGTCGTTCTAGGGCTTGGGGGTGTGAAGAATGAAGTGAAAAAAAGCCTTAAAACGAAGTTTTAAAATTGTTGTCGGACCCATTTTACGCCCTATTTTACGTCCCGTAAAAGTTTTATGAACCTTAGATCCACCGTAAATCAATTAGAGTAATTTGGGCTTTCTGGACCAGTTTTACGGCCCAAATCTGCGGCCCGTATAATTTTTACGGTCCGTAGATTCCACCATAAATCGACAGAACACCAATTTAGTAAAACGGGCATACCTTTTCGTACAGATGTCTGTTTGACCTCCATAATATACCGTTGGAAAGATATTTCAAAGATCTACAACTTGCAAGAAGGAAATTTTCCCAAATTCCTTACAGATATTTCCGTTTACTCATTTTAATTGAGATATGGTGCAAACTCACTTAAAAACACGCTCCGTAGGGTAGCTTCCGAATTTACCTTGCTCAAGGACTCTTCCCATGTCTTGATTGGGTTTCAAACACCATTTATACACTACTAAAATTGGGTTCATTATACCCCCGTCTTACGAGTCACATCGTAGCCTGAATGCACGAGGTGTTACAATATCTCCCCCTTGGGATCATTCGTCCTCGAATGATGGGTCATGGTCAAGAATATGGCTGGACATGGCTTGAATACATGAACATGAAAGAAACATGACATAAAACATAAGAGCTTGACATGGTTACATGGGAACATGGTCGTGGATCATGAGAACTGAATACGTGATTACATGGAAACATGTACATGGGGAACATGAAATTGAGTAGCACCTACATGAATGAGAATCATGAAACATTTGTCCTCGATTTATGACTAGTGGTTAAGAATCGCTATTAACTCTGGAATCTAAAAAATTTATGGCAGGACTTTCTTCATAATTCAAACC
Organism: Lycium barbarum; assembly: GCF_019175385.1. NCBI lineage: Eukaryota > Viridiplantae > Streptophyta > Magnoliopsida > Solanales > Solanaceae > Lycium > Lycium barbarum. The sequence goes on along the minus strand of NC_083344.1, from coordinate 108,658,865 downwards.
CTTACGACATTTCTCAAATGTCTGCCAACTAACTAAAGTACCAACACACAACTCACACGGTATCTTAATACGCATGATGTGACATAACGTGATTACTGAATCTTGAATGTAGCTAACATAAATACTGAGCTGGCTTGAACACACGGATATTAGCTGAATGATTACATGATTAGGATTTGGATACTTAGGGACTTAATTATAGACGTTCATATGTCACCATAGTAATATGAGATAGGAGTATGACTCAGGCTTTGAATGTAAGCGCAACTCAGTGTGAATGCAACAGACTTGAGTCATATAACAAGAATATGATCCTAACATAGGTATTCATAAATCTCTAGCATAGGCATGACATGAATAAGTCAACTCTGAGTAGAATACTCCAGAGATAAGTACCACAGGGTACATGAAAAGATATCTATTTGAATATAGGAATGCACCTTACTTCTGATTATCTTGTTAGCTGTTAATCATGATTATGAATACCTTAGCTCATCTTGCTCATTCTCGTGAGCGAATTACAGAGGACTGAGAGAAAAGGAATTATTGGTACTATCCACATGAGATACTTTGCTTTAGAGAACAGACGTGACGTGGAACATGCGTACATGGGAACATGATTCATATGACATGAAACGTGAATAGCATGACATGGGGCATGGGACCATGAGCAACCTGATACATTATAGATGCATATCGTGGCATCTGACATGATTTCATGAGTATTGAGCTAATAATAAGACATAAGTGTGATTTGCATGGGGTACAATTGTAGGCTCACTCTTAGGTCAGAGACATAAGGCATGGATAAAATATTACCTTTAGAATTTAGATATACCGAAAGAATAGGACATGGTTCAACATAGCATACTCTTATCACAGTGAGTAAACGCCCTTGTTATAAATAAGGCTCATGAAAGAATGGATTATAGGCATGTATAATTCGTTCCTCGAGCATCTAAGACATGGGTATAAAGTCACTTTGAACATAAAAATGGCATAGGTACTTCGGAAAAGATAAGGGCATCCTTTGTGCCAAGCTACAAGATGGTTTAAAACATTAGCCAAAGAAACATAAGCACGAATTACATAGAATCATAGGTAGGACATCCATCTTGGTTCACCTTCATTATTATCTAACAAAATCATTGTTACGATACCGCTATAAGTGGGATGCATAGCGAAATGGATTGGGGCACGAGTATGTGGTAACATGGAGAACATAATCATAGGAGTCAAGATCATCATCAGATTTGAAAAGCACTTAGATGCTAGAACATGAACATGAGTATAAAAGCATGATAGACACGTGAGACATTAATGCGGGGTTTTTTTTTCCAGACATGAGCACACCTGATGTGCGAAACATGAAAGGACATTCCTTTGCATAGCTTACTATCGTATGAAGTCTTAATTCTTGTATCTTAAATGTGGAGTGTAAATCTCTAACATGGGCATGATATGGGTACGAAAGGAACGAGTAGAGTACGTCTGGGCATTAGTACCACATAGTACATGAATTAGTCTGGAATTAAAACTGTTATACCCTTAAAACCTGCTATTCGATCTAAAACTTTATCTCATAACATAATTACCTAGTACTTGATCTCAACGGGCATGAAAAAAATCGCATTCTACATACCTTATCTTGGCTACATGAAATTGTGATCCTCTGACACAATCTCCTTAACACCTATCAACTTACAAAACACATAATCTATATCGGCACCTTATCGCACGATCTCCCCCTTAGTTCAAAAGCTGACGTTTAAAGCCTGTGGATCTCTCGAGTTAGCGATAAGTCATCATCTAATGGTTCTGCTAATTTCCTCTAAAATACTGACGACTCATTTCTTCTGCTTACTTCAAGCAAGTCTTACTTACTGCGAAAACTGGATTACTTACAAATGAACGGGTTTCTAATGTACATAACTAGCATACTAGCTTTGCCAGTCTTGGGGAAAACTCTTTTCTAATAACTCTTAAAGGCTCTTCTTCTGTAGCTTGCTCTCTTACTGCTTAGATGATTTTTTTCTTTCACCAATTTCTATACCTCAAATTTAACTTAAACCCTTTGGGTTTTAATACGCCTTCGGTGTATTCATATAGTTATCCACTTAGTAGTGCTAACTTGACTAAGTAACTCAAATCGTACTTCTACTAACTCTGCTGAAAATTTCTAATTCACTGTATCTATTCAAACTTACTCACTATGCTTCTGTTAACCACTTGCTAGCATCATATTCTCTAATTCTTCTCTGAGTACTAAAGTGAAGCATAAAGTTATTTCTACCTTTTCCTCCTTATCTGACTCTATTTTGGGGTTGTATACTATCTTTCTGAACTATAGACATGGATCGCACTTAGGGAAATTTTATCTGTCTCAAATTCTCAAATGAGAAATTGGAACAACTAATCCCAAACTCCCTATACAAGTTCAAAATTATATTACACTATACATATCGGGGATAAATACTTAATCACATAACCTAAGAGGGAATTGTCATATCTTTTATCTCATAGTAATATCTGCTTCTTGTACTAACTCACTAACATCATACTCTCTAGGGCTGATCTGAATAAGCTTAAATAATTTAAAACTATCCCTAAAAATTCAATATCGTCTACTCGTGGTTTTTCATATCGCACTCAGTCCCTTCTTAGTCATATACATAGTTCATATGGCAAATATATATATATATATATATATATCCTTGAAAAAGTCGAGACTTTCTAGTATTACTGGTGGTTGGCTCTTAGGCTATTTCCTGCTTAAAACTATCGTGGACAATTTATGCCTGCTGCAGTTAACTTCCTAACATGTTACCTTGTTGGGTCTTAAATCTGAACTATCAATTGCACAATAACCACATAAGACATAATAGATCTAGGGCATAATATCTCATATGTGACAAGGTGTTACACCCCGCACTTTCAGAAAATGAGAATGACATGTACATCACCGTAGCAACGAAGTATCGGAGATGTCCCATGATGTTTTGGAAGATACAGGCCATGAGAAGTATGTAACAACAAAATAAAAAGACAAATTACTATCTCGCAAGTCGTAATCGGGAAAGAGTATTTTGAAACACGAGAACATGGCCATTATTAGTATAATAAGTGATAAATATCATGTATGGAGAGTTTCGGAATATTTCGATATCGAGCGAATTGAAGAAAATAAGTTTGACAAAAATTTGAGAAATACTGGAAAGATTTTTAGTCAGATTTGGAGGGGTATATATCCATGTATATTTGGAGTTTTAAGGCGTTTCAAAAGCCTAAAATGAAGTTCATCGAGTCTAGTTTGTAATTCAACAAACCTCTTGTTGATAAGACCTCGGAGTAGAGAATTATAGACGTTACAAACTGAACTGTCGCGCAGAAACAGCACTGCTACAGTACCGCTACAGTAGCAGTACTGTAGCTACAGTACCGCCGACCCAATTATAAAAAGGGGTTAAAACCCCATTTTTCTTCATAAAAACCTTCCAAAATGCTCTGAAAATTTCCAGAAAATTCTACACAAAAAGGGGGCTTAAATCTCTCATAAAATTGAGGATTTTGAGTGAAATTTGAAGCTACAAAGTACTAATCGAAGTCCGGGCAACGCATAGTCACAAATATGATTTCATTTTGGAGTTGGAGTGGCTTGTAAACGAGTAAATTTTGAAGATTTGGCTACTTTCATGAAAAACAAGGTATGAATTGTTGAATCTCTATCTCTATCAATATGAATTAAGAAATAATGGCAAGAATAAGGTGATAGTTTGTTGTATTGATGTTGTTGATTTGTGGGTTGAGATTTGAAGAGAAATTGGATGAAAATACACATATATATATATCTTGTAGGATGTTAGTATTTATTTAAACTTCTTTATGGAATAATTTGATATGGGAAATGATTTTTATTGATGTTGGTATTGTTATTGTTATTCTTATGAAGTTGGAAAGATTTTGGGTGGAATGATATATTAGTGGGCTATTTTGAAAATTGTGTGGATCGTTTAAGGCATTCTTGAATTGATTATTGAAGTTATAGCATGGTTATTGGTTGGGTTGTTGTTGAATTGGGCCGAGCCATATTCTCGGGGGTGGCATATTTACAGGGGAAATGCTGCCGAAATTTCGGCAGACAAAGTGTTACCTTAAAGAATCAACTTCTAAAGGCTCTAATCAAGTTTTGGTAAACATGACCAATTTGTAGATTTTGGCGGATTTGCGACTTGAATTCGGGATAGCATACGGAGCGGCAAGAGGTATGTAAGGCTTCACCCTTCATTCTATGGCATGTCTTAGGCATACTAGGCTGGATACGAGCCTCAAGGACAACTCCATTCTCCGGAATCCGCACCTAAAGTTTCCCCTTTTTCTTTCAGTAGAATTGAACTAAAAAGTGTGCAAATGATGGAAAGACCTCTCAAACCCCTAGAACTTGCATAAGTGGGACCCGATTACCCTAGGACCCTCACAAGTAATGACATGACACGTAATATATGTAAATCATATACGTCACCCCATCCGGCCCGAGGTGGGCCCGCTACTCTCGAATGTTTCCTTACAGTCTTGCTTGACTTACTTGAAGTGAATCCAAAGGGAACCTTTGATCCCGATTTCGTTACCAAATGATAAATACTATGACTCCTCTAACGAGGGCACTTCCATGATGATAATGATAACAATGATGTTAGATAAGAGAATATGCCTATGATACGTACTACCGGAACGACTCTATGACTAAGATGACTAAGCTAAGTATCTTATATAAACATGAAAATGATAAACTAATTTTTGAATCTTATTTATATTTCCTAGCTATGACTTTATTTTCTAAAGGATTTCAAAGTCTATGAACTGTCATCTATGATGCCCCGATTTCATTCTACGTTTACTTTAATATTATTCCCCGTTGGTAGTCTCACCTTAAAATACTCGTTCCTTCAAGGTGAGACAAAGCGATCACGAGTATTCTATAATATAATCGGAGGTCACTGACCATTACGTCACTCCGATGACTACATGATTCTTCTTTGGGCTTTCCTGCGTGCCTATGAGACATATGTATATAGGATACGTAAATGCATATAAGACATGTAAATGTATGTAAGATATGTGTATATATTTTTAAAACATGCACATGACGAAAGAGCTAGAGCGCTATAGACGCTGATACATGCACATGACGAAAGAGCTAGAGCGCTATAGACGCTGATACATGCACATGATACACGTATATGTATATGATAAAAGCACCAGAGCGCTATAGACGCTGATGTACCTACACGACACACGTATATGTATATGATAAAAGAGCTAGAGCGCTATAGACGCTGATATATGTACATGATATATGCATGTGTATACGGGGAAAATGGAGGTAAGGGCAGAGCGTTATGAACGCATATCCACCTGCTCAGTTGGCATTACATGATATGATATCGTCCCGGACGCGGGATGTGTATATTTATGGTTAAATGGATCGGCTACCGACGCCTCGGCAATATGAGATGTCCTATTTTATATGTATATGTATATGAACAAGGAAAGATTTTTAAAGGAAAGCTAAGTACGCATAGCACCTGCCAAGGGTATATATATATACAGGTTATGTTTCTACCTCAGGACATGTGCTATTATTCTCTTATGTCGTTATTTCCGTTTTATACTTTCTATATGCTACTATTTATGCCTTACGTACTCGGTACACTATTCGTACTGACGTCCCTTCTTGTGGACGCTGCGTTTCATGCCGCGCAGGTCAGCAGACAGGCGGATTTGATCCTTAGGAGCCTTACCAGTAGTGTTGACAGCGCTCCAGTTATTTCGGAGTCTCACTTCTGCGGTACTATTTTGTGTATGTATATTCGGGCACGGCAGCACCCGACCCTTTCTATGTATAAGTGTACTATGTCTAGAGGCTCGTAGACAGATATGTACAGTCAGTTAAGTACAGTTAAGTATATGGTGTTTTGGCATGCTAATGTTGATGTATAAGTGATAACGAAGTTTATTAGTCTATGTTCAGAATGACGCCGCTAATGTTAATGTTCAAAAAAAAAAAAAAGGCTCTGTTTACATGGCTTGCTAAGAGGTAAAGGTAAAACGATAGACAAGGGGTGCTCGGTACAAGTATCGGGTACTCGTCACGGCCCCTAGTCGGGTCGTGACACAAGGAGGGAAAATTATTGGCATACCTATGACACATGTGACGGCACATCGGAGTCCGGGCGATCTACCATATCATGATAACGTGTTTGATCCCCACTTAATCCTAATACTTCATCCCTATCAGTGCCTTGGTCTGCTAGTGCCCGAGTACTACGGTCTGTGAACGGTGTTGTTGAATTGGCTATGCCTGGTCTGGGGGAACGAATTGCACCACCACCCTTAGTGTTACTATTGTACTTGACTGAAGGGCATTCTCTTTGCATGTGGCCTTGGAGACCACAATTATTACACACATCCGAACCCATCCTACACACTCCTGCATGTCTTTTTCCACACCTACTGCAAATGGGGTGCGAAAAACCTTTGTTATCCTATTTCACTTGTGGGCAATCTTTCAGATAGTGACCCTGCCGGCCACACCCAAAATATCTATGGGTGTCATAGCGGCACACCCCTTGATGTCTCTTATTACACTTACAGCAAATAGGATTATGAAAACCCCTCTTCCTCACATTGGTCTGAGCTGGGACATTAGTGGTACTTGAAGCAGGTTCTGATGACCTACAGTCGCAGAATTGAAAAATTAGAACTCTCGGAGTCTGAGAGTTCGTCTCTGGGGTCGCATCAATGGTAGCCCTCGGGCCTGAAGTTTCCTTTCTCTTAGTAGATATTTTCTGAAAGAATGCAATGTGCACGAGTCAGAATAACTCCTGATAACTCTATCTGAAAGAAACACATCGATAATGATTAGTTTCACATCTTCCTCATCCACTAAGATGAGGCGTATTTGGTAGAATAGGGAACAACACACGAGTCCGAGTGATTTCTAAGAACATAACTCTATTGCACAATCTAGAGTTGAAATAAGTGAGACAATCTTAGATGTCTTGGTGGTCAACTGTTTATATGTGTGGCGCGCACACACATATAAAAGTGATCCCATTGGACACGGTTTCATAGACTCCCTAAGACACTTGAACCTAGGGCTCTGATACCAAGCTTTGTCACGCCCCGAACCATGGCCTGGGCGAAACACGGCACTCGGTGCCTTACTGCATGTGACCGAGCGAACCACATGGCTTGCTAAATCATCATGAGGCATAACATGAGCGGAATATAATGTGAATGCATGATGAGCCTTTACAAAATGCAATAAGTCATAATACTTAATCAAAATACTTGTTTAAACATGAGTGCGGAAATAACATGAATGAGCCAAAATGGCTATACGACTCCGAAAGTGTGACATGACATAACTGACTTGTCTAGTCTATGAAACCTCTAACATAAGTGTGAACATGGAAAACATACTCGCTGGGACAAGGCCCCCAGCATACCTTAGATGCATAGCTAATCACTAAATAAAGGGTTGACTAAACCCCGAATGAGATGGGGCTCACCAATAAGCTGATACGAATGTTGTCCTACTGAGCAGATGTGTCGGCCTGTAAATCAGTACCTGCATCGTGAAATGCAGGCCCCCGAGCAAATAAAAGGGGACGTCAGCACATTAAATGTACTGGTATGTAAAGCAACTGAATGAAATAACATGGGACATAAAGTAATAAAGATAAGAACTGAACGTGAAACTGAAACCTAGTTATGAGCATGAACATGAATGCATATATCATATAAAGCATGAGTAAAACATGGTAGGTAGGGAGAGCATTTCATAACGATAATATAATATCACCACGTAGGTACGTGAAGTCTGGTACCTCACTGGACCAGCAGAGCCCCCATACTTTGCCAGGGTATAAGGTGGTAAGATGCCTGATGGATCCATTCAGTGTAAAATTAAGGAATCGCCTAACTGGGCGGAGCGATCCTTGTCCTACGGTGGCTACGTAGTTTCAGGCGATCTGAGCCTTCTCGGTAATTCGTGCAATTCCCAAAAACATGAACATGATATAATTGGCTAAGAAGCCCATGATTTTCGTGAATTAACTTGTAAACATGACTTGTAATCATGATTTCACGAAATAACTTGTAAACATGATTTCATGAAATAGCTTGTATTTAGCATGTGTGTATCTTGTATCATGGCATGAAAGTAATTATATAATATAGTTGCATGAAAACTTGTAGACATGTAGGATATTCATGAAATAATCATTCTTAGTTAAAACCATGCATGCAAGAACCCATGGAATACAAGATATTAGTTTTCATGGATTACGGACTGATTCTCAATAATCATATGGAGTTATTAAGAACACAATGATAGAATAATGGCAATTCATACAAAATGTATTCATGGACATGGACCTTGGGTTGTCATGAACATGGTGTAGAAACCCTAGTTTTAGTAGAGAATCATAATTTATGGATTATGAGGCGTGGGGAAGAACAATGATGTTCCTACACGTAGATAGTAAATCTACATACCTGGTAATGCTCCAAACTTGAATTAAAGATTTTAACTTTGAAGAAGATTTTCAAAATCTTGAGTTTTTGAACCTTGAGATGGGTTTTCTTGAAAACCCTAGTTTAGGAATGATGATTTCTTGTTTAGATTACAAGGATATGTATTAGAATTGACCTGGAATGATTAGAATAGGCTTACCTTGGTGTTCTGAATGATGGGAGAGAATAGAAGGTCGTTCTAGGGCTTGGGGGTGTGAAGAATGAAGTGAAAAAGCCTTAAAACGAAGTTTTAAAATTGTTGTCGGACCCATTTTACGCCCTATTTTACGTCCCGTAAAAGTTTTATGAACCTTAGATCCACCGTAAATCAATTACAGTGATTTGGGCTTTCTGGACCAGTTTTACGGCCCAAATCTACGGCCCGTATAATTTTTACGGTCCGTAGATTCCACCGTAAATCGACAGAATACTGTTTTAGTAAAACGGGCATAACTTTTTGTACAGATGTCTGTTTGACCTCCATAATATACCGTTGGAAAGTTATTTCAAAGATCTACAACTTTCAAGAAGGAAATTTTCCCAAATTCCTTACAGATATTTCTGTATACTCATTTTAATTGAGATATGGTGCAAACTCACTTGAAAACACGCTCCGTAGGGTAGCTTCCGACTTTACTTTTCTCAAGGACTCTTCCCATGTCTTGATTGGGTTTCAAACACCAATTTATACACTACTCAAATTGGGTTCATTATACCCCCGTCTTACGAGTCAAATCTTAGCCTGAATGCACGAGGTGTTACACGTCTAGGGTCGGTTTTGGGTCGTGACAATAAATATAGATTAGATATGGTAAAATATAGATTAAAATTTTGTGTTGCAAAACAAACATACCCTCATTCGTATTGATTTGTACTCGTTGATCGACAACATCTCTTGATATCGCCTCATTAGTATTGTGAATGTGTAGGTACCATTTTTTCTATTTGTGCAATTCCATCTACCAAATATCTTCCTCACTTCTTCAAGGAAATCAAAAATATGTAACTCTCTTGCAGGAACCAGTTTTCCATTAATACATTCGGCTATATTCGAAGTCATTGTCCATCCTCTATTAATAGGTGAATAAAGCCTAGACCATTTATCCCTTCCAGCATCTTCTAGGTATCGTTTTACCCGAATATCAACATTCTCAATCTTCTCCATCAATTTATCGAACTCATCTTGGGTGTATGCCTTCGCCAACGAATAAAAAATAGGACTCAACACCTCACTGTTCGATGTGTATTGCGTTGTCACATTTTTCCACTAATGTCATATACAAGCCAAATGAGGAACAGTAGGATACACGACACACATATTTTGCCTAACACCATAAGCTTGCTTGAATAGTTCAAAGAACCACGTCCAGGACTTATTATTCTCATAATTTATCACACCATACGCTAGTGGTAGGATATTACCTACAAAAATCAGTCTATATTTATAATATATTCAACATATATTTTAACTGAATTTGATCTCACACTGTGTTTTTAGAACCATTATTTATAAAACTATAGTATATATTTATAATATATCCACCACATATTTACAGTGTATTTCAGCATATATTATTCACAAGTTAACACCAGCAATATATCCAGAGTATGTTTTTAGCAGCTTTATTTGCAAATCAATAGCATATTGTTGTATTTATAAAAAAAAAACATTCATAGAATAGAATTACACATACCTTCTCCATCCAAAGTACTTACCGACACAAATGTACCATTATACGTTGATTTAAGGTGTGCACCATCCACTACAACTATTGGTCTACAACACCTGAATCCCTTTATGAATGCTTTGAGTGCTACAATCAAATACATAAACTCATTTTCTGGTGATTTATGCATTTTAACAAGAGATCCAGGATACGTTTTATCAAGGATGTATATATATGCCGGCAACTTCTTGTATGAATCAGTTGGATCACCTCTCAAATCTTTTATAGCCTTCTCTCTAGCTCTCCATGCCATCATATAAGAAACATCTACGCCAAATTCATTTTTGACATCGTCTATTATATCCCCAGGGGTGACCTTCCTTTTATGGTTAGTTATTTTCGCCTTGACAACCGCTTCTCCAATAAACCAACTTGTTGCTTGTCTTTGTGAATACACCTTGTCCTTCAACGGACATGTGTGTTCGTCATCGAAAGATCTAACCCTGAACATTTCAGAATCCCCAATTCTTGACGCTCTGAACTTCCATTTACATTCCGACGACCAACATACCAGAGTATAGCTACATAATACAATGCAAATAGTACATATTGAATCAATTAAATACAGTTGAAAATACAAAAAAAATATATCAGAAATATAGTGCATGAAACATTTTTTAATAAACAGTGTGCTAAAAAAGTTAAAAAATCATCTCAATATAGTACAAATTTAACAAAAATACATCTGCAATATAGTTACCAGAATACATTTAGTAAATCATACCTTATAGCATTCGATCTCTCTGTTTTGAAATTGAATCTTTCACGAATTGCGTATTTCGTCATCATAATTTTCAAAGTTTTCTTATCCTGGTAAATTTGATCGACAAAAACTCCTTTCTGTTCCGTGTTCGAAATTACCAAATTGTTATCATTCTCAAACAAAACAACAACCTTTTCTGTAGAATCACAAACATCCATACCATCTCGATTCTCGCTATATCCAAGTTGCAATACATCATCTCTAATAATACGATTACCAATTGCATCATCCTCAATATCAATATCATGAATACTAACGCACATTTGGATACATCCCAAAAACTCTATTTTCTCTCTTAAGCTCAACGTACACACGAACTCCCATATCGTTGTGTATTTCCATTGGTTGAAAATCGCCTTCAACAGTATATTTTATTGAATTAGTTTTTCTGACAGTATCCACGCCTAATTGACTTGTAATTGTAGAAACTAAATCATCATAATTGCAATTATCAGTGAATACAATAGCATCAATTTTGTAATTCACAAAACAGTTCTGATCGTTCCAAAAACTAGAATGTCGGATCAACGCAGTTACGCTTGTCATTATTCTGTTGTTTTCGAATACAACAATGTGTTATATTCAATTTAGTTGAAACAATAATATTTTGAATCTATGAATCTGAGTTTTCATATATTCAAAATTTCAGAAAATAAAAAAAATAAAAAAGTTGCAGTGAAAACGTTGTTATCTCAATTATGAACTCAACTTGAATTCGATATTTCAACAGATGAATTCAAATATATATTCGTCATTTAAAACGAGCTATGTTCACTGTTATTTTTCAAAGTTTTTTGATGAACTAGTTTTTGAACTTTTTTTTTTTGGTTAAAAATATGAATGTACTTTTTGAATTCAAATTTTTTTGAATTTGTTAGTTGTTTGAATGAGATATGAGATCAGATACGGAATGGGAGGATATTTGCGTGAATCAGGGAACATTAAAAACTGATTTTAATTTAAATTGGAATAGATTTTGTTTCCATAAATATAGCACTTTCAGTTTTCTCAGCGTGTGTATTTCCGTTATATTTTTTCTATATTTAAGTCGACGCGTCTACTAGCTAAATATAGGGTCCTCCAGCTACGAATTGTAAATGTAGAACATGTAGTTATAGGTTGTTAGAAGGAGCTAAAAGATAGTTGTTTGTGAAAATTTTACATAAAGAAAACCGAATACATCACCATAGGCCCATTATTGCAACTGGGCCTTTATACATCCGACCCAATCAAAGCCTTGACAACTCCAAGAAGATCATGCTTGTATCCATATTCTGCATGTAAATGCTTTGGTGGAATGATCTTTGTGTAGACATAGAAGGCTAGACAAGCAATAGTAGGCCCAACCCAAAAGATCCAATGTCCATCCCAAAGGTGACCTCCTCTAACAAGAGTTGCCCCAAAACACCTCGCCAGATTCATCCCCGCCCTGACATAGCCCTTTTTCGCGGTGACCTTGGTCGAGATAAACACGAGAAGACCTAACACTAGACCAACAATGGACAAGACAGTGACATGACCAAGAGCCTTAGCTTGTCTATGATCATAAGCCATCCAAATTGAAGCAAAGAGAAAAACGAATGTGCAAAAGATCTCTAACCACAAGGCTTGGGCCATCTCTAGGCCCACTGTAACGGGCCCAGTTGGGCCCGGTGCAATTACTGTGATGGTGCAACCACCAAGTGAGAAAGTTTGAGCAATAGTGGAGCTAACCACTGCTTTTAGAGCTAGTGCACCTAGAATTGCACCAAGACATTGTGCCACCATGTAAATGATGGCTCTTGACACGGATATAATTCCTACTAGCACGGCGGAGAAGGAGATGACGGGGTTGATGTGGCCTCCAGGCACCGGAACAACCGCGAGGAGTAGAATAGTGATCACAATTGCTATGAGAATTGACATGATCAAATTTGGCATTTTCGTGTCATTTTCAAAGGTGGAGATCATTATAGTATCCAACATGAAAACAAGAACGTTAAGATCAGAGGCGAATTCAGAATTTTAAGAGGATGGTAACCTTAGAAAGTTTTTTTTTTAAAAGACGCAAAAATGCATTTAGTAGGGTTCAATCCCACAACCTTAAGGGATTAAATCCAACACTTAACCAGTGCTCCACTCGGTCTAGTTTGACCATGTGTTCCTTCAGTTAATATTAGATATATTTTAAGAATTATATACATAATATACCGAGTTTAGTCGGGTGACCATGGGTTCACGTGACCCATATTTTGTACATAGTATTGTCCTTGGTTAAGGTTTATATTAGGCTACGTGGCATAAATATTTCCAAGAACCGTATATTTTTTAAAATATTCAAAAAAAAAAAAATAGAAGAGGAGATATTTTCCTTCTCCCATCTGCAATTGGCATCTATCAAACAAAATTGGTCTCTTTTGAGTATATCCCATAAAAATCTATCAAGCAAAAAATTGCAGAGGATAAAATAATTGTCAGACTCCAAAGCATATGAATTCCGTATCACACATACGAACTGAAATCCTATCATTGTGTTTTTCAAATCACTCTCAGCTTCTTTCCAAAATTAACTCATTCAATTTCTCTCCTCCACCGCCGCGTCGCCACTGAAAGCATAACTTTTGTCCGAATAGACATAGTTTTCTATGAAATCTTGCATTACAATTATTTATTTATTTTGCCTTTGCTGAGGTTCGAACCCGAATCTCTGGTTTAATAGACCAGCGAATAAAGATACTTTGACCCATAAATTTTCATTAAATGAGAAGTAGGGGCAAAAATTAAAGATCACCGATTTGAGGGACAAAAATTAAAGACCAGTCCATATGAAGGGAATCCGTGCAATTTTTTGAATGGTTATGACAACAACGAGCTCATAAATCAAATATTACTTAGAGAGCCCAAAATCCTATGGGGTAAGGTTGATTCACGCAAATGTCTCTTTTTTAGGTTGTCATTTGAATGTTGTCTCCCCTTTTAAAAAATGATTGTGCAAATATAACCTTTCATAAATTATCCTTTCAGACAACGTTAGAATGAAGTTAAATATTTGTTTATATTGTTCAACGTTACAGACGAAATATTAAAATTTTATACTGTGATTTAATATTTTCTCATAAGGTTTTCAGTTTTCTCAAAAGGGACCTTTAATTATGATCTAAAAGGTTCATAAGTTGAAAAAAAAAAATCGTTTACTAAACAATTGTTTCAAAGGGATCAACCAACGAAAATTTATGATGGGTGATTCCTTGCACTTCTATTCTTTTTTCTTTTGTTGCATTACATTGTTTCGACATCAAATAGAGTGTTGAGTCCATTTCCTTGTACACTACATACTTATGGCATGATCAATCTCGAGTAAAATTTGGATATATAGATTATAGAATCTTCAATTTTTTGACATAAAATTTACATAAAGAGTTATATAAAGTCACAATAATTAACAATTCAGAATATTTAAAAAAATCATGGTCACAAATATCCTTTAACTCAACTAATAATAATTATGATACATGAATTGAAACGGAGGATAATTATTTTACAATAAAAAACATAAACCCATCAAAAGTGTAAATCGTATTATAGGAAAAGGTATTGGCATAAAAGCCGGAGATCTAATGCAGTAGCTTATTGCACAGAAGAACCGCTTCTCCTTTTTTAGGCCACTTAAACACCCATAATTTAAGGCATCCAAATATTTTACTATAGGATTTAGAGGAAAGCGTGTCATAAAAATACAAATAACCTTAACTGCTGCGACAGAGCGCCACATTTTGAATTTCTAACCAGTAGATCCGATCCAAAACCATTAAGAATTTAACAAACAATAAAAATATAATTGGATTAATATTTGAACCCAAACCGATTTATTCTTAAATTGCAATAATCATGCTTGGAATGGTGATATATAGAAAACATTTGCTCTAATTTTATCTAAAAACTGCATCAACAGTGAGCCAAAATATATATTATTTGTAATTTTTCAAATATAATTATTATTTTCTACCACAAACAACTGCACAAATATATTATTATGACTACTATATATGAAATATATGAATTACTCTATCAATACTTATGTTATATCAAAAATATTAAGTAGAAAAAGTTGTGAATTGTATCTCAAAAGAAGGTGTTCCTTATTGATTAAGAAAAATAATTGAATTATCATTTATTAGGTTTGTAAAAGTTAGTAAAAGAGGTTGAACTAGCGCTTGTGAGGAATGAGTCTGGAGACAGAAATAATGGATTTCCCCGTCCAAAGTCCAAACGGCCCTAAACACCTTTATCCCAAGAACTACTAGTCAATTCATGTTGTTTTTTAAGGGGATATCCTTCTCTTTTTGCTTTTGTCCGGGCAAGAAATTTTTGTTTGCATAAGAATTTAATAAACCTTCTCATTTGGTGGAATAAAATAGTGAAAAATTAAAAAACTAAAAAAAATAATTAAGAATTACTATAAAAGATCACACTGATACCACTTGGGGCTCATTTGTTTGATGATAGTATAATTAATCTTAACATAAAATAATACAACATTTGATTGACAAATTAACCGCATGGCAACCTCTTCAGTTCTAATCTATATAGGGGTTAGTTTGGTACACGGGCTAAATTATCTCGGATTTTGAGATTATAATCCTGGGGCTAATTTATTTCATCTAAGAGATGGGATAAAATAATCTCAAGGTTAATGGGATAAGGGGAGATATCTCATCTTTAAGTTTGGACTTCATTTTATATCTTATACCTTCTACCAAATATGATACAAAATTAATCCTAAATTTAGTGCTGGAATATTCCACCTTATATCGGGTACCAAACGATCCCCAGTGGTTTTACGAGGAAATAGAATCTCTTGGCCTCCTATAATTTGAAAAGAAAAAAAATATCTTTTTCAAATCTCTTATGTGTTTTTTCAGATTTCTTATTTTTTTTTCATATTTCTTATATATAAAAAATAAAAATCTCTTATAAAAAGGTCATAGAACTAAATAAAGATTGTAAATGGTCAAAAATTCATTTCTCCCGTAATTTTACATCGAAATTTGACTGGATAATTTATTAAATTGAATTAGTTATCTTTTATTTTTTTTAATTACAAACCTACACGGATTTAAACACGAGCACACTACTTTTTCGAATCAGATCCATTTTCAGTGGTAGGACCCACTCCACTAAACCACAATAATAAATATCTTAAATTCGCGAAACCAATGGTCAAAAGTAACGGCATTATTTTATCAGCCAAAAAAAGCGTTAACTCCAATTAAAATGGATCATTTTGACCCATTTAATACTCTCTGCTATGCTAACATGTTCACTTTTATTGGTTTAGTTTGGCAAATTATGAGATAATTGATCATTTATATCTATTTTATCTTTATTAAATTAGAAACTTAAATAAATTGTTAGTGCAACACAATTTTAAAATATGTTTGATAGATCTCAAATATTTCATGATTTATGGTAATAATTAGGTGTACAGGATCCACTGTGAACCCCTTCGATAAAAAAATTATACTATATATATAAAAAAAACTTACTTTTTATATACATATACAGTTTTGAATACTTTGAATATAAGAGAACAAGTTGGTTAGTAATTTAGGGAGTTAAAATTTACATTAAAGTTTCAAATTCAAATTTCAAGCATTATATTTTATTTTTTAAAATTTTTCAATGAAAATACTAAATCTATCACTGAGAACAACATCCTAAAATTATTATTTTATTTATCGCGCCTCGAGAGTGTGCCAAAGTCAATCATGAACATGTAAAAATGAGGGAGGAATTTATCTCGAAAACGAAAATGAAAATATGTAGGAACTCGAACTTTTAACAGTGAAATTAACGGAGAACTCTTTATCTTATTTCAATCCAACATCCACTGGCAGTAGTAGCAAAACCCACCAATTACAACAGATACCCGACACAGGAAGCCAAAACCCGACCCTTAAGTAAACCTACCAAGAAAAAAGTAAAATAAAACTAGCGACATAATGCCAAACAGATCAGTACACTGGGATCACATAACTAACTAAATTAGAGTTGACCACAGTCAGCGATCACAACTGGCTTCGAGCACCTACCAGAGCTCGATCCAACGGCTTCAGCTTGCTTAATCACATCCAGTCCTTCAACAACTTGGCCAAACACCACGTGTTTTCCATCGAGCCACTCAGTTTTCGCCGTACAGATGAAGAACTGCGATCCGTTGGTTCCAGGTCCAGCATTAGCCATGGAGAGAATTCCAGGTCCGGTATGCTTTTTGATGAAATTCTCATCGGCGAATTTAGCGCCGTAGATTGATTCACCGCCGGTACCATTACCGGCTGTGAAATCACCTCCTTGACACATGAATCCTGGGATCACACGGTGGAAAGTTGATCCTGCAAGAAGAATTAATACAAATTGATTAGATTTTGGTATTTATTTAATTTACGTTTAGTTAGAATTTATAGTCTAATTCATATTTCTCGTAATATTATAGGAAAAGTTAAGCGAGATTTATGACACGTGACCCATATTTTGTATATAAATTACTGAATTTGTGTATAAACACTTTTTATGCACTATTATACCATTTTATATTTTTGAAAATATTTATTATACCATTTTATATTTTTGAAAATATTGCCACTTAGCTTATATTTTGTGTATAAATATCTGATTTTCAATATATTTGTATATAACCACCTTCCTTACATTATTATATCATTTATACAAGATTGATAATTTTCTAAAGCGTAATGTTATATAATATTGTATGTTGGATCACGTGATGTAAATATTTTCAAAAGTCACATATTTTTAAAAAAAAAACATATTATAAATAGAAATGCTGCTAGCAATTTTTATATTGTGAAGATTGCAGAGAACATTCAGAAATTTATGAGTTTATGAATAAAATACATACCTTTATAGTGTAAAGGCTTGCCGGACTTTCCGACACCTTTCTCTCCGGTACAGAGTGCTCGGAAATTTTCTGCCGTTTTAGGAGTTGTATCGGCGAATAATTCCATTACCACACGGCCGGCCGGTTGACCTCCGATGGTAAGATCAAAGAAAACCTTAGGATTTGCCATCTTAATATTCTAGAAACTTTTGTTGATTATTACAACTATGCTCTCACTTGTGTGATCAATCTATGATTTGGTATTAAGGTAGAAGGAGTATATATAGGAAATTGCAAAACGGATAATTTACATGTGTCAGCATCTTGGTGGTTGGAGTTTACCGTGGTTAGTTATACATTTTACCATAGTTAGTTTAAAATAAGGATCACGTTGTATATGCGTTTAAGAGGCTATCGGACCAATTAGAGGAGGGAATGTGGAATGAGTTCGGCCCATTTGTGGTCTACAAAGCCCACGTCCATGTGTTCCTGTCAGCCTTTTTCTTTGAAAAAGCAACATAAATACCCACTGTAAGCAAATTATTTACACTAAATTGCCCCTCCATAAAATATTTACACGAGATACCCATAAGGCACAACGTAATTACCCGAAGTGCTTGTGTAAACAAAGCAGTGTGTTCCAGTTCCATGATGGCCACTGCACTACATCTTTCCCAACGTGTTTGCGTGTGTAGTTTTTTTTTTTTTTTTTTTTTTGTGTTGTCTTTTTTTTTCTTTCAAAAATAATAATTGTTTACTTCGAATTTGGGTAATCAATTGAATTTATAAGTGAGATATAGGATATGTGGGTGAACTTTAATCTTATTTTTTAAGGAATGATCCAACATTCTATGATATCTTATTTGTATATAATATATACCATGTGGGTATCCTAGAGGACTAGTGTTTTTCTTGAAGGAATGATATATACCACGTGGGTATCATCGAATACTGCAATAGTAGACTTCAACTGCTACTGATTTGGTATACTATATGCTAAAATATGTTATTTTTTGAGATATAGAAAATTTAAAAAATAATATATCAATTATTCTTCTTATTGATATAAAAAATAAAAAGAGCCAAAAGATAGAATTAGATTATGAAAAAAAAAACTAAAGAAAAAATTTGAAAAAATAAAAATAAAGGAGCTAGAAGTAAATATGAAATCAAATTATGGTGGAAAAAAAAAAGAGTATGATTTGGGAAAGAAATAAATGAACAAAAATGAGTAAAAAGAAAAAAAAATGAAAAAAAAAAGTAAAGAAGATAAGAAGTAGAGAAATAAAAAAGAAAAGAAGAAAAAAGAGACAATTACATACAAAAGCTACAATGGGTAAGAAGGTTAAATAGTTTTAGGGGAATAAAAGTAAGGGGTCATAATTTAAATTCTTTTCTTTAAGTGATATTGACATATAATCGAGATACTTTGAATGATTCAAATTATCTATTGACCAGTTTTCACAGAATGACTCAATAACCAGACATATGGTTTTGGTCTCTACTAATACTGATTTAAATTGTGTTAATAACTAAAAACTCCTCATAAACTGTCCACGTTTTGTCGTTTAATACTTACCCTCTGAACTATAAACATTTACTATCTAAAAACTCTTCATGCATTGCCAAATGAAATGGAGAATGGTTTCAATCTCTTTGTAGTGTGTGGAGATAGAAAATTGGCAAAAAAAAAAAAATCCATCTATAACATTATGCCACAATCCACAGAAATGTTTTATTTTTTGGCCTACTTTCTATATCTCGCACACTATAAAGAGAGTGAGACCACTCTCCATATCATTCATTGTATGGGGGTTTTAAATAAAAATGTTATAGTTCATGGGGATGATAGCAATTCCCTGTAAGTATTAAACTGACAAAACGTGAATAGTTTAGGGGTTTTTTTAAGGTATAAACCAGTGTTGCTGTGGTGGCAATGAGATTTTTGGTTCATCAGGTCCATGATGTCCAACAAAATATGCTTGAAACCACTGATTGTTAAAAGCTTGTTTGGACAGTTGTTGCCTATTGTACTATGTTGTTATTTTGAGTAAATATAATATTTAGTTTGATTGTTAATTTGTTGTAAAAGAACAAAAGAAAAAAAAAGAAGTTATTAAAATAAAATAAAGAGGAACAAGAAAGAAAGAGTGGATCCCTTCATTGCCATATATACTAGCTTACGGATATACAACCATATTTTCCAACGGAGGCATAATTTACTTTAGGATGTTCAAATATCTGCATGAACATATAACTAGATAAACCAAACACATTTCTATTAATTCACCATTCCATTAACTATCTGGATCCCTTTTTTTGTTTTTGTTTTTCCATTTTGCCCTATCTCTCATCCTTGAATTATTATAACGTCAAACTTAAGTGAGAAATAGCAAGATTGCACGTGACACATTGATTTCAACACATATGCAATGGTACATGCACATTTTTTGTTTTGGAGTCGAACTATATATGTAAATAGAAGTTTTATTGAACGACTTTAAAGTACATTCATACATTAAGAGGCGAACCAACTACTTCGAAATCCTGAATCCCCCTATTTCAGAAGAATTCTTTTAAAGCCCTCCTATGGATGAGCAATAGAAGGTGGGAACAATGGGTGGTGAAAGTCAAATGGAGGAAGCTTGGGTTGCATAATAGGGACTTTAGGGAAAAGGGGTGGCCATGGTTTTTTCAAGAATGGTGGGATTGGCTTGTAGATTGGAATTGGAGGTAGAGGTGGCTTTGGTATTGGCTTGTAAATTGGAATTGGAGGTATCTTGAATACTGGTGGCTTTGGCTTGTAAATAGGAATTGGTGGAAGTGGCTTTTTGTCAATGGGAGGGAATAGTGGATGCTTGAAGTGGTGAAAGAAGAAGAACTTAGAGGTGCACAAGGCTGTTGAAAATTTTAGATTTCCAGCTGGTTTTAATGTGTGGTTTTCATCATTATTTCCAGATTTGGTGAACACAATCTTGGAGGCTTCTATGCCATTGTGTGCTGGACATGGTGCAGCAGATGCACTATGGAGTTGTGCATAGCAGTCTTCCTTCAATTTTCCATCTTTCACCATCTCTTTAGGAAGTGAGACCACGAACTTTCCGTCTTTGTCAAGTTGTCCTTCACCCCTTGTTTTGAATTTTCCATTTCCAGCCTTGCAATCAATAGTTACACGAAGCCCTGAAAGCAAGTATCGTTATGGTTAGAGGTAGATCCAGAATTTTAAATGATGAATTTGGAGTACTATACTCATCCTTTCCTCTTTGTGACAATGAGTGTGAATTTAGGATTAATGTACATTTGTCAACATTATTCAGGTTTTATATATAACACCAAGCCTCAGATGGTGCATCTACCCTTGGTTAAAACCGTTAAATAAAGGCAATCAGGTACACTAAGCTCCTGTTATTCACAAAGTTCAAAAAAGGTCAGGACCACTTTAGATTTATTGTACGCAACCTTATCATGCATTTCTGAAAGAGGTTGTCCGTGGTTATAACAATATGCTTCTTGAAAAATGTTTTATAAAAATAAAAAATGAAAGTACCTGAAAAGGCATGAATGGTCTTTATGTTACTCTCTTTGCAATCGGCACATTCTCCAATTCCAACAACCTGGATAGTCTTATCATCAGCATAGCAAAAGCTCACAGCAAACAGTAATATTAAAGAAACATAGAATCCAATAAGGACTCTGTCACAAAGGGACTGAAGCCCCATTGGATCACTATGCTAACAGGCAAACGAGTTCTTTGCCAAAATGGGAAAAAAAAAACTTTGGTGTTGCTGAGTATGTTGTTTCAGATGCTAAAGGGTATTTATAGTACAAAAAATGATAGATTTTTATGACTTATTTTGGAATGTTTGGAAGGGGTTTCAAGCACAAGTTAAGAAGAATTAACTAATGTGGGTGGTGGTTTAGCATATCTGTTTAATAAAAAGCCATTATCCTCATTCAATGAGCTATCATCCAACTGCAAACCTCGTCCGTTTACTATCACTAAACCTATTTAGCGGCTCTCATTTATGTCAATCTTGCTAAAATCCAGAGTTAGATGTGAACTTTTGACTAGTTTTAACAATGTCCAGTGATAACAAAATTGCCATTTGGGGTGTTCAACAAAGACCGTGGAATCAATTAACTGACATAGTTGGTTTGATCTTTTTTTTTTTTTTTTTTTTTTTTTTTTTTTGCAAATAAAAACGGATTCAAACCGAAACAGAAACACCCTTAATTAGCACTCCAGTTAATGTGCCTGATTTGCATTTTTGTGAGTGTGGCACTCTATTACCGAGCCAGATACCTCCTGACTTTGAATAGCAATTTTTCAGTCATAAAGTATATACTAGTACTTTACTAAACAGAACAGGAACCTATGTCATGATTTGCATTTTCATGAAATGAGAATTATTTGTCTTCTCACACTCTCATAAATCGATTTACATTTCTCAACTATTTTTTCTTGCTACTAACTTCAAAATTATGGACGGGCATGCTGATATCATCATGCATATTAATCTTGCATTTAAGACTCCTAAACTTTCAACCCACCTTCTTGTAGGGATTCCAATTTCAAAAGGTGCTCTTGACCAATTGATGAAAATGTTAGCTAACGTGTTCTAGCCAGGGGCATATGTAGCTTTAGGATATTGGGTTCATATGAACCCAACACTTTCGACGTACAGTATAAATTTGTATAAAAATTTATTAACATTATAATAAACAGTAGATATGAACCCATAACTTTAAAAATATATTCGGTTGCCAAAAAACTTGAAAAATTTAACCTATAAGTATTAAATCTTGAATCGTAGCATATTCCTCATCCTCCTACAGATAAATCACATCCAGTGCAGCTTTGCATGGCCCTGGCTTACCATTTCTATAATTTTGTACTAATGGATAGCATCAGAAGATTCCAAAATAACGATTAAAAAAGAGAAAATGTGTTGCCTGAAATCAAGTCTAAGGCTCTTTAAGTGGATAAAAATTGTCAGCGCTGAACCTAAGTAGTTCATACTATTATGAGTGTCTCCAAGTGAAGGAAATATATTTTCTTAAAGTAGCTTTTTTGCAGTCATTAAAATGTTTAGCGTATACACTTCTACAGTCTGTAGAAACTTGAATTATTGCTTATAACTATTACTTACTAAGTTACTACTGCTATAATATTTTTCAACTGAAATCATCAGCTTCTCAATTCTCTTCCAAACCAATGAACTGGTGCAGCGTAGCATTGTATGAGTTAGGTTAGGTCCGTAAACTTTACCTTGTGAGTACCTGCTTTTGTTCTTCATTTAGTTTCTCTACCACTACTAACACCGCTTACACTTCGACCCTGTTATTGAATGCTTAGGCATTTTGGCAGGCATGTAATGCCTATATGCTTCTAAAGATCCACAAATCTATTACATCCAGCAACAACAAAAATTTAAATCCTTTCTTTGGCCAAGCAGGTGCCATAATATTACTGAAGCAACTCCTGCTATCAAATGTAATAATGTGATTTTTATCCACCTAAAGTCGAGTAGGTTAACGTAACAATATTTGTGTCCCCTACTTTCAGAGTTGTACATTCTTGTTTGTTGACAAGTACGCACACTGAGTTCTCACTATTTCCTCTAAAGATTAGATCAAGGGGAAAGGAGTCTCCATACTCAAACAAGGCCACAAGAACCTTCAGCTGGCCAAATCTATCTACCGAGAAAAACAATAAATATTTTATAAAAAAAAAATGAGAATGTGTTAGACAAAATTGTCTTTGCCACCTCCAACTACAAGTCAGTTGGCACTAAAAAGACATGGCTGATACGTTTTCCCTCATGCTACAACAGTGGAGAAGGTCATCGATTCTAATTTTTAAAACCTATTTCATGTTTTGAACTATTCAAAAGCTAACTCGGGACTTTAGACTCATCATAATGCTTCGTACATCAGAAAGTTCAAGCCATTCACTTCTTCTTCTTCGACTTGTTGGACAGTGATTGAGTATATGCAGTTCCCTGCATAAAACACACAAAAAGAAGATCGACAACTCTTCATACCCAAGTCCAAATATAAAATAGAAATCATTTTAACATGATTTTAATTAACTAGACAACAAAACATTTCCAACAGTAAAAGAAACCACAAACCTCAAGCCATTCATCTGTGGATGCATCTGTTGTTGCTGTTCCAACTTCAACCTTTGCCTTTGGTGCTCTCTTAGATTTCTGTACATAGATCAACGAAAGAAAAGAAAGGGTTAGAAGGAAAAGGACCACCAGA
Source organism: Lycium barbarum (assembly GCF_019175385.1). Lineage (NCBI taxonomy): Eukaryota > Viridiplantae > Streptophyta > Magnoliopsida > Solanales > Solanaceae > Lycium > Lycium barbarum. Next base: position 108,634,654 of record NC_083344.1, on the reverse strand, counting down.
AGTGCAATATACACTAATCACACTAAACAGATACATTTACAATAAGACTCTCTGGACCCTATAGATAAACCCTCATATATTTAATATACAGAATCTTTACATGGCTCTGCTGCTCGACCTAGCATGTCGTGCTCTTATAGTAATGCCCTTAAATGTACAAATATGTCCAACTGTCACCACCATATCAAGTCCCAGTCGGTACCAGATTCTAAATTATCCTACCATGTTAGGACGACGGTGGTGTAAGAGCTAAAAATGATAACCCTAATCATGAATGAGGCCATTCAATGATGCCCACCACATGTATTTAACGATCCACACAATTTCAGATGCACTAGCAATATTCTTCTGCCCTCGCAAGGTGCATATAAAGAGTATATTTAATCACCTTTGAGAGATTTTGTAGCTGACCACGAATCCAGAATCCAAGCAGGCCAAGAAGGGTAATTCCAAGACAAAACAAGAAAACAGACTCAACACTGAGAAGACCACCAGGCTCAGTCACTTCAATAGTGCCATTGTAGAATGTACTTTGATAGGGGTTCTGGTCTATCTCATAAACAATAGTGCCAACAAGATCAAAACTTCCAGGCTGTAACATTAAGAAAAAAGCTATTCAGCCTAAGAAACAACAGCAGCATTCAAGTGCAAGCAAAGTAAGTGTGAAAATAAGCAGATAGTAAAAGAGAGAAGCAGTACAAATGGTTGGCAAGCAACCAACCTGCATAAATTTGCTGACAGCAAATATATACGGGAAAGTGGCCTGAGCTGAAGTTGGAACTGTAGCATTGTTAAAAGCCTAGGAAATGGAACAAGATACCAAATTAGCAAAGTCTCTAACCCAAATCATAGTAAAATAGCATGAAATAGAAGACCTATTTGAACAGGAATTCTTAATTAACAATGAAATCACCAGAATATTCATCCTATAGAGCATACATACGCAATCGCTTCCCTTGTGAAAAGTAAATTTTTCACATCACTTTTAACGCAATTTGTTTTTTTGATAAGGATCACTTTGAACTCAATTAGGGTAGGTAGGGTAGGCTTTCTACATCACACCCCTCGAAGTGCAGCCCTTCCCTGGACCCTGCTAACACAGGATGCTTTCTGCACCGGTCAGCCCTTTTTTTTTCAAGGCAATCTTAAAATGATATATTCTCTTCTCAGATAATTTACCATTTGCATAACTTAAAAAACTTATAAATTCCAGTAATATATAGAAGACTAATGATAAACCTAAAATTATATCCTAAGACTAGTCATTTTGAAACTTTACAATATGTTTTTGAGCTCCATGCTATGTGGAAATTTAAAAATAAGACGGAAACAAAAATGGAAAAAAATTGTTTCAATCATGAGAAGATTGAGTTTTGTATGCCTTGTGCATACAATGGATTTCTCGATTCAACTGGCAACTAACCGGCTAACCTTATCCTTGCTTTTCCACCTGGGGGAGGGGGAGGCTTATTGGTCTCAACTTGCTCACCTTAAAATAACAGTCATATTGAATGATATGTACCAACAAAATTGATTTAGCCACAACTATCGCCAAAAGCACATCTCTAAGCTTCATAGGAGGAGCTCATTCTAGCAACTATTAACTCCAATTCTATATTGATTCAGGGATGGATTAGTGGCAACTGAACTTAGTGCAACTTGAAAAACAGGCAACACGCACTATACAATCAACAAAATGCAGT